>NC_091178.1:24554092-24666592 GCF_040958095.1 Procambarus clarkii
ATGGAAGCAAGTCGACGAAGAACTCTGTAGGGTAAGGCAGGTCCTAGTCAACAACGGCTTCTCCAATGGTTTCGTCGAAGACATCATAAGAAGGAAAGTGAAATGCCATGCAACCTCTGAAGAGACAACTAACACAACACCTATACCCCCTATTAGACTATTTTACAGGAACTTCTTTTCCACAGCTCATAAAACGGAGGAAAGGGTCCTGAAAGATATTGTTAATAGAAACGTTATCCCTACAGACAAAAATCAGAGGATACAACTGACGATTTACTATAAAACCAGAAAAACGGCCAGCCTACTCATGAGAAACTCTCCAGACACAAAACAGAACGCTTTAAAAGAGACTAACGTCGTCTATGCCTTCAAATGCCCTCTTGGGGACTGTAAGCTCCAAAAAAACCAATATATAGGCAAGACAACAACATCTCTTTCTAGGCGTTTAACGATGCATAAGTAACATGGCTCCATTAAGGAACATATAATCTCTTCCCACAACCAAACCATCGCCAGAGAAATCCTAGTAAACAACACAGAAATCATCAATAGATACAGCGATAGCAGGCGGCTTGACGTTTGCGAGGCACTGCACATCAAGAAGTCAACACCAGCAATCAACAGCCAATTAATGCACAACTATATTCTACCCACCTCAAGACTCCACTCCAATATAGAAGCATCAAGAAATATGGACCAATAGGCTTTCTACAAACACTTCTATTCAATACCCATTGTTTCGTGTTCTGTCTTGTGTTGATGAAATTAATACCCTATTAATACCACCTCTTGTTCTGTCTTGTGTTGATGAAATTAATACCCTATTAATACCACCTCTTGTTCTGTCTTGTGTTGATGAAATTAATACCCTATTAATGCCACCTCACCCCATCCACCTCACTTAAATGTAGATATAAAATCGGAGATGCGTAAGTTCTATTCAGTTGTGTATTTGTAAACTAAAGTCTTTGAAAATGTAATAAGTTTTACGAAACGCGCTCGTGTCGCGTCAGACTAGAAATAAAAATGAGTTTTGGAGAATTGATTTTTGATTTACCTCCAACAGTGAAAAGAAATGTACGAAAGATTGAGAAAATTCGTGTTAGAATTATTAATCTTACTTTTTCGGTCATATTTAATAATATATATATATATATATATATATATATATATATATATATATATATATATATATATATTATATATATATATATATATATATATATATATATATTATATATATATATATATATATATATATATATATATATATATATATATATATATATATATATATATATATATATATATATATATATATATTATTTACAAACTAAGTTTTCTATGACAGGTGTCCTCCTGACGCCCTCAACTGCAACACTTGGCATCTAGTGGGCAGCTGTCATCAGTATGCCCCTCGTGATTTCAACTGCAGCAGGGCATTGTTACAACGTAGGTAGGGAGGTGGGGAGGTGGGTCTAGTCACCCACTGTGATTATCTTGAGATGATTTCGGGGCTTAGCGTCCCTGCGGCCCGGTCCTCGACCTGGCCTTCTTTTTGTTACACACTCCACAGGAAGCAGCCCATAGGAGCTGTCTAACTCCCAGGAATTAATTTACTGTTAGGTAGCAGGTGCATCAGGGAGAAAGAAACTTTTTTGCTCATTTCTCTCCGCCTCCATCGGGGATCGAACCTGGGACCTCAGGACTACGAATTTGAAGCACTGTCTACCCAACTGTCAGGCGCCCTTCGGAGAGTTTGGCTTTGGTTGTCGGAGTGTTAGCCCCAGAACATGTTGATTAGAACTATCAACACCGCTTGTTTCTTTAGAATCTGGGTTAGAAGTATTAACCGCAACACAGAGGTGACTGACAGTCCTCTTGTGATTTCCTGTCTTAGGATGAGGTTAAACGCAAGATGGTTGGTTCTCGGGGGACTGGGAAGGTACTGTTACCAAACCCCGGCCTACTCTCAACTCGCCCATGTTGGGTCTCATACTTGAAATCGCTAAGAGCACATATAATCAGTCCACAATATGCAGGTATCATACACATTATGAGTTCAAGACACTAATCGCTCTGCTCACGAACACTTACCGTATTCGTGAGTACTTCAGTGGTTTTTGTGGTGTGTGCATAGATCATATGTGTGTGTGTGAGTGCTTCAACACATCGGCAGCTGGATATAAACTTAGCAGTTTTCAGAGGTAAATGAGAAAACATTAGTCTTTTTTTGACCAGCTTCAGAAGCAAACAGTGATCACCTAATTTCCTCCAAGGTTTCTTTTCACCTTCTCTCACCTCGACTTACAACTGCCCCGGGATCCCCAAGAAAGGATTTTCCTGATTATTCTTCATCAATTGTGACAATTTAATTATTTTTGATGACTTAAGGGTTTCCTTGAATTAACCTGTAGAAAAAGAAGACGATATGAAGATTGTGAGCCCCAGTAAAAACTTTTTTAGTTGAGAAAGCGATGTCCGACATGTCGGGAAGTATTACCAATATGTGTATGTACTAATGAACGTTAATACATTGGAAGTATAACATCTTGATTTGATTACTTTTTTTCCGTAATAAACGTATATTTTACTATATCTTCACGTGAATAATAAATAAATCATTTTAAAGCTTTCCCCTAAGGTTGTTTGGTAATTTCGCATGACTGGTGGCGGGCACAACTATTGTTTCATAAATAAGAACGAATTCTTTATTTCCTATACCATTTTCCTATAATTTGTTTGTAATTGGTATTTTTATGTTGAGAGGCGATAGCGGGAGAAATTAGTCACACTGAGTGTGAAATTTGAGTAAATAAGCCACATTTCCGGTCTCATGTAGATAGAAGAGTCAGGTTTGGATTAGAACAGGTCACAAAATAGTCCCATTCAAAATTAAACTACGAATCGAAATCTGTGTTAATTTGGCAACGCTAACGTTACTCACACATGTAAGAAGATAATGCACAGGCAGAGAGAAATTCGACCACCAGGCTGTTGTTGTAACACTGGGAACTGTTGGTCATGTACACCCTGGGGCCGCTCAGCTGCAGATCTGTGAGGTTATAACTCAGGACTGTCATACAGTTGAGGTCGGTGATGATGCCCACCACCACGCGGGAAGCGTTGTTCGTACCACAGACTGGAATAATAGCAGTGATGATATAAACAATAATCTTACTGATAATATTTTACCTTTAATAATCGGTATGTTAAAAGTTTCATGTTGGGCAATAAAAAGATTTATACTTTAATTGCATATAATTTTAATATGAATTGAGGAATTGTGCTAACAAACAGTTAAGGTACGGTGCCCACACAACAGTTAAAGTACGGTGGGTACAGAACAGTTAAGGTACAGTGTCCACACAACAGTTAAGGTACAGTGTCCACACAACATTTAAGGTACAATGCCTACACAACAGTTAAGGTAAAGGTGGGTACACAACAGTTAAGGTACAGTGCCCACACAACAGTTGAGGTACGGTGCCCACACAACAGTTAAGGTACAGTGCCCACACAACAGTTAAGGTACAATGCCTACACAACAGTTAAGGTACGGTGCCCACACAACAGTTAAAGTACGGTGCCCACACAACAGTTAAGGTACAGTGCCCACACAACAGTTAAGGTACGGTGCCCACACAACAGTTAAGGTACGGTGCCCACACAACAGTTAAGGTACGGTGCCGCCATAACAGTTAAGGTACGGTGCCCACACAACAGTTAAGGTACGGTGCCCACACAACAGTTAAGGTACAGTGCCCACACAACAGTTAAGGTACGGTGCCCACACAACAGTTAAGGTACGGTGCCCACACAACAGTTAAGGTACGGTGCCCACACAACAGTTAAGGTACGGTGCCCACACAACAGTTAAGGTACAGTGCCCACACAACAGTTAAAGTACAGTGCCCATACCGTACCCACATCGTAAGGTACGGTGCCCACACAACAATTAAGGAACTGTGCCACTAGGGAGTTATACGACGTAGACTGTCCACGGCTTTTGGGATGCATCGGTTTCGGCCATGTCGAATGTTGTAATAACGTTGGAGGAACGATTTGGCAATATATAGTGGAGAGCGGGGATGTATTGCCTGATGTACGATAATTTTGGGGGAAGTAGTGTTCGAGTGAGGTGTGTATAGTTGTGAGAAAGTTGGGAGAACGTAGTGAGTTTTTTTTTTGTTGGAAGATGTCAAGTGAAGGTGTGACTGGTGGATGGAGTTGTGAGAGGAGTTTAGAAGTACGAAGTGTTCCCTGTTTGGGTGAAATGGTCATAAAGTTCTTAAGCTCCTCCCCCAGCCTTTTTGTCAGAGAGAGACTGGCGTTTCTTGGGAGCGGTTGTGTTTTAGAAATGTGTTGGAATATAGCGAGTGAGAGGAAAGAAGATGATATATATGTAATAGGATAAGTGAACAGAAGTAATTTAAGCTTTGTGAGTAAAGATTTAACAGAACATAGTGTGTTAGAAGAAGCATTTATCAGTGAAGATATAGAACTTACCGAAAGAAAATGAGTAGGAGGAGGAGCGTATGCAGCGGGGGAATGTGTTGGTGTGAATGAAAGATAGAGTTATCCAAAAACGTGGGGAAGCATTTTTTTTAGCAGTGAAGAAAGATAAAGAAGTTCGTTACTTACTTGAAAGAGAACGTTTATATATATATATATATATATATATATATATATATATATATATATATATATATATATATATATATATATATATATATATATATATATATATATATGTCGTACATAGTAGCCAGAATGCACTTCTCGGTCTACTGTGCAAGGCCCGATTTGCCTAATAAGCCAAGATTTCCTGAATTTATATATTTTTCTAATTTTTTTCTTATGAAATGATTAAGCTATCCATTTCACTATGTATGAGTTCATATTAGGGGACAGCAAGGGGCGTATTAGGGGCAAGGGGCATATTAGGGGCAGCAAGGCTCTCTGCCATGCTGCCCCTATCCACACTGTTGACAGGTGTATTTGCAGCGAGGCAGATGCTGACGAATATGGACTGCATGGCCTGCACTGTGGAAAATCGGGTGGTTGGCACACTAGACACGACGAAGTCAACGACATCATTAAAAGAAGCCTTGCCTCTGCTCAGTGTCCAGCGGAGAGAGAGCCCCGCAACCTACTGAACCGTGACTCTGTTAGCTTTGCCGACCGACCAGACTGAATCACACTGCGTCCGTGAATGGGTGGCAGACAGTTAGCATGGGACTATACTTGTGTATCCACCCTGGCAACCACATACATCACCCTCTCTGCCGGCACAGCAGGAGCCGGAGCGACACACAGAGAACGACAAAAGTCAGTCAAGTACAGGTAATTAGATCATTGGTACCACTTCGTTCCAATAGGGTCTGAGACCCTAGGCCCATGGGGTGAGAGTGAAAGAAGGTTTCTTAAGGATCTTGGTTCCAAGCTCATTGACACCACAAGAGACCCTAGAGCGGTAAGTTTTCTCTTTCAGCGCCTCAGTGTCTCGATACAGAGCGGGAATGCCCACTGCATCCTCGGTTCCTGCCCGGCGTCGGAGGAGTTCGAGGAAATCTACAGCCTCTAGGAAGTGAACTTTTTCTTGTGTCCTCTTAATGTTCATTTTTTGTATAAAATCAGATATGTAACTGTATAACCTTCAGAATTAAATAGCAAGTTTTTCTCTGAATGCTCTGTGTTCACTTCTCTTAGGCTATGGGTCCCTATAATTGCACCAGAGGTGGTACCCCCTATATATATATATATATATATATATATATATATAAATTAATAATTAATATATATATATAAATTAATAATTAATATATAAATTAATAAATTATAAATTAATAATTAATACATATATATATATATATATATATATATATATATATATATATATATATATATATATATATATATATATATATATATATTATTAAATATGGCCGAAAAAGTAAGATTAATAATTCTAACACGAATTTTCTCAATCTTTCGTACATTTCTTTTCACTGTTGGAGGTAATTCAAAAATCAATTCTCCAAAATTCATTTTTATTTCTAGTCTGACGAGACACTTGAGCGCGTTTCGTAAAACTTATTACATCTTCAAAGACTTTACACATACACAACTGAATAGAACTTACATATCTCCGATTTGTTTATATCTACATTTGAGTGAGGTGGATGGGGTGAGGTGGTATTTAATAGGGTATTAATTTCATCAACACAAGACAGAACACGAAACAATGGGTATTGAAATGGAAGTGATTGTAGAAAGCCTATTGGTCCATATTTCTTCATGCTTCTATATTGGAGCGGAGTCTTGAGGTGGGTAGAATATAGTTGTGCATTAATTGGCTGTTGATTGCTGGTGTTGACTTCTTAATGTGCAGTGCCTCGCAAACGTCAAGCCGTTTGCTATCGCTGTATCTATCGATGATTTCTGTGTTGTTTACTAGGATTTCTCTGGCGATGGTTTGGTTGTGGGAAGAGACTATATGTTCCTTAATGGAGCCCTGTTGCTTATGCATCGTTAAACGCCTAGAAAGAGATGTTGTTGTCTTGCCTATATACTGGGTTTTTTGGAGTTTACAATCCCCAAGTGGGCATTTGAAGGCATAGACGACATTGGTCTCTTTTAAAGCGTTCTGTTTTGTGTCTGGAGAGTTTCTCATGAGTAGGCTGGCCGTTTTTCTGGTTTTATAGTAAATCGTCAGTTGTATCCTCTGATTTTTGTCTGTAGGGATAACGTTTCTATTAACAATATCTTTCAGGACCCTTTCCTCCGTTTTATGAGCTGTGGAAAAGAAGTTCCTGTAAAATAGTCTAATAGGGGGTATAGGTGTTGTGTTAGCTGTCTCTTCAGAGGTTGCATGGCGTTTCACTTTTCTTCTTATGATGTCTTCGACGAAACCATTAGAGAAGCCGTTGTTGACTAGGACCTGCCTTACCCTACAGAGTTCTTCGTCGACTTGCTTCCATTCTGAGCTGTGGTTGAGAGCACGGTCGACATATGCGTTAACAACACTCCTCTTGTACCTGTCTGGGCAGTCGCTGTTGGCATTTAGGCACATTCCTATGTTCGTTTCCTTAGTGTAGACTGCAGTGTGGAAACCTCCGCTCTTTTCCATGACTGTTACATCTAGAAAGGGCAGCTTCCCATCCTTTTCCATCTCGTAAGTGAAACGCAGCACGGAACTCTGCTCAAATGCCTCCTTCAGCTCCTGCAGATGTCTGACATCAGGTACCTGTGTAAAAATGTCGTCAACATACCTGCAGTATATGGCCGGTTTCAAGTTCATGTCGACTAAGACTTTTCGCTCGATGGTACCCATGTAGAAGTTTGCAAACAGAGAGGAGGGGAGAACCTAGGGGAGAACCCATGGCGACCCCATCTACTTGCTTATACATGTGCCCATCCGGGCTCAAGAAGGGTGCCTCTTTAGTACAAGCTTGGAGTAGTTTCCTCAGAATATTTTCTGGTATGCCAAGAGGAGTACAGGCTGGATCACGATACACTCTGTCGGCTATCATCCCGATTGTCTCGTCCACAGGTACATTGGTAAACAGCGATTCTACGTCCAACGAGGCTCTTATCCCTGTGGCCCGTGTGCCCCGCAGTAAGTCAACAAATTCCTTTGGAGACTTCAGGCTGAAGGCGCAAGGAACATAAGGAGTCAGCAGGCCATTGAGTCGCTTCGCCAGTCTGTACGTGGGTGTGGGTATCTGGCTAATGATTGGCCGAAGTGGGTTTCCAGCCTTGTGTGTTTTGACATTTCCATACGTATATCCAGGTTTATATTCCCCAATGATCTTTGGCAGGTGGAGTCCGGATTTCTTGGCGTTCACAGTTTCGATCAGTTTGTTGACCTTTGCTTTCAATTTGGCTGTAGTGTCCTTCGTTACCCTTTGGAACTTAGTTTGGTCAGAGAGTATGAGGTTCATTTTCGCCAGATATTCGTCTTTTTTATGAATGACATATATTGGCGACCTGTCACCTCTCCTGACAACTATCTCCTTGTTCTCACGAAGGCTTTTAGCTGCTGCTTTGAGCTCGGGGGACAGTATGGTGCTTCTGTAATTGCCTCGATTCTTTCCTCCTTCTGCAATAAGTTCTGCTTGTAAGGTATCTTTGGTAGTGACCTTCTTTTGTGTCTCGAGGTCGAATATGTCGTCCAACAGAATTTCCAACTCTACTTTCCGGGCCATCTCACTCGGTCTGGACATAACGTGACAGTTTATGCCCAGATTTAGGAGAGTGACTTGGTCCTCAGTGAGGTTAATTCCTGCAAGGTTCAGGAAGCCATCTCTTGGTCGTGGAATTGCCATAGGTCCTCCATATAATGTTGTTACTTTCTTGATAATCCTTGTTTCAGTGCTGAGGTGATGTCGGTCTGTGAGGATGTCGAGGTGTTGTTCAATGCGGGTACGGATACTTTCGTCGATGTTGCTATTTCTCCACTCGTTTGTAGCATGAAGTAGTTGCGTTTTGTTGTCTTTGATTTCATTCTCTGCCTTGTATATCTGATCACGAATCAGATCCTGGCGATATTTTATCGTGAAGGCTTGATTCCTTGCTGCTGGGTCGTGCGCTTTAATATTAGTATATTTTGGTAGCAGTCTTTCCTGTAGACATATATTATTAAATATGACCGAAAAAGTAAGATTAATAATTCTAACACGAATTTTCTCAATCTTTCGTACATTTCTTTTCACTGTTGGAGGTAATTCAAAAATCAATTCTCCAAAATTCATTTTTATTTCTAGTCTGACGCGCCACTTGAGTGCGTTTTGTAAAACTTATTACATTTTCAAAGACTTTACACATACACAACTGAATAGAACTTACATATCTCCGATTTGTTTATATCTACATTTGAGTGAGGTGGATGGGGTGAGGTGGAATTTAATAGGGTATTAATTTCATCAACATTCATTTCATCAATAATTTTCATCAGATATACAAGGCAGAGAATGAATTCAAAGACAACAAAACGCAACTACTTCATGCTACAAACGAGTGGAGAAATAGCAACATCGACGAAAGTATCCGTACCCGCATTGAACAACACCTCGACATCCTCACAGACCGACATCACCTCAGCACTGAAACAAGGATTATCAAGAAAGTAACAACATTATATGGAGGACCTATGGCAATTCCACGACCAAGAGATGGCTTCCTGAACCTTGCAGGAATTAACCTCACTGAGGACCAAGTCACTCTCCTAAATCTGGGCATAAACTGTCACGTTATGTCCAGACCGAGTGAGATGGCCCGAAAAGTAGAGTTGGAAATTCTGTTGGACGACATATTCGACCTCGAGACACAAAAGAAGGTCACTACCAAAGATACCTTACAAGCAGAACTTATTGCAGAAGGAGGAAAGAATCGAGGTAATTACGGAAGCACCATACTGTCCCCGGAGCTCAAAGCGGCAGCTAAAAGCCTTCGTGAGAACAAGGAGATAGTTGTCAAGAGAGGTGACAAGTCGCCAATATATGTCATTCTTAAAAAAGACGAATATCTGGCGAAAATGAACCTCATACTCTCTGACCAAACTAAGTTCCAAAGGGTAACGAAGGACACTACAGCCGAATTGAAAGCAATGGTCAACAAACTGATCGAAACTGTGAGCGCCAAGAAATCCGGACTCCACCTGCCAAAGATCATTGGGGAATATAAACCTGGATATGCGTATGGAAATGTCAAAACACACAAGGCTGGAAACCCACTTCGGCCAATCATTAGCCAGATACCCACACCCACGTACAGACTGGTGAAGCGACTCAATGGCCTGCTGACTCCTTATGTTCCTTGCGCCTTCAGCCTGAAGTCTCCAAAGAAATTTGTTGACTTACTGCGGGGCACACGGGCCACAGGGATAAGAGCCTCTTTGGACGTAGAATCGCTGTTTACCAACGTACCTGTGGACGAGACAATCGGGATGATAGCCGACAGAGTGTATCGTGATCCAGCCTGTACTCCTCTTGACATACCAGAAAATATTCTGAGGAAACTACTCCAAGCTTGTACTAAAGAGGCACCCTTCTTGAACCCGAATGGGCACATGTATAAGCAAGTAGATGGGGTCGCCATGGGTTCTCCCCTAGGTGTCCTGTTTGCAAACTTCTACATGGGTACCATCGAGCAAAAAGTCTTAGTCGACATGAACTTGAAACCGGCCATATACTGCAGGTATGTTGACGACATTTTTACACAGGTACCTGATGTCAGACATCTGCAGGAGCTGAAGGAGGCATTTGAGCAGAGTTCCGTGCTGCGTTTCACTTACGAGATGGAAAAGGATGGGAAGCTGCCCTTTCTAGATGTAACAGTCATGGAAAAGAGCGGAGGTTTCCACACTGCAGTCTACACTAAGGAAACGAACATAGGAATGTGCCTAAATGCCAACAGCGACTGCCCAGACAGGTACAAGAGGAGTGTTGTTAACGCATATGTCGACCGTGCTCTCAGCCACAGCTCAGAATGGAAGCAAGTCGACGAAGAACTCTGTAGGGTAAGGCAGGTCCTAGTCAACAACGGCTTCTCCAATGGTTTCGTCGAAGACATCATAAGAAGAAAAGTGAAACGCCATGCAACCTCTGAAGAGACAGCTAACACAACACCTATACCCCCTATTAGACTATTTTACAGGAACTTCTTTTCCACAGCTCATAAAACGGAGGAAAGGGTCCTGAAAGATATTGTTAATAGAAACGTTATCCCTACAGACAAAAATCAGAGGATACAACTGACGATTTACTATAAAACCAGAAACACGGCCAGCCTACTCATGAGAAACTCTCCAGACACAAAGCAGAACGCTTTAAAAGAGACCAATGTCGTCTATGCCTTCAAATGCCCACTTGGGGATTGTAAACTCCAAAAAACCCAGTATATAGGCAAGACAACAACATCTCTTTCTAGGCGTTTAACGATGCATAAGCAACAGGGCTCCATTATGGAACATATAATCTCTTCCCACAACCAAACCATCACCAGAGAAATCCTAGTAAACAACACAGAAATCATCGATAGATACAGCGATAGCAAATGGCTTGACGTTTGCGAGGCACTGCACATTAAGAAGTCAACACCAGCAATCAACAGCCAATTAATGCACAACTATATTCTACCCACCTCAAGACTCCGCTCCAATACAGAAGCATGAAGAAATATGGACCAATAGGCTTTCTACAATCACTTCCATTTCAATACCCATTGTTTCGTGTTCTGTCTTGTGTTGATGAAATTAATACCCTATTAAATACCACCTCACCCCATCCACGACACTCAAATGTAGATATAAACAAATCGGAGATATGTAAATTCTATTCAGTTGTGTATGTGTAAAGTCTTTGAAAATGTAATAAGTTTTACGAAACGCGCTCAAGTGTCGCATCAGACTAGAAATAAAAATGAATTTTGGAGAATTGATTTTTGAATTACCTCCAACAGTGAAAAGAAATGTACGAAAGATTGAGAAAATTCGTGTTAGAATTATTAATCTTACTTTTTCGGTCATATTTAATAATATATATATATATATATATATATATATATATATATATATATATATATATATATATATATATATATATATATATATATATATATATATATATGACTGAAAACTCACACCCCAGAAGTGACTCGAACCCATACTCCCAGGAGCAACGCAACTGGTAACTACAGGACGCCTTAATCCGCTTGACCATCACGACCGGACAAAATGAGGTGATAGCCGAGGCTATTTGAACCACCCCACCGCCGGCACTCGGATAGTAATCTTGGGCATAGCATTTTACCAAATCACCTCATTCTTTGGGGCACACATGAGGAAAACAAATGCGAACAAGCCTGAATGGTCCCCAGGACAATATGCAACTGAAAACTCACACCCCAGAAGTGACTCGAACCCATACTCCCAGGAGCAACGCAACTGGTATGTACAAGACGCCTTAATTCACTTGACCATCACGACCGGACAAAATGAGGTGATAGCCGAGGCTATTTGAACCACCCCACCGCCGGCACTCGGATAGTAATCTTGGGCATAGCATTTTACCAAATCACCTCATTCTTTGGGGCACACGTGAGGAACACAAATGCGAACAAGCCTGAATGGTCCCCAGGACAATATGCAACTGAAAACTCACACCCCAGAAGTGACTCGAACCCATACTCCCAGGAGCAACGCAACTGGTATGTACAAGACGCCTTAATCCACTTGACCATCACGACCGGACAAAATGAGGTTATAGCCGAGGCTATTTGAACCACCCCACCGCCGGCACTCGGATAGTAATCTTGGGCATAGCATTTTACCAAATCACCTCATTCTTTGGGGCACACGTGAGGAACACAAATGCGAACAAGCCTGAATGGTCCCCAGGACAATATGCAACTGAAAACTCACACCCCAGAAGTGACTCGAACCCATACTCCCAGGAGCAACGCAACTGGTATGTACAAGACGCCTTAATCCACTTGACCATCACGACCGGACAAAATGAGGTGATAGCCGAGGCTATTTGAACCACCCCACCGCCGGCACTCGGATAGTAATCTTGGGCATAGCATTTTACCAAATCACCTCATTCTTTGGGGCACACGTGAGGAACACAAATGCGAACAAGCCTGAATGGTCCCCAATACAATATGCAACTGAAAACTCACACCCCAGAAGTGACTCGAACCTATACTCCCAGGAGCAACGCAACTGGTATGTACAAGACGCCTTAATCCACTTGACCATCACGACCGGACAAAATGAGGTTATAGCCGAGGCTATTTGAACCACCCCACCGCCGGCACTCGGATAGTAATCTTGGGCATAGCATTTTACCAAATCACCTCATTCTTTGGGGCACACGTGAGGAACACAAATGCGAACAAGCCTGAATGGTCCCCAGGACAATATGCAACTGAAAACTCACACCCCAGAAGTGACTCGAACCCATACTCCCAGGAGCAACGCAACTGGTATGTACAAGACGCCTTAATCCACTTGACCATCACGACCGGACAAAATGAGGTGATAGCCGAGGCTATTTGAACCACCCCACCGCCGGCACTCGGATAGTAATCTTGGGCATAGCATTTTACCAAATCACCTCATTCTTTGGGGCACACGTGAGGAAAACAAATGCGAACAAGCCTGAATGGTCCCCAGGACAATATGCAACTGAAAACTCACACCCCAGAAGTGACTCGAACCCATACTCCCAGGAGCAACGCAACTGGTATGTACAAGACGCCTTAATTCACTTGACCATCACGACCGGACAAAATGAGGTGATAGCCGAGGCTATTTGAACCACCCCACCGCCGGCACTCGGATAGTAATCTTGGGCATAGCATTTTACCAAATCACCTCATTCTTTGGGGCACACGTGAGGAACACAAATGCGAACAAGCCTGAATGGTCCCCAGGACAATATGCAACTGAAAACTCACACCCCAGAAGTGACTCGAACCCATACTCCCAGGAGCAACGCAACTGGTATGTACAAGACGCCTTAATCCACTTGACCATCACGACCGGACAAAATGAGGTTATAGCCGAGGCTATTTGAACCACCCCACCGCCGGCACTCGGATAGTAATCTTGGGCATAGCATTTTACCAAATCACCTCATTCTTTGGGGCACACGTGAGGAACACAAATGCGAACAAGCCTGAATGGTCCCCAGGACAATATGCAACTGAAAACTCACACCCCAGAAGTGACTCGAACCCATACTCCCAGGAGCAACGCAACTGGTATGTACAAGACGCCTTAATCCACTTGACCATCACGACCGGACAAAATGAGGTGATAGCCGAGGCTATTTGAACCACCCCACCGCCGGCACTCGGATAGTAATCTTGGGCATAGCATTTTACCAAATTACCTCATTCTTTGGGGCACACGTGAGGAACACAAATGCGAACAAGCCTGAATGGTCCCCAATACAATATGCAACTGAAAACTCACACCCCAGAAGTGACTCGAACCTATACTCCCAGGAGCAACGCAACTGGTATGTACAAGACGCCTTAATCCACTTGACCATCACGACCGGACAAAATGAGGTTATAGCCGAGGCTATTTGAACCACCCCACCGCCGGCACTCGGATAGTATTCTTGGGCATAGCATTTTACCAAATCACCTCATTCTTTGGGGCACACGTGAGGAACACAAATGCGAACAAGCCTGAATGGTCCCCAGGACAATATGCAACTGAAAACTCACACCCCAGAAGTGACTCGAACCCATACTCCCAGGAGCAACGCAACTGGTATGTACAAGACGCCTTAATCCACTTGACCATCACGACCGGACAAAATGAGGTGATAGCCGAGGCTATTTGAACCACCCCACCGCCGGCACTCGGATAGTAATCTTGGGCATAGCATTTTACCAAATCACCTCATTCTTTGGGGCACACGTGAGGAAAACAAATGCGAACAAGCCTGAATGGTCCCCAGGACAATATGCAACTGAAAACTCACACCCCAGAAGTGACTCGAACCCATACTCCCAGGAGCAACGCAACTGGTATGTACAAGACGCCTTAATTCACTTGACCATCACGACCGGACAAAATGAGGTGATAGCCGAGGCTATTTGAACCACCCCACCACCGGCACTCGGATAGTAATCTTGGGCATAGCATTTTACCAAATCACCTCATTCTTTGGGGCACACGTGAGGAACACAAATGCGAACAAGCCTGAATGGTCCCCAGGACAATATGCAACTGAAAACTCACACCCCAGAAGTGACTCGAACCCATACTCCCAGGAGCAACGCAACTGGTATGTACAAGACGCCTTAATCCACTTGACCATCACGACCGGACAAAATGAGGTGATAGCCGAGGCTATTTGAACCACCCCACCGCCGGCACTCGGATAGTAATCTTGGGCATAGCATTTTACCAAATCACCTCATTCTTTGGGGCACACGTGAGGAACACAAATATTTGTTTGCACTGTACATAGCCAAGGGATTCTCTTTGTTCATAATTATTAAAGTTAATTAAAGTTTCATTGTTCATACTATGTGTTTTGCATGTCTTCCCTTACTTTACCACAGACAACAGCCAAGCAGTCGATCTTTTTTTTCTAAAATGTGATAGGCATTGACACCAGCCATTAGGAGGACTGCCGAACACCTACACTTCTACACTTTCCCGTCACACACTCAACAATAAGGGTAAGATAACCACTCAACAGTAATGGAATGGTAACCACTCAACAATAATGGCAAGGTAGCCATTCAACAATAATGGCAAGGTAATCATTCAACAATAATGGAATGGTAACCACTCAACAATAATGGCAAGGTAACTACTCAACAATATTGGTATGGTAACCACTCAACAATAATGGTATGGTATCCACTAGACAATAATGGTATGATAACCATTAGACTATAATGGTATGGTAACCACTAGACAATAATGGTATGGTAACCACTAGACAATAATGGTTGGTAACCACTAGACAATAATGGTTGGTAACCACTAGACAATAATGGTATGATAACCACTAGACTATAATGGTATGGTAACCACTAGACAATAATGGTTGGTAACCACTAGACAATAATGGTTGGTAACCACTAGACAATAATGGTATGATAACCACTAGACTATAATGGTATGGTAACCACTAGACAATAATGGTTGGTAACCACTAGACAATAATGGTATGATAACCATTAGACTGTAATGGTATGGTAACCACTAGACAATAATGGTTGATAACCACTAGACAATAATGGTATGATAACCACTAAACAATAATGGTATGGAATCCAATAGACAGTAATGGTTGGTAACCACTAGACAATAATGGTATGATAACCACTAGACTATAATGGTATGGTAACCACTAGACAATAATGGTTGGTAACCACTAGACAATAATGGTATGATAACCATTAGACTGTAATGGTATGGTAACCACTAGACAATAATGGTATGGTAACCACTTGACAATAATGGTATGGTAACCACTAGACAGTAATGGTTGGTAACCACTAGACAATAATGGTATGGTATCCAATAGACAATAATGGTTGGTAACCACTAGACAATAATGGTATGGTATCCAATAGACAATAATGGTATGGTAACCACTAGACAATAATGGTATGGTAACCACTAGACAGAAATGGTATGGTAACCACTACACAATAATGGTATGGTAACCACTACTCAATAATGGTATGGTAACCACTACACAATAATGGTATGGTAACCACTACACAATAATGGTATGGTAACCACTAGACAATAATGGTATGGTAACCACTACACAATAATGGTTGGTAACCACTAGACAATAATGGTATGGTAACCACTACACAATAATGGTATTGTAACCACTAGACAATAATGGTATGGTAACCACTACACAATAATGGTATTGTAACCACTAGACAATAATGGTTGGTAACCACTAGACAATAATGGTTGGTAACCACTAGACAATAATGGTATGGTAACCACTACACAATAATGGTATGGTAACCACTACACAATAATGGTATTGTAACCACTAGACAATAATAGTATGGTAACCACTAGACAATAATGGTATGGTAACCACTACACAATAATGGTTGGTAACCACTAGACAATAATGGTATGGTAACCACTAGACAATAATGGTATGATAACCACTAGACAATAATGGTTGGTAACCACTAGACAATAATGGTATGGTAACCACTAGACAATAATGGTATGGTATCCAATAGACAATAATGGTTGGTAACCACTACACAATAATGGTATGGTAACCACTAGACAATAATGGTTGGTAACCACTTGACAATAATGGTATGGTAACCACTAGACAATAATGGTTGGTAACCACTAGACAATAATGGTTGGTAACCACTAGACAATAATGGTATGGTATCCAATAGACAATAATGGTTGGTAACCACTACACAATAATGGTATGGTAACTACTAGACAATAATGGTATGGTAACCACTAGACAATAATGGTATGGTAACCAATAGACAATAATGGTTGGTAACCACTAGACAATAATGGTATGGTAACCACTAGACAATAATGGTATGGTAACCACTAGACAATAATGGTATGGTAACCACTAGACAATAATGGTATGGTAACCACTAGACAATAATGGTATGGTAACCACTAGACAATAATGGTATGGTAACCACTACACAATAATGGTATGGTAACCACTAGACAATAATGGTATGGTAACCACTACACAATAATGGTATGGTAAACACGTAACAATAAGGCTGCTCATAATTGTGGTTGCTGTTATAGTAGGTGTGATTATTGTGATTGTTGTAGATGTGAGTCTTGTGGATGTTGTAGTAGCGGATCTGTGTATAATGGTTGTTGTAGTTGGGATTGTATTTGATGTAGTAGCATCTGTGCTCATTGTTGTTGTGGGTTGGGGTGTTAGTTATTGTAGTAGCAGATGTTTGTATTGTAGTTCTTGTAGATGGGTTAGAAGTTGTAGCAGCAAGACCTTAAGTTGCTATACGTATTGCGAGCTATTATAGCTATTATTATAACTATTATAGCTATTGTTGCGAAAGGTAGTGTATGAGCTGTACCTGGTTGTGTGGGGAGGCTGGGTGTTGAAAGATTACTGGTAATTGTACTTCCACCAGCCACTGTTGTAGCAGTAGGTGCTTCTGTGGTTGCTGTGGGAACTCCAGTGGGCAGGTAGAAATTAAAGTTATTTTGTTGGACACAGTTGGAAGCTGTGCTGGCCAGCTCACACGCTCTTTCACACCCACCAGGAGACTCCAGGTTGAACCCAAAACACTCCGACTCTGGAACACTCAGGCACGTCAGCTAAGCTGCTCAAGCTGTCTACAGGCGAAACCGCTCCTACTACACCGCCTCTACCTTAATGTAGTTAAAATGCTCTCACTGCATTATATGTTCATTATATGACAGATCTATCTACTCAAAAATTGAGACACTATTGTCAATTGACTTCATACGCCTCGAAATACAATTTAAAATTATTCCTAAAATTTAGCTACTTTAAGGTAAATAAGACATTCTAGATCAGTAGAAATTTGTGCTTTCAATCAGCGGTCACGTTTATGCAATGATTTCTTTGATTGTTCACTTACTTGTAGCATATTACAGACATGTAAATGAGGCAGTTAAAAAGAAACTTGATACACAGCAATATAATGCAGAACAAGATGATTATTCATAAGTATGAAACTTGCCAAATAAATAAATCTCAAAAGCAAACGAAGAAAAATACCGTAATTTTACTGATAAAAAAGAAGAGCCATGAGGAAGGCATGGATATTAGAAGGAATAAAGAACAATAGATATGATTCAGCATAAAAATCCTGGTCTTGTAACATGAACATGATTAAAGCTTCAATAATGTAAAACGAATTCGTCTCCATTTTAACATAGAAATTTAGTTTTTTAGTTATAAACAATAAATATAAATTATCAATTAACAATTCAATTAAAAATTTTAATAAACAGTAAAGTTGCTCATTGGTAGAACAAAGGCTAGATTTCACTGCGACATCATGCTAGAATAAGTTAAAAATACTAACTTTTAAGGCAAAAAAAAAATCCTTATTTTGTTAAGAGATTAGACATTTGCCAAAAAATATCACTAGTCAAAAATAGGGACAACGATTCAGTATGGAGAAATACTCAAGTTTTGCATAATATATATTTGTTTTAACATATAAGGAGCTTGTAAAGTTATTAATGTAAAGGTTAAAGAAAGGAGGCAAAGGACCAGGTCTAATACAGTATCAAGAACAAGGCGTCTAACTGGAAGAATGACCAGGATTCAGACAGCATCACGGATCAGGCTTCAGCCAGTAATAAAGACATGTAACACCTGCCAGATGCAATATAGAAGAATACTTGTGTTCATCTATCTTAAAGGAGGACGTTGCCAGATCCAAGACAGGAGAACACTTATAACAAGGTCCACAAATCAGTAATTAAGAGCAGACTTCAGACTTCAGAAAGGAACAAGGCAAAGTACAGAAGCAAGGAGATATTGTCATATAAGAACAAGTCTTTGACTTCATTAGTACATCATCAGCTAATTTTGTTGAACTTAGTGCATGAAATTACCTTCAGTCAAAAATAAGGTGCAGGCTTTAGTTCAATAGAAACTGTAATTATATATCCAGTTACGAACAAAAATTGGCATGAAGAAGAAATACAATGCAAGTCGCAGACAAGACCGATGTCCGTATTTAATGAAACAAATAAAATAAATTGAAAAAGAAGGAACAGTCTCGTATGAGTTAAGGAGAAGGTAAGAGTGAGGCAGAAGGTACTATGAATGATGGTAGCACCTTGATTGCACACGGAGGCACAGGTAGTGAGATCTGGCACCTTCACAGTCCTGAACACACTACCACAGCGATGGTTTGTTTCAGTGCGACCATAGTTGGCTAGCGAGGTGGTAGCGAGTGCTGGCGGGACGGAGGTCACCACCAACACTAACAGCAACAGATTCACCATCGTGCTCTTTGTGGTCACTTCTCACTCAGATCCTGAAAGAGGCAAACACTATACATTAATATAGTATACTTGAAAAGAAAATTATATTTGGCTTTTCACGGAATCATTTATAGATGCAATACTTGTTAATATGTAATTTTTTTATAACATGTCAAAATGTATGTACAGAGCTAAGGCTTCTGATACTTTGTAATTTCTGAAAGTACCCTATTATATTCCATTAATGCAGAAAATTACTTTTTAAAGTTAAAAGAACACAGAAAGAAAACTATTTACCTGAAGGCCTACTGGACCTTACAAAGCAGGTCCCATTAACTTGCAATTTCTTTCATTTATGAACCTGTTTCTAAAATTGCTCTGATTTCTGCTTCATATATTACTCACAAATCTAAATTTATTAGTTAAGTATCAGTTCCTACAAATACTTTATTGATATGACAGTTGCAATATATTTTTTACCTTTGTTTATGCCTCATTTCAAAACTGCAGTAAATTGTTCCTTAGCTCTGTCTATAACCAGAATGTTACATTATTGTTACTGAACATTATTCTATATATTTCGTAAAGGAAATTTATGTTCATTCTGTAGTATAATGATAACAGCATATCATTGCTGAAAAGAGTATAAATTATGGCAATTTAAAGTTGAAGAATAAATAACATTAGTGTCAGTATTGGTAACATTTTTTTTATTTTTTATTTTTTTGTTTATAAAAGAAATACACAGTGTACAAAACACAAAACAGACAACTGCAGAATAAACAAATCAGAATACATACAGGACAAATATTACAAAAGAAGTAAACATGGATGCAAACTAAACATACCCAACAAAAACGAAGAATAAAAATACATGATACAAAGCACAAAAAGAGAAACCCTTGAAACGGGCACTAGATATATCACAAAAACAAAACGTTACAAATAAATAGCACAAGATATAGATAACATAGTCACATCCACAAAACCGAAAGTACAGAAATACAGAAAGAGAACACACAAATAAGCCCAGCCCAACAACCCAAACACATGTGCATAATAGTACATAATAACAACAAGCCACCGAAATCACAGACATAGAGGCAAAAATACAAAACTACAGGAAACAACAAAAAATAAATATGGAAAAACAGTGAAAAACAAAAACAGTAAAATACAAACATAAATAACATAAATGTTGTACAAATAAGAAAGCAAGTCACGAGGACAAGAAAATAAACACACGCACACAAGCGACATACACAACCACACCGCCCGCCACACCAACACAATACACGGGGCACACGCAACGACACGAAAGAAATAACACCAAACACCCACAACCGCACACAACCACAAACACAAACACCCATACCAAAGGCAAAGCACAAAACAAATCGCAAACACAACAAAACAGGCCACGCAGGGACAAGAACAGCACCCACACCATCCACACGCACAGACAAGGACACTCACCTGGGCACGCACGCACCGGGGAAACATCATGCACAACACAGACAGAAACCAACCACACCAATCACTCATACTTCTCCGGGTACTCGCGAGCTGGAAACCGTAAGCAATATCCCAAACAAGTTGGTCAATTTCAGGAAGCGGACATCCAGGAGTCCCAATAGGCCGAGGTATCGAATCCGGCACTCCCAAGACAAAACACTGCGCCCTTGGAACCCAGATGGGCGATGGGCACCAGGGAATAGGACACATCAGGTCATCACACTTAAAAGCCACAGTTACCTCAGAGCCGACCACCTCGCCGGACGGGACGATGAAAGGGATGGGTTTCCTCCTAGGAAGCTGGTCACAGGGCCGCACATCTGGAAGCACACAGGACTGCACGGCAAGCTGCACACCGGCCTGCCCACTAGGGCGTGCATTCCGGTCGACGCCGGGCACCGCACTGAGTCCCGCGGACGGTGGCTACGCAGGGGCCCCCAGCGCCCCCACCAACCGGAACAGGAGCAGAGGCCCCCCCGCCACACATCTTTCGACAACACCACTACAAGGTTGCGATCACCAGGGGCAACCGCCCACTGAGGGGAGCCACCAGCAGGTGGCACATCATCCAACACAGAAGGTAATACAGGAGGCAACACAGCATCGGCCACAGCATCATCCATCGCATCACGCTCCTCTGCCCACGACTGGAGAGGTGACGTATCCCGAGCCGAGCGGCGGCGCTTAAAAAGAGGCCGATGATCGTCGGAACTGTCACCCCCAGCAAACGGTGCCCTAGAAGAACCATCAGCAGGCGGCCCCAAAGCCGGGGCAGCACGATCACGCAGAACAGCAGCCCCAACAACGCGGGGTAAAAAGCCACCACCAGGCACGGAGACCAGAATCGGAGAAGGAAGAGACACAGCAGGCGGAAGGGTAGACTCCAGCACACGTGAGGTATCCAGGGATGGTGACGAAACCGGCAGAGGAGAAGAGGTACTTGTCAACGGGGAAACTGCCAGAGGCGACGAGGCAGAGGGCGTGGGTGGAGACACACAACCCACCACCTCGCTAGCCCCGGGAAGCACATGTCATCAGCAGTAGAAGCAGGCGCCACCCCTACAGCATCCCCAAAGCCACCGGATGCGGATGCACCTCCGCAATTACCGAACGACGAAGGTTCGAAACAGGCGCCCCTAGATCCCCTGAACTCACCGGTGGGGCAGACAGATCAGGACCAGACGTATCGACAGCTGGAATCGCCGCGGGAACCACACCAGGCACCTGCACAGAGCGAGGATCCGCCAGGGAATCCCCACGCACAGATAATTGGGGAAAGTCATCCTCCAGGATAACTGGAGGGGTCTCAACACGAGGAGCGTCGCAACCGGCTGCTACGTGGCCCTCAGCACCACACCGGAAACATGTGCGAGTTTGACCTTGATAAAAGATCCGCAGAGAGAGCCCACGAAACGAGACCCTGGATGGTATAGGGCTCGTGAGCCGCATGACAAGCGTGGGTGAACCCAGCCGGACCCCCCTTCAGCCGGCCCGCACTCAAAATGTTGAACTGGTGCTTCTCCGCCGTGAACACTCACAAACGACAAGGGGCCCCCAGGGATCCGAGATTTCCACAGACACAGCTGAAGCCGGAAGAGGAAGCGTACGGCCATCCCAGCGAGCCACAAACTCCCTGTAAACATGTGACGGGGCGAATGACACCGCAACACGGGAAGGCAATAACTTCTCGAGGCCCAGGAGCTCGGGGACGTCAACACGGAGGACATCCAGGAGAGCAATCTCTGCAATGGGCCAGTCCACAGCTGCAGAAAAATCCAGTCGTATAGTGTCGATCCGCCGAATACTGCTAGTACTAGCTGCGTCCATACCGGCAGGCGGGGCCCCGACCAGCGGGCGCTCCACACCCCCCACAGCAAACCACCACTCAGCAACGGCAGACAACTATTGACAGCTGAAGCTCGACGTCTGCACCCTCTGGTGGCACAGCCAGGAATCCATATTGGTAACATTGTTGAGTATTGAGTGTTAACAGGGGGGGGGGCAACATTGCTCAGTACCGGAGTGACCCATTGGTAACAGTGATCAGTATTATACAGTGTTATCATTGTCAGTGTCACCATTGGTAATATTGTTCAGAATAATACTGTGTTACTAATGGTAACATTGCTCACTGGGGCAGTGCTACGAATGGTAACAATAAGAAAATCGGTAGGAGCCATCAGGATGATAAAAGCTGCACACTGAGTACTGCCAAGCACACGCCTTAAACCACTAGGCCACAATATGTTACAAACGTAATATAACCTTGGATTCAACTAAATCTTCTAGGGTTCCCAAGGTATCTTCTGATCTGAAATTAGGGTTTTACACATTACCAGCATACACTCTGGCTGTGGTATAACAGTTCAACCCCCCACCCCTATGCTTCTCAAACAAAACAAAGTTTATGAGGCCGGTATATGACTTTTATTATATTGTTCATATATTTATTATATTATATTTATCACTTTTATTATATTTATTATATTGAATTCTCAGATGGTCCAGGTGGTGTTGTTGTTTGCTGTATCTGACCAGAAGCACCAACTGTTTCTCTTTCATCTGCAATACCAGCTGCAGTTCTGCGAGTATGAGTCAGGGGTAAAATCCAAAATTATTCAGCCTGTGCCAATCTTAGCCTCCTTTATCGTCATCACCTGTTTTCCCTTACCTTCAATTTAGCTTTTCCCCAATATGCCACCAAAATTAATTTTATACATCTTGTCTTTTTAATAAAAGTGATTAATCCTTGAGATAAATCCATACAGTCCCTAAGAATGAGTCTCACACAAACGTCAGGAAAGCCTATATATTTAATACATTTTTCAAAACAGTTAAATTTTCCAATAGGTTAGTTATCAATTTTGCATCTAAAAGTTTTATAGATAGAGTACGAACTTCAATATTCTTAATAAATTCAACACCCTGGAAATTAATAGCAAAAGGTTAATTTATATTTATGTTTTCTGATATTAGCGTATTGTAGGTTAAAACTATATTCTCAGAAAATTTCACCCTTTTCTCCTTTTAGTGCATCCACCAAGACACCTTTCCGATCCTAACTTATCATGAAGCATAGCTGTGATTCAGACAATTAATGCTATGTTAAGATCTTATATGCCTCAACCAATATAAACTATCACATTTGTTCTCAAAAATCACATGAACGGTTATATTTTCCTTGAGATTTATATTAAAGGAATAGTTTTATTTCACTTAATCCATATCATTAAGCATCGTATCTAGAATGAATTTTATCTTCCATATCTCATACTGAGTTACATTTTGCGATTCCCCATCTATTTATTCCTTATCTATCTATCCCATCCTTCAATTTATTCATCACCTAACTTTGTTTCTATTTATCCAACAATATTTTTCTGTGATAATAGTTAGGATAGTTGAGATTTAACCACCCAAAATAGGTTCAATGGTCTTTGCTACACAATACGTCAGTCATAATTCATAGAGATATGTAGTGTAGCAATTGCATACACTATACTCTTCCTTGAACATTTCACTATATTTTCATATAATTATAGGAAAATCTGTTCTGTTAATTTATTTACAACCAATTCCAAAATAACACAATTTTTCCCAATTCTCAATATCATATACATTGGAGTATTAAAAACTTTTATAAAATGTTTCCCACTTAAAAGATTAGACACCATAATTTTGCTATCACAAGTACGCCATCTTAGTCTGATCTATTCTCAAGGCCCTTCCAGACATAATTTTTCCCTCTCTTAAAATCATACAGGAGCAATGTTTTTCGTTACTCCATACCCCTTCCCTACCCTTTATCCTATTAGGAAAAATGTAATTTTATGCATCTATGTACAGTTTTATTTTACCATACTAAGTTATCTTCCATAGTAAAGTGTGCTTTTGGTGTAGACAACATACTGCAGCCCACCTTTAACCCAACCATTTTCTGCAGACGATTCATGCTCTTCAATCTATGTTTCATATATATTGTGTTGGTCATAATACTATTGCACTTATCATTCGTATTACCCTTGTCAAAGTGTGTCCTACTGAGCAATTTATCCCAATGACCAATGTTATAACAGCCTTTCATATATTTTAATGAAACTAACATATATACTTGAAGTTTGCCAAGTCTCTAATACATAAAATTATATATCTCCAGTTTCAAGTTTAAGATGTAAGATTTATGTCTCCCAAGTTTATATAAAAAAAATGCGTCTTTGTGGTTCTTCACATTAAAGTCGATCAATCTCCCTTAAATATTCAAATAACGGGACTATTCACTCTACCAACCATGAGAGTGAGAACAAGATCGGAACATGATATTTGCGAACGTGAGTGAGAACGTGTGCGCACACACACACACATACACACAAACACACACACACACGCACACACACTGATAGGGTAGATAAGAAAAGGCTATTTAACACAAGGGGCACACGCACTAGGGAACACAAGTGGAAACTGAGCGCCCAAATGAGCCACAGAGATATTAGAAAGAACTTTTTTAGTGTCAGAGTGGTTGACAAATGGAATGCATTAGGAAGTGATGTGGTGGAAGTGAAGTGATGTGGAAACTGTGTACTACTTCGTACACAGTTTGAAGTGTAGATATGATAGAGCCCAATAGGCTCAGGAATCTGTACACCTGTTGATTGACGGTTGAGAGGCGGGACCAAAGTGCCAGAGCTCAACCCCCACAAACACAACTAGGTGAGTACTGTCGGAAAATCCGACACCATTTAATAATATTACATGCAATTGCAGATAATATTGCTGTGTTGTATACACAAGTTATCCCATAGAAAATGTAGCTTGTAGTGGAATTTTCGTCAATAGAAAACGGGATATCATTGCCACATACTATTATAAATTCACCACCTATTATGGTGGGAATTATTCTTAAATACATTAGTCTTTGGACTTTTACCATCATAAAACCATCTTATTTAAATTAACTTAATTATCAATATCAAAATAGAGTAAATGTGACCCTTCTATCAGTTACGGACATCTCTACAAAGAGAGGGAGGCGTCAGTGGTGAGGGAGTGGTCAGCCATTGTTGTTAAGACCTGAGGCGCACAGGAGTAAACAGCTCCTATCATTTCTCTTGGACGAAGTGTAATGGAGATCATATTAGTGCTCTACCATCATCAACACGCTGTCAACAATAATCAAGGGAAGTGTTCTGCCGAAACCCGTTTATCTAATCATTTTTGGCCATTAATGCTAGGTAGATAAGGGTGAACCGGTTAGAATGCGTACAGCCTCTTAATAAAAGGTAATTAAGCCTTGGTCTTTATTTTATCAATTATACAGTGTTTTCTCTGATATAGCTGTCATATATTAGGATTCTGGCTTTACAGCTAGTTACCTTTGACAGGTCAAGAAGAGGAAGCAAGCTTTGTGTATCAGTTACTGGAAGATGGAAGCTGCCTCACACGAGGAAATTTGGTGTCTACATCCCAGTTATACCTGGTGGATTAAGCCTGTTGTATAATAAGATAAGGAACCTCCTCAATGTATTCTAATATTTGTAGTTTAATACTGTAGTTTGATTGGCTGCATATATATAAATATATATATATTTATAAATATATATTATATATATATATATATATATATATATATATATATATATATATATATATATATATATATATATATATATATATATATATATATATATATATATATATATAACTGAAAACTCACACCCCAGAAGTGACTCGAACCCATACTCCCAGGAGCCACGCAACTGGTATGTACAAGACGCCTTAATCCACTTGACCATCACGACCGGACAAAATGAGGTGATAGCCGAGGCTATTTGAACCACCCCACCGCCGGCACTCGGATAGTAATCTTGGACATAGCATTTTACCAAATCACCTCATTCTTTGGGGCACACGTGAGGAACACAAATGCGAACAAGCCTGAATGGTCCCCAGGACAATATGCAACTGAAAACTCACACCCCAGAAGTGACTCGAACCCATACTCCCAGGAGCCACGCAACTGGTATGTACAAGACGCCTTAATCCACTTGACCATCACGACCGGACAAAATGAGGTGATAGCCGAGGCTATTTGAACCACCCCACCGCCGGCACTCGGATAGTAATCTTGGACATAGCATTTTACCAAATCACCTCATTCTTTGGGGCACACGTGAGGAACACAAATGCGAACAAGCCTGAATGGTCCCCAGGACAATATGCAACTGAAAACTCACACCCCAGAAGTGACTCGAACCCATACTCCCAGGAGCCACGCAACTGGTATGTACAAGACGCCTTAATCCACTTGACCATCACGACCGGACAAAATGAGGTGATAGCCGAGGCAATTTGAACCACCCACCGCCGGCACTCGGATAGTAATCTTGGACATAGCATTTTACCAAATCACCTCATTCTTTGGGGCACACGTGAGGAACACAAATGCGAACAAGCCTGAATGGTCCCCAGGACAATATGCAACTGAAAACTCACACCCCAGAAGTGACTCGAACCCATACTCCCAGGAGCCACGCAACTGGTATGTACAAGACGCCTTAATCCACTTGACCATCACGACCGGACAAAATGAGGTGATAGCCGAGGCTATTTGAACCACCCCACCGCCGGCACTCGGATAGTAATCTTGGACATAGCATTTTACCAAATCACCTCATTCTTTGGGGCACACGTGAGGAACACAAATGCGAACAAGCCTGAATGGTCCCCAGGACAATATGCAACTGAAAACTCACACCCCAGAAGTGACTCGAACCCATACTCCCAGGAGCCACGCAACTGGTATGTACAAGACGCCTTAATCCACTTGACCATCACGACCGGACAAAATGAGGTGATAGCCGAGATTACTATCCGAGTGCCGGCGGTGGGGTGGTTCAAATAGCCTCGGCTATCACCTCATTTTGTCCGGTCGTGATGGTCAATATAATATTTAATAATAATAATAATATTAATTAAATAATAATATTTAATATTTCTTGATAATATTAAAAGTTTCATAGAGGCAATTAAGAGGCTATTATCAATAATTGTGTATATTATTTCTCCAAAACAGAGAATTATTTAATATATATTGCACTAGTGTTCTCAATATAATATTTACCAATTGCCAACCCACAACAGGGTTGGATATACATTGACTAGTGTTATAGATAACCTAGTCCCCTATTACCATTGACTAGTTGAACTATTTATTATTCATCCTAGTCCCATTATTACCATAGTCTAGTTGTACTATATTGAACAACCTAGCACCATTAATGAATGGTGCAGACCCTATTTTGGGTATAATTGTTATCAACTCGAGTTGAGTTGTATATATAATAATTTACTTATGATCATTACACCTTTCAGTGATTAATTAGTGTCTATACCATCCTAGGGTGATATGGAAGAGCTAACCTAAAGGTACTTCCAGTGACACTGGCTTATCACTCAAATTATTAGTGTGTATGATTGTATATATATAATGTGCATTAATTTTAAGTGCTAACCTCTAGAAGAGGTAGGATTACAGCCTAGTGAGTGCATAATTTTACCCTAGGCTACCATCAGTGCTTGTTCAGCATTATGAGCAACCCAAGTACAAGCCCCACAAGGCTTAACCAACTAGCCAATATGAATAATGCTGGCAATGAGAAAACTGTCATGCATCTAGTACTACAATTGGTGGACTTACCTCAACCTGATCAGACTGCTGACTCAGTACAATCCTTCAGCATGGGGTTAGAGTCACTACTAAGAACATTTAGTCTTAAGGTTGATATAACTACTAGTGAATGGATGACCAAAGTATTCCTTCAACGAAAATTGTCCAGCGATGTACTAGATGAATTATACGCTCATCAACATAACACCATCCTGACAGTACAGGACATCATTGAAGGTTTACATTCCATCATAAACAAACGACGAGCAAATGAGGAAGTTAAAGCCTCATGCAAGCTTTCAGAAATAGAAAATAATAGTCAATTAAAGGGTAAAACAACTACCCGAAATAAACATCAGCCAAGTACTTTCACATCTAGCTGGAGAAAATCTGACAATACAGCAGAATCCTCCAAGCCTACTGTTACTAGTTCACCCAAACCGGTAACTTCCAAACGTGCAGTAGGCTGGGGGACATGTATGTTCTGCAAAAAGAAACATTCAACATACTGTTGTGCTAATTATCCAACCAGAGACACTCCTATTAAGCGACTCCAGGAATTAGGGAGATGTTTAAGGTGTCTCAAGTCACACAACATAGACTATTGTGATACCCAATTCAACACCTGCAACAGGTGTAGAAGAGGTAGGCACCATGCAGCACTGTGCAAATATACGACATTAACGTATTCAAGACCCAAGGTGGAAGATAGCATTCCCACCACAGTACAGTACTGCAAGGTGCAACAAACAAAGAGTGTCCAATCGGCCAAGTCTAAAGGTAATACGACTTTGCCTACTGCCCAAATTACCATCCTGAATAAGAGGACCAAGGTCCATACCCGTGGGTTGTTTGACCAAGGGTCCCAGAGAACATATGTCACTAAAAAGTTGGCAGATGAACTACAATTAAAGCCTGTAGCCCAGACGACAATCAACATCTCAGGGTTTATAACAGATGCAGGACCACATGTCTACCAGGTGGTACAACCATCAGTACGTTTAGGCAGGTACGTCTGTCAAGTAGAAGCCATTGTGTTGGACAAAATACCAGTAGACCTACAAGTTTAAGGTCTGAGAGCAACAGCCAAATTCCTGAGAAATAGAGGAATAAAATTGGCAGATAATATTAAGTCTGATCACCTCACTGACTTCGGTCTCCTTGTAGGGACAGACTACTACCATCGATTCATCGGTAGCCCTACTAAATATCAGGGCATAACCATGTTAAATTCTGCAGGAGGTAAATTACTCTCAGGCCCAGTATCAAGCCTGAGGAGACCTATGACTGCAGATAAATAATACCAATAGAAATCTAAATTTGTCAGCTGATTATATTTCTCCAGTATCATTATACTAAGGAGATTACAGCTGACTATAGCAACAGAGGTTGATATTAATATCATCATTTAAAGCTGAAGATGAGTTCATGAGCCTTCAGTGGCAAATCAGTGAACAGTAGCCTAAACAGCTACAAGTCACTGCGACCAATGTCACTGAACCCACTGCAGTCTCAGAAACATACTTGACTTTGATGATGGGCTATTCAATCCTCTGAATCAATTAAATGAACATCATGATAGTGATATGAACAGCATCATGGTAGTGTAATGAACATCATTATGGTAGTGTAATGAACATCATTATGGTAGAGTAATGAACAGCATCATGTTAGTGTAGTGAACAGCATCATGGTAGTGTAGTAACAGCATCATGTTAGTGTAGTGGACAGCATTACGGTAGTGTAATGAACGGCATAATGGTAGTGTAACGAAAAACATCATGGTAGTGTAGTGAACAGCATCATGGTAGTGAAGTGAACAGCATCATGATAATGTTTTGAACAGCAGCATGTTGTATAATGAACATCATCATGGTAATGTAATGAACGGCTTCATGGTAGTGTAATGAACAACTGCATGATAGTCTAGTGAACCGCAGCATGGTAGTGTAAGGAACATAATTATTGTAGAGCAATGAACAGCATCATGGTAGTGTAGTGAAGAGCAGTACTAGAGTGTACTGAAGAGCAGTATGTTAGTGAAATTAAGAGCAGCATGGTAGTTAAGTGAACTGGTGTCTGTGAAGAGCAGAAGACATTGCCCCTCTGCACAAGGGTTGTAGCAAAGCATTGGCAAGGGATTATAGACCAGTTTCACTAACGTCCCACATAATAAAAGTATTTGAGAGAGTGATCAGGAGTCAGGTCACTAGATTCATGGAAACCAATGACCTCCACAATCCAGGCCAACATGGATATAGAGCAGGAAGATCATGCCTCTCACAGCTACTTGACCACTATGACAAAATCACTGAGGCATTAGAGGTAAAACATAATGCAGTTGTCGTATTCACAGATTTTGCAAAGGCATTCGACAAATGTGACCATGGAGTGATTGCACACAAAATGAGGTCAATGGGTATAACTGGTAAAGTAGGACGCTGGATACTCAATTTCCTGTCGAACAGAACACAAAGAGTAACAGTCAATCAAGTAAAATCGAGTCCGAGCGCAGTTAAAAGCTCTGTACCTCAAGGCACAGTCCTTGCACCACTGCTGTTCCTTATTCTCATATCAGATATAGACAAAAACACAAGTCACAGCTTCGTGTCATCCTTTGCAGATGATACAAAAATCAGCATGAAAATTACCTCTGCTGAAGACATTGATAAACTACAAACAGATATTAACAAAGTTTTCGATTGGGCAGCAGAAAATAACATGATGTTTAATGGTGATAAATTCCAGGTACTCAGATACGGCAAAAAAGAGGATCTTAAACATGACACAGGGTACAAAACACAATCGAATCTGCCCATAGTAGGAAAGCAGCATGTCAAGGATTTGGGAATAATGATGTCCGACGACCTAACGTTTAGGGAGCATAACCAAGCAAGTATTGCGTCAGCCAGAAAAATGATAGGATGGATTACGAGAACCTTCAAGTCCAGAGATCCCATCACAATGGTTGTACTCTTCAAATCACTTGTGTTGTCCCGTCTTGAGTACTGCTCAGTACTCACTTCCCCCTTCAGAGCAGGAGAGATTGCTGAAATTGAGGGAATACAGAGAACATATACGGCACTCATAGACGAGATAAAGCACCTAAATTATTGGGATCGTCTCAAAGCTCTCCAAATGTACTCACAAGAAAGGAGACGAGAGAGATACCGAATAATATACACATGGAAAATACTGGAGGGATAGGTCCCAAATCTACACAGCAAAATAACAACGTATTGGAGTGAACGACATGGAAGAAAATGCAGAATAGAACAAGTGAAGAGCAGAGGTGCCATGGGCACAATAAGAGAACACACTATGAACATCAGAGGTCCACGGTTGTTCTACGTCCTACCAGCGAGCATCAGAAATATTACAGGAACAATCGTGGACAACTTCAAGAGGAAACTAGATTGTTTCCTTCAAGGAGTGCCGGACCAACCGGGCTGTGGTGGGTATGTGGGCCTGCGGGCCGCTCCAAGCAACAGCCTGGTGGACCAAACTCACACAAGTTCTTCTACTCCCCTACTTGGGGAGTAGAAGAACTCCCAGAACCCCATCAACCAAGTACACAGGTATCAACCAGCAGCATCATAGTGGAGTGAAGTCATAATATAAGGAACAGCAGCACGGTAGTGTAGTGGACAGCATCATGGTAGAGAAATGAAAAGCATCATGGTAGTGTAGTTAACAGCATCATGGACAAGTAGTGAACAACATCAGGGTAATGAAGTGAACAGCATCATTATAGAGTAGTGAACAAAATCACGGTAGTTAAGTGAACAGGATCAGGTAGAGTAGTGAACAGCAGCATGATAGTGCAGTGAAGAGCAGCATGTTGGTATAATGAACAGCAGCATGGTAGTGTAATGAACAGCATCATGGTAGTGTAATGAACAACATCATGGTAGTGAAGTGAACAGCAGCCTGGATGTGTAGTGAACAGTAGTATGGTAGTGTGGTGCACAGCAGCATGGTAGTGTATTGAACAGCAGCATGGTAGTGTAGTGAACAGCAGCATGGTAGTGTTGAGAAAAAGCAGCATGGAAGTATAGTGAGCAGCAGCATGGTAGTAGAGTGAACAGCAGCATGGTAGTGTTGAGAAAAAGCAGCATGGAAGTAAAGTGAGCAGCAGCATGGTAGTGGAGTGAACAGTAGCATCGTAGTGTTGTGAACAGCAGCATGATATTGTAGCAATCAGCAGCACGGTAGTGTAGTGAGCCGCAGTATTATAGTTTGTTGAACAGCAGCATGGTAGTATAGTGAACAGCAGCATGGTTGTATAGATAACGGCAGCATGGTATTGTAGTGAACACCAGCATCGTAGTTTTGAGAAAAGCATCATGGTAGTATAGTGAAAAGCAGCATGGTAGTTGAGTGAACAGCAGTATCGTAGTGTTGTGAACAGCAGCATGGTACTGTAGTGAACGGCATTATGGTAGTGTAATGAACAGCAGAAAGGTAGTGTAAGGAACAGCATAATGCTAGTGTAATAAACAGCATCATGGTAGTGTAGTGAACAGCATCATGGTAGTGTAGTTACAGCATCATGGTAGTGTTGTGAACAGCATCATGGTATTGTAGTGATCAGCATCATGGTAGTATAGTGAACAACATCATGGAAGTGTAGTGAACAGCATCATGGTAGTGGAGTGAACAGCATCATGGTAGTGGAGTGAACAGCATCATGGTTATGTTTAGATGATTTCGGGACATAGCGTTCCCGCGGCGTGGTCCTAGAACAGGCCTCATTTTTGTTACACACCCCCAGGAAGTAGCCCGTAGCAGCTGTTTAACTCCCAGATACCTATTTACTGCTAGGTAACAGGAGCATCAGGGTGAAAGGAACATTTTGCCCATTTGTCTCCGACTCCGCCGGGGATCGAAACCGGAACTTCAGGACTACGAATCCGAAGCGCAGTCCACCCAGCTGTCAAGTAGTGTAATGAACAGCATCATGGTAGTGTAGTGAACAGCATCGTGGTAGAATTGTGAACAACATCACGAAAGTGTAGTGAACAGCATCATCGCAAGCAGTGAACAGCAGCGTGATAGTTTAGTGAAAAGCAGTATGGTAGTGTAGTGAACCGCAGCATGGTAGTGTAGTGAACAGCACCATCGGAGAAAAGTGAACAGCAGAATCGTAGTACAGTGAACAGCAGCATATTATTGTAGTGAACAGCAGGATGATAGTGAAGGGTTCATCAGAATGGTAGCGGAGTGAACTGCAGCATGGTAATATAGTGAACAGCAGCGTTGTATTGCAGTGAACTGCAGCATGAAAGTGTAATGGGCAGCATCATGGTAGTGTAGTGAATAGTAACATGTTAACGTGGTGAACAGCAGCATAGTAGTATAGTGAACAGCAGCGTGGAAGTGTAGTGAACAGCAACATCTTAGTGTAGTGAACAACAGAATGGTAGTGAAGTGAACAGCAGCATGGTAGTGAAGTGAACAGCAGCATTGTAGTGTAGTGAACAGCAGAATGGTAGTTTTGTGAACAGCAGCACGGTAGTGAAGTGAACAGCAGAATGTTGACCAGACCACACACTAGAAGGTGAAGGTCCGTCCTGGAACTTTCTCAAGAATTTTTGTGACAATTGACTTGAAAATGGTCCAGGACGGACTGAAACGTCTTCGTCCCTTCACCTGCTAGTGTGTGGTCTGGTCAACATACGTTAGCCACGTTATTGTGACTCATCGCCTGCAACAGCAGAATGGTTGTTTATTGAACCACATCAGGCTAGTGTAGTGAACAGCAGCATGGTATTGCAGTGAACCGCTGCATTATAGTGTAGTGAGTGACAACATGTTCGAGACATGGAGCATACAGAGGCAGCATTACTCTAGATGAGAAATTAATTTCCTTATGATTGTTTACAAAAAATGAGGCCAATTGGCCGTGGGAGTTTAGCTTGCATTATTTGTAGTGATCGGACACTATGGTTGTGTAGGCAAAGGCAACTTGTGTTAAGTAAAGATACCATAATAGTGTAGGTAAAGACAACTTGGGTTAAGTTAGGAAACAATGGTTGTGTAGGGAAAGACAACTTGTGTTAAGTGAGGATACCTTGGAAGAGTAAGTAAAGACAACTTGTGTTAAGTTAGGAAACAATGGACGGTAAAGATATACCAATGTTTCTCCCATGCTGCTTGACTCACCTGCCACAGCGACGGCTGCCGGTGAAGGTGTGGAGGCAGGTGACGGCTGCAACCTCAGCCAAGCTATCGACAGGCTCTTATTACTGGCTCACTCGCTCCAGCTAAAACTCCCAATCCATGCACTCTGATAAAACATCCTTTCATATACTCACGCGATGCACTCTGATAAAACATCCTTTCATACACTCACGCGATGCACTCTGATAAAACATCCTTTCATACACTCACGCGATGCACTCTGATAAAACATCCTTTCATACACTCACGCGATGCACTCTGATAAAACATCCTTTCATACACTCACGCGATGCACTCTGATAAAACATCCTTTCATGCACTCACGCGATGCACTCTGATAAAACATCCTTTCATACACTCACGCGATGCACTCTGATGAAACATCCTTTCATACACTCACGCGATGTACTCTGATGAAACATCCATTCATACACTCACGCGATGTACTCTGATGAAACATCCTTTCATACACTCACGCGATGCACTCTGATAAAACATCCTTTCATACACTCACGCGATGCACTCTGATGAAACATCCTTTCATACACTCACGCGATGTACTCTGATGAAACATCCTTTCATACACTCACGCGATGTACTCTGATGAAACATCCTTTCATACACTCACGCGATGCACTCTGATGAAACATCCTTTCATACACTCACGCGATGCACTCTGATGAAACATCCTTTCATACACTCACGCGATGTACTCTGATGAAACATCCTTTCATACACTCACGCGATGTACTCTTATGAAACATCCTTTCATACACTCACGCGATGCACTCTGATGAAACATCCTTTCATACACTCATGCAATGCACTCTGATGAAACATCCTTGTTACGGACTGCTTGAGCCAGTAACCAGGTTCTTTCTGCTTAATGGGTTTTAAAGCCTCTTCTTCTATAACCCTACCCTAAGTCAATGGTAAGTTCTCAAGAATTGGCGGTAAGAAGTAATAGTGCAAGGAATAAAGTGGGTTGGAGGGGGGGGGGGAGTAAACAAGACGTAATTACTCCTTCACCAATATGTTATCTATCAAAGTATAACTATACTTATGTACACAGTGTCACTTTCACCCAGGACACTCAATATATCTGCAGTGTTCTTCAAAACCCAATGAGTCTACTATCTTCAAGTATACGTCATCCACGTTCAATGGTAATCGCCGGTGAGTTCCTCTCCCTCAACCCGCCAAACACACACCGAAACTACGACGTTGGTACAACGTTCGAACAAGTTTTAACACCTCCTAACCAGTTATAACAACCAATATAGCAAGTTGTAACAACGTTTTAATACGTCATAAACACGTTAAGCCAAGATGTAACAACTTTATAACAAGTTGTAACAAGCGGAAAATAGAGACAGTTTCGGTTTGTGTTTCCAGGGAACGTGGGCCTGTCCACACACGTATCGTCACGATGTCCCATTACAACACATCTGCTCTTCATAAACACACTGGCAGAGGGCTTCAGCATCACGCTGACATGGATCGCAAATAATCACTTCCAGGGGGTCTCTAACAACACACAAACAAAATTTCTCAGCAGACGGCCCCCTATTGTTGTCTTTAACTCCTCTTGGCCAAATCCCGGGTCGTCGGTCCACACAATCACTGCCTAAGTACAACAGCAAACACACTGCTTACTACCAACGGCGGTCACTTGTCCTCTCACAGGACCGCGTCAGGAGTTCCGGACTGCCCGAGGTGAACTGCTTTCCACAGTGCAATAGAATGACCGCGAGGAACGGTCGGGAAGCAAGACATACGTACGTCCTGGAAGTCATGACATTCAACAAGGATATTCACGACCGTAAGAGGGACAATGCAGTTTGTACAAGAAGGAGGAGGGCGGTGCTCCATTAAGTGCCTGTGAGTTAAAAGTGTTTGGTCAACAAGTAATATTGCCAGAGCCGTTTCCCACCGCCAGTTATGGTAGTAGGAGGAAGACCATGAGGAAACACTACTCTTAAGAGCAAAGTTTGTTACGAGTAGCAGAAGACCAACGACCCTGCCAACGGACAAGAATGGAGGAATGATTAACTGGCTAAATGTCGGAATAAGGAATACCTTTACGGGAGATGGGACAGGTGCGTATAGGGCTGGGAACCCAGCAAAACTTCACCGTCTTATATCTACTGGAGATAAGAAACAGCCAATGTTGGATTTCGACTACCACAGGATGGACTGGATTAAAGATCTCCAGAGTTGACTGCGAGAGTAAACTACAGCAACAAAGGAGGCTTGACAGCGAGAAAGCAGTTGACGAAGAGCATATAAAATAGCATAAGCAGGCGACGAGTCACAATAACGTGGCTGAAGTATGTTGACTAGAAACACACACTAGAAAATGAAGGGACGACGACGTTTCGGTCAGTCCTGGACTATTCTCACGTCGATCTAAAATAGCATAAGTTCTGCCAACAAGATGGTAGTCTCCAGAGGCAGGTGACACATATAGATGTGGTCAGGAAAAACAACAGAGTAGCCTACACCATCTGCAGACGTAGACTCATCGGTGAAGACGGAAATGGAGCACGAGTGTGAAGAAAGGTGTTCAAGAAAAAGTAGTTTCTGAACTGTAATAGTGATAAAAGCTTAAGTCATGTGGGGTCAAGGTTTTACAAAATTTAGGAAAGGGGACCCTCCATGGGGGCAAAGACGGAACGACACGACTGGAAATATTGGTAACACGAACCGAAAGAGCATCTTGTAAGCAAGACAACCGTATAGAAAGAAGTAGGTCGTGTAGGGGAACAGAAACCACAGGAGGGGTAATGGTCAAGGCACGAAATAAGCGAGAGAGAGGGGTGTTGTAAGGACCGTGCAAGGTAGCGAAGACAGTAACGATCATGGCGATCATGTAGAGACAGGATGTCAATTTCAACATACAGGCTTTGGGTTGGAGTCGAACGAAGGGCAATAGAGCTGAGGCGTAATCCAGTATGGTGCAGAGCTTCAAGGTAGCGAAGAGTAGGAGGAAAAACAGACGAGTAAGCAGGGCAACCATAATCGAGTTTAGACAGAACGAGAGAGGAATGTAAAGAGAGGAGCGTGCACCTATTAGCTTCCCAAGAAGTATGGGACAAGATCTTAAGTAAGTTAAAGGCCCTATAGCATTCAACTCGGAGGTAAGAGATATATGGCGACCAAGACAACGAGTGTCAAAGATTATCCCCAAAACCATAGCAGAATCTTTGTACAAAAGGGGATGACCATAAAGTGACAGAGGGAGACTAAGAACGACCTGCTTCCGAGTAAAAGTCATAACTAAAGTTTTAGTTGTAAAGAACTTGAAGCCATGTTTGATGGCCAAAGACGACACGACATCAATCGCAAGTTGAAGCCGCCGCTGAAGGAAAGAGGAATAATGACCTCGACAGCAGAGGGTAAGATCGTCGACATAGAGAACTGAGAAGATACCAGAGGGAAGGGAGGAAAGAAGACCATTGAGGGCGACCAGGAAAAGAGTAGTGCTCAGAATACTACCTTAGGGTAGACCTTCGTATTGCCGAAAGAGGCAGAGAGAGTGGTACCAAGCCTCACTCTAGAGGAACGACTAGAGAGCAAGCTTTGGGGGAAGAGGGGGAGACAACAACACCAGCCAAAAGAACGAAGTAGGGACAGAATATGGTAACTCCAGGTAGTGTTACATAGTGTCACTATGCATAATGTCGTATGCATTTTACAGGTCAAAAATAACAACAACAACGGTGGTCTTTGCAGCAAAAGCAGTACAAATATAATCCTCCAAGTTCACCAAGACATTAGTCGTGCTGCGGTACTTGCGAAAACTAAATTGAGAACGGAACAGGGGGTGATAGTGTTCCAAAAACCACTTCAGATGGACACTGACCACTCGTTCAAAGAGTTTGCTGACGCAACTCTTTACGGTAATATGGCGGAAGTCCTTAGGGAATGTCCCCTAGAGACCGCAGTTTCCGAATAGGGAGAACAACTGCATTGAGCCAATCTTCAGGGACTTACGACGACTCCCAGATACGGTTATACAGATTTAGTAAATAACGAGACGTGCTTGGAGGGAGATGGAGAAGCATCTCATAATGAATGTCATCTGAGCCCACTGCCGTAGAACTGCAGAGGGCCAGAGTTGACTGAAGTTCAGAGAGATAGAGAGAAGGGATTGTTATATGAAAGTCGAAGATGAATGCAGAAATCTAAGGGATGAGATTCAAGAACGGGGTTACGAAGAAGGAAGGATTGCGGAAGATGAGAACTGGGGCTAACAGTTGAAAAGTGGGAACCCAGTTCGGTCACGACCGTTACTCGATCTGCCACAAGAGTACCACAGAGGTGAAGGACTGGTGAAACATATGGAACAAACTTACCCTCTACGGGTAAGTTTGCAGATTTTCTTCCAGGTCTGCCGCACAGGAGCATCGGACGTACTGGTAGAGACATAAGAATTTCAACTCTCATGTTTAGCTGTACAGATGGTCCTACGGGCCCTCACACCCGCCTTCCGAAACAAAATAAAAGAATCGTCCGTCTGTCGGCGTGGGTGTTTCTTCCAGGCTGCACGCTTACAGCGGACACCCCAAACAGAGTTTGCATTCCAACAGGGATCGCACTTCGGCGTGCCTCGGGAGGTAGAGGGAGAAACAGAGTTGAGGGTAGTGTCGAATACGGTGTCATGTAAAAGGAGAGCTCGAGGGAGAGGTAAAGCGGAGATGTCGGAAGAAGTAACATGGAAGGTGAATAGATTCCAGCCAGCCTTGGCAAACTGTCACCTAGGGAAGGAGAGGGGAGGGTGAAAAGAGAAAAAGATGACAAGGATTGGGAAATGGTCACTGTTATGGAGGTCATCAAGAACCCGCGATGTGAAATCTAAATAAAGAAAAGACGAGCAGAGAAAAAGATCAAGACAGGTAGGGTGCTGTGGTGTTTGTGTGTTACTGAGGAAGTCTTGGTTGTAGGGTTGATGTAAAGTCATGACTTGGTTACTGACTTTAATACTTAATATGATTACATGACTAGTAGCTACCAAGCTTGGCGGGCGTCCTGTACGCTCACATGTTTACCTTCCTCTCTCTGGCGTCTGCTCCGCCACACATAGAAAACGGATGGTACCATTTTCTGTGAACATGACATCCCTCCTTTTCTTTAAAAAGAATGAATACAGGATGTCTACCATGCTTGTAGCACAAATCAAAGTTATTGACACAAAGTAGGTTATTACCATATCAAGAGATACTGCATACATTTAACATTAATTAAGCACACAAAGAATTTAAACAACTTAATCTTTTCCACAAAGGATTTCAATGTTAAAAATACATATGCAATGTTAAACAAACATGAAAGAAACTGTACTACAAAGTTACAAAATATTGAATGAGATATCTGCATTATTCAAACAATATTAAATTTAGTTTAGCACAATAAGTAAATACTTTTCATTACATAGGAACACAATTAATCATCAAATCGTGTAGGGCGTTTAACATGACGTTTAGGACGAGAGTCCTTAAATGCAATAACATCCCTTGATGAATTGTTTGTCGGGTTATAACTATTTTTTTCTTTTTCTTTTGCACGACTTTGCACTTCATCATTTTCTACACTAGTTGGAATCACTTTGAAATAAGCCATATTACGTGTTATACTATGATCTCTATTACTAGCTGTTACCATAGTTCCTTTTATACTAATCACTTTATATGGTTTTGTATCATACGGCATATCTAACTTTCCCTCTTTTTTCTTTTTAACGAGAACAGTGTCACCAACCTTTATGAACTGTTCCTTTGCACGTTGATCATGAGCAATTTTCATTTTGCCCTTGGCTAGTGCATCCTTCTGAGCGAGACGTTTATCCGTTACCTCGGCTGGCATGACGGGTAGTGCGATTCTCATAGGACGTCCAAATAAAAGTTCGCCAGGCGACTTGCCCAGTGTTCCATGTGGTGTTGCACGGTAGTTCCTGAGAAAAGCATACATAGCTTGTTTCCAGGATCGTCCTTCGGCATGAGCACAGCGTACCGCTTTCATGAGAGGTTGCATGAATCTCTCAACTTCTCCATTTGCTTGAGGATGTAGTGGCATCACACGGCGGTGTTTGAATCCAATATGCTCAGAAAAGTTGACGAAGTCTTGTCCATTGAATGGCGGTCCATTGTCTGTCTTGACAACTTCAGGAATGCCAAAGTTTGAAAAGATCTTGTCGAGTTTCGGGATGACGGCCTTTGCAGATGTGGAATTGATGATTTCTACTTCTGGATAACGTGAGTGATCATCAATGACTACCATCAAGTACTCTCCAGTTGGTAGTGGTCCGCAGAAGTCCATCGATACTTCCGTCCATGGTGCAGCAGGTAGTGGTGAAGGTTGTAGAGGTGTTGGTCTTGAAGTATCCACTGCAGCTTGGCAAGGGACACAGGCATCATGCATATCCTTTGCTTGACGATCAATGCCAGGAAACCACACCTTTTCTCGTAGCAGCTGTTTCGTCCTAACAAGACCTTGGTGTCCTTGATGTGCAAGCTTCAGAGCACGTTGCTGGAGAACAGCTGGAATCACGATACGAGTACCTCGCAGCACAGTGTCGCGTTGTTGCGTAACACTTAATTCTGTCTGGATGCGTTCAAGTGCTTTGAATGCATCTTGGTCAACTCCTGAGGGTGGGATGCGTGGAAACTTTTTCTTAGTCAATGCATCCACTGTTGCTTGCAGAGTTGGGTCCTCTAGGGTTGCAGTACGGATTTCATCAAGAGTAAGAGCCTTAGGGACTGCATCACAGGTTACAGAGTGTACATATTCCTCGGCAACTTGCTGATGCTTGGTGATGGTGAAACTGTTGGCAGGATGTCGACTGACGTAATCAGCGGGATTGCCTGCACCCGGCTTGTATTTCACCGTAAAGTTGTATGGTTGCAGACGAAGAGCCCATCTCTCAATGCGAGCTGGTGGTTTGGACTTTGGATTATTGAAGATGGTCTCCAACGGTTTGTGGTCAGTGACTATCGTGGTGAAGGGTGCACCAAGCAGATACACATTGAAGTGTTCACAGCCCCATACAAGAGCAAGAGCTTCCTTCTCTGTCTGACTGTATCGTTGCTCAACATCTGTGAGAGAACGGCTGGCGTAGGCAATTACTACTCTGGAATCTGGTTGACCAGGTTTGTGTTGGGCTAACACAGCACCTAAACCAACAGGACTAGCATCCACCGTTAACTCAGTGTCCATTGATGGATCAAAGTATGCAGCAGTCGCATTCTCTACTAGTGCATCTTTCACAGCATCAAATGCATTTTGCTCGATATCGCTCCAGTACCATGATGCATTTTTCTTCAGGAGCTCACGTAGAGGCTTTGTAATGGTAGCAAAATCTGGAATGAAGCGAGAACAGTAGTTTGCCATTCCCAGAAAACTATGTACTTCAGTGGACGTTGAAGGAGGTGCAGCATTCTTGATATCTGCAACTTTCTTAGGATCTGGAGACAGACCTTTGTCACTAAGTACATGTCCAAAGAATTCAATTTTATGTTGATTGAACTCACACTTTGCTCGGCTTAGCGTCAAATTCTTTTCTCGTAAGCGTTGCAATGTTGCACGAAGAGCTTTGTCGTGTTCAGCTTGGGTACGGCCATAAACAATGATGTCATCAGACATGTTGTCAGCATTAGGTATGTCTTGCAATACCTGGCTGATGATGTGCTGGAATACCTCGGCAGCACTGTTAATACCAAAACTCAGGCGCTTGTACCTATACAGACCTCGATGTGTCGTAAACGTTGTGATGAATCGACTCTCCTCATCAAGTTCAAGCTGATGATAGCCCTTGTTTAAATCTAACTTGCTGAATACAGTTGCACCATTCAAGCGGTAGATCATATCATCTACAGTGGGTGTAGGATGGCGTTCACGCATTATTGCCTTGTTGGGAACACGCATGTCCACACAAATGCGTATCTCATCTGGATTCTTCGGCTTTGGTGGAGTGACAATTGGGCTTACCCATGGTGTTGGGCCTGTTACTGGTTCAATGATATCTAGCTCCATCAGCCTATCCAGTTCGGCATCGACTTTCTTGCGAGTATGGAATGGTTGTCGGCGATGTGGTTGGGCAACTGGAATTACATCTGGGTTGATATGCAGATGTACTTTGCTATCAGTATAACAACCTATGGATTTAAATCGATCAGAAAATTCAGCAACAATACCATCAACATTGTTTGCAGATTCCACTGCTACAGCATTAGAAAGCTGAAGTAGCCCCAATTTGGTTGAAGTCTTGTAACTGAGTAAAGACTCCTTTGCATTCCTAACAACATGGAATGTAGTAATGAGCATTGCATTCTTTGACTTAATCTCTGCAGTGAAAGTTCCAATCACTGGCAAGGCTACCTTTGAAGCATAGGCAGTGGCTTTGCCATTATAGTTCTCAAGCTTTGGGAACTGTTTTTTAAATTTCTCATAGTGGCACTCAGCAATGGTGTCAATGTTTGATCCAGTGTCAATGAGAACCTTGAGACAAATACCAGCAATGTATACACATGTCTCTGGGTTGTTTGGAAGATCATTCCATTCTGTGATTGCTTGTACTCCATAAGTATAATCACATTCACTGTCATCTGAGACTGGTTGTAATGAAATGTTGTCTTGTACATTGTTAACATTCTTGATTTGAGGTGCAATATTGTGTTTACCACCTCGACCCCTATGACCTGATCCTCGTACAGTGCTTTTATTCATTGACTGTGGTTTCTTTAGTGCTGAACGACACATAGCACCAAAATGACCTTGTTTTCCACACTCATAGCACTTCTTACCTTGAGCAGGACAAACATTATCTTGGTGTGGGTAGTCTCCTCCACAATTGTAACATTTATTGTTGACACCCTCTGATGTGGGTCGTTGTGACTGCTTGAGCCTTGTTCCTTGACCCCAGTTGTGACGTGGTTCTCGGCTAAATTTACTGTTAGGTTTGCCATGATATCTTCTTTGATCACGGTGTCCTCCCTGAACCTTACGTACCTCATCACTGTTAGTAACAGTGGCAGAACCGTTATTAGCACTGCACTCCATGACACGAGCATCACGTGCAGCATCTTCCATTCGACGAGCAATATCCAGTATCTTGGTAAGAGAACTTTCATCATCAACAAGTTCTAGAGCTCTTCGACGGAGACGTGTAGATGTGCATGTTTCAATTATTTGCTGTTTGATTTCTTTGTCAACATCAGCAAACTCACAATGGGCTGCTAAACCCTGCAGACGTGTGTGGTATTGATCCACAGTTTCATTAGAGAGTTGTTTTGCTCTCCTGAAATGCATAATTTCCATTGCAGTATTTTGCCTTGGTTTGAAATGCTCTGTTAGTTTGGCTTTGGCAGTGTCATAATCTTTGGCACCACCAGTGTCTTTTAGTGTGTCAAAGATGTCACAAACTCTATCACCTGCATAATGAAGTAGAAAGGCACGCTTTCTTTCAGCACTTTTGATGTCAGAAACTATCAACAAATTTTCAAACCTTTTAAGCCATTTGACCCACCTCTGTGACAGGTTTGTCTGGTCACAGTCAGGATCAAATGCAGGAAACTGAGGTATATTTGCCATTTTTACTGAATAAATGTAACTTATCACTTAAATGTTCCTCAGAATATTAAACACTTACTGCACTGTATATGTTAGTCAAGAATTCACTGTAATTACTTTAATTTTGCAAAGCACACAAGCATTTTAATGCAAAAGTTCACAACAGTGCACAATATAGCAGCAACTGACTTCTTACCTAGCCCTTGTGTACATGTGTTGTTCCTACTCACAGCAGCAGCACAGCAGTTGGCACAGCAGTTGGTACAGCAGCAGTTGGTACAGCAGTTGGTACAGCAGTTGGTGCAGCAGTTGGTGCAGCAGTTGGTACAGCAGTCAATTCAGTGTGATGAATTTTGTAGCACGAAGCGTCGTTTCGTAACCAAAACATCAGGTTTTGTACACATCAATGCGTCGTTTCGTACACAACGTCGGCAGATTCCTCAGTACTGTTTCTTCAGCACAGCTTGGGTAGCACACAGCTTGGGTAGCACACAGCATCGTTTAGCACACAGCATTGGTTAGCACACAGCATTGGTTAGCACACAGCATCGGTTAGCATACAGCATCGGGTATGGCGCTCACAGCTTCTCTTCCTCCTCCAGGCAGCATGCTTCTCCCTTGTGTTTGAAACTGAACAAATACCTGCGTTCACAGTTCATCCTCGTCGCCAATGTGGTGTTTGTGTGTTACTGAGGAAGTCTTGGTTGTAGGGTTGATGTAAAGTCATGACTTGGTTACTGACTTTAATACTTAATATGATTACATGACTAGTAGCTACCAAGCTTGGCGGGCGTCCTGTACGCTCTCTTGTTTACCTTCCTCTCTCTGGCGTCTGCTCCGCCACACATAGAAAACGGATGGTACCATTTTCTGTGAACATGACAGGTGCGAGTGTGGGAGTCCACATGAGTGGGTTCACCAGAATTCAGAAGAGACAAAGAAGAAAAAGAGAGGGCAAATGATTCGAGAAAGTGGCACAGGGTGTTTGTCAGAGCATCACCTCAGAGGGTATGCTGACAGTTGAAATCACCCAAAAGGAGCACAGACTGAAGGAACTTGTAAGAAGTCCAACAGGTGATTAAGATCAGGAAGAGAAAGTTGGACATTTGGGGAGAGATAAATGGAACAGACTGCATACCATTTACTCACAAAGATACAAGCCGCAGATCATTGGATAGGCGACGGAAAAAGTAGGGGACGAAGGGAATATCAGTATGAATCAAGAGAGCAGTAGAATTATGGACCCCAGCTAAAGCTGGAGAGTGAGGGGGGGGGGAAGGAATAACTTCGAAAGTGACCAGGAAGAGCACCAAGCATTGGCTCCTGGAGTTGCACAAAGCAATGAAAACTGTGTTATCAGAAGTTGGAGTTCATGGAAGTTGGCATAAAATCAATGAATATTCTATTGAAGAATATACATTGTCAAAAGGAGAGAGAACGGCCACAGAGAACAATGAAAAGACAAAGGCACTGAACGACACAGTATACTAAACAAGATCAGGATCAGTGAAATCAAGGTTGGGGCATGGGTAAATTTAGCAATGACTATGAAGTCAAGGGAGTGGGAGGACATAATAGAGGCAGATGGACAAGGTCAGGAGCTGGAGGAGATAATGGAGATGGGCGGTCAAGGGAATTAGGGGAAGAGGGGGGGAAGGCAGAAACAGAGAAACGCACCTCAGCAACGGCAGCAACTGAGAGAGAATTGAGGGCTAAAGAAACCTCCATAGCCGGGGCAGCGGGCCCGACCACCGAAATGGGAGGGGATGCAGTGATTGAGTCAGAGTCAGAGGGTGGGGAAGAAAGCGATGCCTTCTTACCTGCCGGTTAGGAAGGAGAGGAGCCAGGCATACGTTTCTGACTTAATTAAAGAGATAGGTGTGCCAGCAGCAACGTAATGGGCGACAGTCTCCATAGTCTCAATCAGAGAATGAGAACTGGATCGACCAACATGAAGATTGCTGGGAGGATGATGGACAGCAGCTTGGACAGACAGGCAGCGTGGAGGGCCAAGAGACATGTGGGAGGGCTGGGAAGAAGGATCAAGGGGAGACGGGTAAGAAGACACAGGAGACACGGCAGACTGGAAAGGAGGGAGGGAAACATCAGATGGAAAACCAGGAGGATGCCTTGGATCAGAATGTAGAGGAATAGAGAAGGAGGCAGTAGGCCTGATCGGGTCCAAGGCCTGGAAATGGTTGTGAGACTGAGAAAGGAGGGAAGGGCAAGGAGAGATGGAACGCAACACAAGAGCATAAGATATGTTAGTGAAAGAGGAGAGACGGCGAACTTGGTGTTTCGCCTCAGGAAAAGACAAACGATCGCGGTGCTTCAAACTGAGGATGGCTTCCTCAAATTTGCAGTGTATACACGCTCGGGAGAAGATATGGTGGGCGTCATCGCAATTGAGGCAGTGAGCCTGGGAAGAAGAGCACTCTGTATTAGAGTGACCCAGGTCCCCACACACATAGGGCATAGTGACACTGCACTTTTGCATTTGAGGGCACCATGCCCAAATTTCCAGCACTTATTGCAAAGTCTAGGAGAGGGATTGTACGTGAGGAGATGCGTACACGAGGGTGAGGGAGGTACGTGTGACGCGAGGGAATGTACGAGTGGGATGCTCCAGAACGGAGCATCTAGCACCAGCAAGAATTTAGAAGGCAGAAAGTTCATGCTATCAAAAGTGATCTTCACAACTTCGAAGAGACTGATGACAACGACCACGAAGGGGTGGGGTGAACGTATCAACCTGGAGAAGAGAATGGACTTAGGCATCAAGGATATATTTAATGTCCTCGTGGCAGTCTTTCAGCTCCCTAACATCAGTTGCAATATGGTTGTGGGAGGATAACAGTTCCAATACTGGCATTTAACTGGGCATTTTGGGAGACCCTAACATTACTCTCCTGCAATACTGGACCATGCGGCTAAGTGGGCAGCTGCATCCTGAGAAGGAGCAGCAACAACATGTGTATCAAAATGGGTGGGCGTTGTGACGGTGTTCCCCCCCCCCCCCTTATAATTCTCCCACGCCTGCAGTAAGAGTCATGTCTACTTTTCCCAAGCGTTCTCTACGTTGCAGGCTACAATTTGATATATGGGAGAGAGTGAAGTGTTCTCGGAGAGCCGAGAAATTTGTGAAATAGTAATATTTTGGCCTGTGGTATAGGCCCTTTAGGGAGCCAAGATGGCGCTTACCTCCCTGATCTCCCGCCAAAACCGTGTGACGTCAGTGGCACCGGATTGGCCACCGACAGCAATGTGGCACCGGGAGCCAATGAAAACTTCCCATGGCAAAAGTGACGTCACGAAGGAAGGGGGTCCGGGCCGCGCGCCACTCTGGCGCCAGCAGTCAGACACGACACGTCATAGAGGTCGGACATGCGACGGATGGTCCTGTCAGTTGGACAGTTATTACCGCTCCCGTGGATTTACGCGTCACCGGAAGTCCGCCAGTACTCTGAGAAGTCTTCCTTAGTTCATGTGTTGAACCAGAAGAGGGAATTGACGGTTATTTGAGCAACAAGTGCTCCAGTCAGGTACTGTGCCAGTAGCAGTGAAGCCGTGCAGTGACGTATGTGGCAATTCACCAGTTCGTGACAGCGTAGTGGCAGACAGAGCCACTGGGTAGCTGAGGAAGAGAGGACTATTTGGGGAAACCGGACGACTGTAGCTGAGACGTAGGCGACAGCCGTTGCTGGGAGAAGACGACGGCCAGGAGACCGACTCCAACCTTCAAGAAGTCAAGAAGGAGAACGGACCTGCAGTGAGGAGGCACGGAGACGACGCGCTAAACGGTGGGACGACAAGAGGCTCTGGTAGGACACGACGACGTGTAGTGTGGGGGCGTTCCCGACACGAGGACCAGGAGCTACATCTCGACTCTCATCGGAGGATAGGGTGAAGTAGGTGGTTCTAGTTCCCTCCCCATTCCCCTTTAGTTAGCTATGTTATTCGGCTATATTATCTAGCCTGAGGATTTTATATGTCGTGAGCAAGTCTCACCCATGTCACGGTAAAGCACCAGTGTGCTAGACAGTACTATCAAGAGTACTTGTAATATTCATGTTGATTATTGGTGTGTACAGGCCCCAGGAACCAGTGATAAATTTACTGTGTTGTGTATATCTTTCTATAGATTTTTTATATGAACATATAGTGGTAAATTATATATAATATTATGCCAGTATTTGGAGGTTAGGCTATGTGCCCAGAAACTATTTATTTTCCATGTATTGATGATTGATTTATATACCATATATATGTCTATGTTCATTCAGTGAATAATCATTTGTGAGTACAGTGAATTATTGCGTTATCGCCCACGAGAGAAAGTACTGAAAACTCCAGTGTTAATATTTCATAATATATTGTTGGATGAATAACAGTGTAAGACCATTACAGTGAGTCATTGTAGAATTGATTGTAGAAAAGACTGTTTGAGCCTGAGTACAGTGTAACTAAGTAATTCGGTTTATTTGTGCCAATATCGAGTGTGCGAGTTTCTAGTAATATTGGAGAATTTAAAGAAACCGCGCGCGTGAATCTAGAAAACAAGCAAATTTCGCACGGAGAGACCATTGCGATCAGCTGTTCTTGACACTTGATGAGGAGGGGAGAATGTTGCCCTCTAGTGATCGCATACTAACCGTGGGAATTACCGGCCGCGTCAGGATCAGTTGATTAATTGATTATTGTTTGGCTTTGTGACATCTCTCATACATTTTAAGTAAAATACAAAACTATCTTTGTGTTTATATCATCCCCTCCATTGATCTTGTGGCTATATTATACTGGTAAATATAGAGTGATAACAATAAGTACCTGCCTGATTCCTGATCTTTGAGTGTGACCTTGCCAAGGCTACCACTGAATACACCAGTCCACTGATGGTGTTACTGGCCACCTAAAAACACCAGTTGGCGACCTTGTGATTAACCGTAGAGCCCTATTGTTGGGGAGGGCACACGACAGTCGATGTGATCGAGTCGTGTTCTCACTCTTTCTTAATAAGAGGCCGTTAAGATTGACTGGGAGACTCTCCTGGCGTGCAGTGGCGCCGTGAGGATCGAGGGAAGACCCGCAGGGCTACGGTGAGTTACCTTGAGCACAGCATTTGCTCACCCCAGATTAAGACAAGACTTAGAGTAAAGGAGTGAAAACCCCAACAGCGTTAAAATTAACTGAGGCATCCACCGATTCGACAAGGTGTTTATGGAAGAAGAAATCGTCAGGACATGTAGAATCCACATGGTTGAGATCTAAGTATTTAGTCCATGTAGCAAGGACCAAACAAGGCGTGGAACGTATTAACAGTGGAAGTAGTGCGTCTGTGGGATTGTATTACCACTGTGCGAGTGCGTGTGGGTGGGTCAGCGCCGAGCACCCCTAGTGAGATGGGGGAGGGGGTAAAAGGCGCATTTGTCACAAAGAGAAAAGTAGCCGCTCCGGGTGATGGGGGGCTTGGGGCTCAACCCTACCACAGTGAAGGGAGGGAAGCTGGGAGGGTCAAAGAAGTAGTTTGGTATGGGCCAAATGTAGCGGGGGCCTTCAGAGACCGGTCTTCCAACACAGACCGACTCGGGGACCTGGTTGCCCACCCCACGATCCTGGAAAGTTATAAGAGGATCAATCAAAGACATAGAAACGAAGTAATAATTGGTAATAATAATATATTCATGAATAAGAACCTATACCCACCATGGAGCCACAATTAGAGGATAGTACAAACAACAAGATGGGGCCCCCCAGGGTGCATCATGAGTATATGCCTCGCAATCGCCACTTTAACTCTTAAACTGCGCAATACGTCATATGACGTGTTGAGTAACATACCCAAAAGTGTGCATCACGTCATATGATGTGTTGGAGTACTATGTAAGATTTAAACGACCCGCGGATACACGGGTTTCACCTCACCTTCCTCAGAGCTCTTGTAAACAGACATCATTTTTTAAATAAATCGTGGCAACATTCCCGGGTGTGTAAGGGCCTCAGTACTGAATCAGCCACCAAGGCTGGCACACGCAGCATAGGCCCACAACACTGCTGTTCAGCTTGTGACCAGAGCATCGCCTAAAATGTCCAAATATATTTGTACATGATATTATTTAGTAATGATAGTATTACAGATGACCCCTGACTGTGATAAAAATGACCAGGATTCTGATAATGGCAGGATTGTTGTGATAATTAGCGCTGTAGTGGGAGGAGTAATCTTAGCGTTGTCTGCTGACTCTGTGTGTCCACCATTTACTGTCTGGACTCACTATACCAGCTTAGTGGTTCACTATAGTAAACAAAACATGCAGATGGTTTTATATAACGTCTGTATATAGTGAATAAAAGCAAAAACAGTATGGTGGGAGGAGAATGTTGGTGAGTCAGGTTAGGTGAGGGAGGGAGTGGCGGCCAGGGGCTAGCTGCCTGGTGTGCCAGCAACTCCTTGCTGCCTTTTGACTCAGCATACCAGCTTAGTGGTTCGTTATGGTGAACACAAATGTAGATACTTATATATAACGTGTATGTATAGTGTAATAACAGCAAAAGGAGTGTTGGGAGAAGCCATTTTGGTGAGGGCAAAACATCTGCATGACATGTCATGCTGGGTAAGGGTGGCCACAATGCTCTTTGGGTACTATACCAGCTTAGTTGAACAATTATGGTGAACAAAACATGTAGAAACATATATAATGTGAGTATTATAGGGTAATAACACCACAAACAGTATACTTGAAGGAGGAATGTTGGTGCATCTGGCTTTGAAACAGTGACGGAGGGAGGGAGAGAGAGAGTATCAGTTATGTGTGGCAACCTGTTACTGTCTGCCATCACCATACAAGATTAGTGGTTCGCTATGGTGAACGCAAATAGAGATACTTATATATACCGTGTATATATATAGTATAATAACAGCAAAAGGAGTGTTGGAAGAAGCCATTTTGGTGAGTGAGGTGCAACATCTACCTGACTTATCATGTTGTGTAAGGGAGGCCACTATGCTCTTTGTGCACTATACCAGCTTAGATGAACAGTTATAGTGACCAGAACGTTTAGATACTTATATATAACGTCTGTCTATCTATATAAATAAAAATGGAAATGTTCAAAATCGCTAATCACCGAAAATTCTTCACCAATTGGTTTGAAATTTTCACACAACGTTACATTCACATCCGAGCGGGTTTTTATATACATTTTATATAGATGTCAGGTCTGTGACAGGAAATAACATGCTTTTTTGAAAAACAGCGCCATCTGTTGGGTGTGAGAGCAACACATGCTGTAATCTCCGAAAGTTCTTCACCGATTGCTTTGAAATCTTGACACAACGTTTTGTTCGATTACGCGCATGTTTTTATATATACCTACTATATAGATGCCACACCTGTGACAGGCAAAAACGTGCTTTTCTTGAAAAACAGTGCCATCTGTTACACGTATGAGCAACTCGTGCTATTCTAAATATGTTACGATTCCATTTCAATTTTTCCAATTGCATTGATATATTGAATTTTCATAGATTTCGATATATTTTCATTTTGATTTAATTATTTAGTGTGACATTGCCTTGGAATTGAGCTGTGTTGCTTACTATACAGATCATTTCATGTGTATAGTTCATTTTTTTATTTATTCATTGTTTTTCATTTCGGGTTTTAACCTTTTTTTCAGTCATGGAAATATAAGATCATTTGATGTTCCCAATTTTCTGATGGGAACATGAGATTATTGGAATGCATCGGACGAGGGAGTGGGGGAATGGTGGGCGGACGAGAGGAAGGGAGCGGGGAATGATGGGGTGGACGAGGAGACAGGGGAGGGTGTAATGGTGGAGGACGAGGAGACGGAGTTTGGGATGATGGGTGACGAGGGGACGGGGGAATGGAGAATGGTGGGGAGGACAAGGGAACAGGGGAGTGGGAGATGGTGGGAAGGAAGAGGGGACAAGGTAAGGGGGGTGAATGGAAGGGAGGACGAGGGGACGGGCAAGTGGGAGGATGAAGGGATGGTGGAGTTGGGAATGGTAGGGAGGGCGAGGGGAAGATGGAGTGGAGGATGGTGAGGAGGACAAGGGGATGGGGGAGGGGGGAATGATGTCGAGGACGAATGGATGGGGAATGGTTGGGAAGATGAGGGGATTTGGGAGTGGGGAATGGTAGGGAGGACGAGGGGATGGGGGAGGGGGGGAATGGTGGGTAGGACTGGGGGAGGAAGGTTGCTGTGGCTCAGAAACGCAAATGCATTACTAAACCACAGCAACACGTGGCCGGGTACAGCTAGTCTATATAAATAAAAATGAAATGGTTGTTTGTTCAAAATCGCTAATCTCTGAAAGTTCACCGATTGCTTTGAAATTTTCACACAACGTTCCATTTGCATACGAGCATGTTTTTATATACATACTATATAAATGTCACGTCTGTGACAGAAAAGAAAAACATTTTTTTTGCTTTTAAATTTTGACACAATGTTGTATTCGAATAGATGCGTGTTTTTATATACCTACTATACACATGCCTCACCTGTGACAGGAAAAAACATGTTTTTTTGAGTTCACCAATTGCTTTGAAATTTTGCAACAACGTTCCATTCGAATATGCGCATGTTTTTATATACCTACTATATAGATGCCACACACCTGTGATAGGTAAAAACATTTTTTTAAACAGTGCCATCTGTTGCACTTAATGGTAACACATGCTCTACTATATAGGTTACAATTCCATTTCAATGTTTCCGATTGAATTGATAAATGAAATTTTCATAAATTTTGGTTTACTTTCATTATGATTTAAATATTTTGTGTGACATTGCATTGGAATAGAGCTGTGTGGTTTATCATATTGTTTGTGAGTATAGTTTATTGTTTTATTTTTCATTGTTTTCGTTTCGTTTTTTTGAACTGTTTTACTTGTTTTTCAATGATGGGACAATCAGATCGTTTGATGTTCCCATTTTTCTGATGGGAATATCCGATCATTTGGGAACGCATCAGAAGAGGAAGTGGGGAATGGTTGGGGGGATGAGGGGACAGGAGTGGGGAATTGTAGGGAGGACAAGTGGGACGGGGGAGGGGGGAATGGTTGGGAGGATGAGGGGGAAGGGGAATTGTGAGGAGGACCGAGGGACAGGGGAGGGTTGCTGTGGCTCTGCAACGTGCATCCATTGCTGAGCCACAGCAACGCGTGGTCGAATACAGCTAGTAGTGAATAAAAGCAAAAGCAGTATGGTGAGAGGAAGATATTGGCGAGTGAGATGTTTTTGAGGGAGGGAGTGGCAGCGAGAGGCAGGCTGGCAGATGTGGTGACCACTCCTCATTGCTTTTTGACTCACAATATCAACTTAGTGGTTCGTTATGGTAAACAAAACATGCAGATACTTATATATAGCCTGTGTATATAGTGTAATAACCAACGAAGTATTTGTTTATTGTTTTATGAACATACTAATTGAATCAATAATATGCACACCATAATTTTGAGTACAGTAATGATTCACACATTTTATTATGTAAATATATCACACTACACACTATTGAATAATATTAAAGCCAAAAAAAAACAAAGAAAAAATCAGTCATTGAAATAATTAGGTAATTATGACTTTGTGGCAACTCCCGCCTGACAGCTGAGGCGAAGCAGAATGCCTCTGACGCTTGCTGAGTCAGCATCTATTTTTTGCCAGACTTCTGCGCCCTTTTGCGGCTAAAATATGCCACTTACGATTTTTTTATTATTTTTCCCGTGATCAGGGAACACAAATTAACAGGTTTATAGAAAAACAATTTTTTTTTCTTTTTTTATGCGCCTGTGGGTAACAAAGGCAAAATTGCCCAGAGCAGCTTCGGGGTTAACAACCATCAGTCCGTTGAGATCGTGTTCAGCAACAAAGGCGAGGATTGACAATAAAAGCGTTCCCAAGCTCGAAACGTTGGGTACCACAGTTCTACAGGTTAGAGAGTGTGTCTCCCCAAACATCTGAGCATCAAAACAGAAAATGTCCGAAAGAATAATAAAAATTGGCAAAAAGTCGGCAGGAAAAGACAATTAGAAAGGAGAAGAGGGGGGGGGATGAAGAATTAAATATAAGGAAGTGGAAACAGCTTCCAGCAAAATTAGTGAAGATGGCAGCAGGAGCATAAGGCTTAAAAAAGGACAGACAACTGTCCAGTGGAGCATTACACCCCGGCAGCCGCCCACCAAGCCCGCTCTCGACGCTCACGGCACTCTGATGAAACATCCTTACATACACTCACGTGATGCACTCTGATGAAACATTCTTTGATACACTTACGTGATGCACCCTGATGAAACATTCTTTGATACACTCATGCAATACACTCTGATGAAATATTCTTTGATTCACTCATGTGATGCACTCTGATAAAACACTTTTTATTCACTCGTGTGATGCATTGTGATGAAACATTGTATGATTCAATCATGCGATGCACTCTGATGAAACATACTTTGGTACACTCACCTGATGCACTCTGATGAAACATCTTTTGATACACTCTGATGAAACAGTCTTTGATTCACTCATGCGATGCACTCTGATGAAATATCCTTTCAAACACTCATGCAATGCACTCTGATGAAACATTCTTTGATTCGCTCACACAATGCACTCTTATGGAACATTCTTAGATTCACTCACACAATGCATTTGATGAAACATCCTTACATTCACATACGCGATGCACTATGATGAAACATTCTTTGATTCACTCATGCGATGCACTGTGATGAAACATCCTTTCATACACTCATGCAATGCACTCTGTTGAAACACTTACATGTTCAAATGCGTGATATACACACATGATACACTCCTGTGAAACTCTATTTGATGCATAGTGGTATAACACTCACGTGATACATACTGGTGAAACACTAATGTGATACATACTGGTGAAACACTAATGTGATACATACTGGTGAAACACTAATGTGATACATACTGGTGAAACACTAATGTGATACATACTGGTGAAACACTAATGTGATACATACTGGTGAAACACTAATGTGATACATACTGGTGAAACACTAATGTGATACATACTGGTGAAACACTAATGTGATACATACTGGTGAAACACTAATGTGATACATACTGGTGAAACACTAATGTGATACATACTGGTGTAACACTAATGTGATACATACTGGTGAAACACTAATGTGATACATACTGGTGAAACACTAATGTGATACATACTGGTGAAACACTAATGTGATACATACTGGTGAAACACTAATGTGATACATACTGGTGAAACACTAATGTGATACATACTGGTGAAACACTAATGTGATACATACTGGTGAAACACTAATGTGATACATACTGGTGAAACACTAATGTGATACATACTGGTGTAACACTAATGTGATACATACTGGTGAAACACTAATGTGATACATACTGGTGAAACACTAATGTGATACATACTGGTGAAACAGTCACGTGATACATAATGTTGAAACACACATCAGCCTCCACCACATCACTGACGTGGTGGAGGCTGACTCCATACACAGTTTCAAATATAGCTATGATAGAGCCCAGTAGGCTCAGCAATCTGTACACTAGTTGATTGACGGTTGAGAGGCAGGAACAAAGAGACAAAGCTCAACCCCCGCAAGCACAACTAGGTGAATACACATGCTCAGGGATTTGCACCGGTGGCTGTGTTGACAGCACGCTTGACAAATAATCCTGTGGCTCAGGTTCAATTCCCGGCACCGACGAGAAACAATGGACAGAGAATCTTTCACCCTGATGCCCCTGTTACCTAGCAGTAAATAGATACCTGGGAGTTAGACAGCTGTTACAGGCTGCTTCCTGGGTGTATTCACCTAGTTGTTCTTGCGGGGGTTGAGCTCTGCTCTTTCGGCCTGCCTCTGAACTGTCAATCAACTGTTACTGACAATTTTTTTTCCACACACACACACCCAGGAAGCAGCCCGTAACAGCTAACTAACTCCCAGGTACCTATTTACTACTAGGTAACAAAAGCATCAGGGTGAAAGAAACTCTGCCCATTTTTTCTCGCCTGCGCCGGGATGAGTCGAGGTGAGGGGACAAGGTGTGTGTTGGGTGTCTGGGCTTTGACTCATATATTGAATTATTTAATAAAGATAATTAACATAAATCGAAGGACCACCCACTTTTGAGGAAAGTTGGAAAACAAATATAATTGATTATAAAATTTGACACTATAGAACCAGTGCCTATGTATGGTAATTGATTTAACAATCACTTAAAAGACAATGAATAGACTGTATTATTAATTGATTCAAGTCATAGCCTCGAATATCAACATTGGGGGGGGGGGGGTATATCTAGAAGTTCATATATATCTAGGAACCAGTGTGGTTTGTCACTAGTTCATTAAAGGGTTAGTAACAAGAATATTATATGATGGTTAAGCAAGAAATCATTCTCATTTAAAGTTCATGAGGCTATCAAATTGTGCTAGATTTCTTAAATCATATAAATGAAATATTCTTGACTAATAATTAATTATCAACGTCACTTAATGAAATAAGATATAAATTGAAACTGATTCAGCTGCTTAGCTGTGATAGTGAACGAAGATGTAGAGTCGTGATGGCATCATTTGGTACTTGCTGTAACACGTGTGCCTGAGCGTGGCGTGGGAAACTGAGGAGACCACGGCCGCTTCAACACAGGCTGAAATTCCAACTAAATGTACAAATTGTCTATACCAGATAAATTGTGTCATCACTATTCATTAGGAGGGACAGAGCAAAATCCTTACGGACGTACTAGTTGTTTGGGGAAGTCTAGCGACGTAACAATGGATACAGTGTCAGAAATTTAATGATCAATTAAATTATAAGAACACTTAACCTGTTGGTTATCCACCGATACAATCCGCAGATCGCTATTAGGCCGATTAATAGCAAGGGCCTGGCGTTGTGGTTGGTAATTCGCCTCTCCCCGGACGCTCGTGCCGCAATTCTGGTGGCGTCGCTAGCAATGGCGTCGCTACCTCTCGTGTTGATAGCGTCGCTAGCAGTGGCCTCTCCACCCTCCTTCTCCCTCAACCCTCTCACACGCGTTTAGAATTGAATTTAGTAAAGTCAGAAAATTCTTTTCGTGTGATTACTTTACGTAATGCGTTAATGAGAACAGGGTTGCAATTGTAGGGAATTAAATAATATCTATATTCTCGTTAAATGGTGTTAATCGAGAAATGGAGAGATTTTCTATTTCCTCCATAGCGTTCGTATATAACAGATAAAACTGTTATTTAGTGATATTTTTAGTTAATAACTCTCGGTTATTGGATCATTAGTGATTATATTATCAGAAATTAATTATTATACAGAATACTGATAAAAGTTGAGAACCTTATTCAATTCTCTAATATATTGGTAATAATTATGTCCTACTGGACATTATCTGATGCAATATGCCTCTCGATGTCGTGAGAATTTTAGCAAATGACGCGCAGATAGAGAAATACTAATTTATGTTAGTATTACAGTTAGTAAAGTTAATTGATACTGTAATTAATATACAACAGTAGTCAGGCGATGAGTCACAATAACGTGGCTGAAGTATGTTGACCAGACCACACACTAGAAATTGAAGGGACGACGACGTTTCGGTCCTTCCTGGACCACAATCGACTTGAGAATGGTCCAGGACGGATCGAAACGTCGTCGTCCCTTCAATTTCTAGTGTGTGGTCTGGTCAACATACAACAGTAGTGTATTGTGATACAAAAGAGGTGTATCAGTGTTGGAAATTTCCAAAAGTGTGTGTGTGTGTGTTTGTGTGTGAATGTGTGGGTACACACCTAGTTGTACTCACATAGTTGTGCTTGCGGGGGTTGAGCTCTGGCTCTTTGGTCCCGCCTCTCAACTGTCAATCAACAGGTGTACAGGTTCCTGAGCCTATTGGGATCTATCATATCTACACTTGAAACTGTGTATGGAGTCAGCCTCCACCACATTACTTCCTAATGCATTCCATTTGTCAACCACTCTGACACTAAAAAAGTTCTTTCTAATATCTCTGTGGCTCATTTGGGCACTCAGTTTCCACCTGTGTCCCCTAGTGCGTGTGCCCCTTGTGTTAAACAGCCTGTCTTTATCAACCCTGTCGATTCCCTTGAGGATCTTGAATGTGGTGATCATGTCCCCCCTAACTCTTCTGTCTTCCAACGAAGTGAGGTTTAATTCCCGTAGTCTCTCCTTGTAGCTCATACCTCTCAGCTCGGGTACTAGTCTGGTGGCAAACCTTTGAACCTTTTCGATTTTAGTCTTATGCTTGACTAGATATGGACTCCATGCTGGTGCCGCATACTCCAGGATTGGTCTGACATATGTGGTATATAATGTTCTGAAAGATTCCTTACACAAGTTTCTAAAGGCCGTTCTTATGTTAGCCAACCTGGCATATGCTGCTGCTGTTATCCTCTTGATATGAGCTTCAGGGGACAGGTCTGGCGTGATATCAACCCCCAGGTCTTTCTCTCTCTCGGACTCTTGAAGTATTTCATCTCCCAAGTGATACCTTGTATCTGGTCTCCTGCTTCCTACCCCTATCTTCATTACATTACATTTGCTTGGATTAAACTCTAACAGCCATTTGTTCGACCATTCCTGCAGCTTGTCCAGGTCTTCTTGAAGCCTCAAGCTGTCCTCCTCTGTCTTAATCCTTCTCATAATTTTGGCGTCGTCAGCAAACATTGAGAGGAATGAGTCTATACCCTCTGTGAGATCATTTACGTATATCAGAAACAGGATAGGTCCAAATACAGAGCCCTGTGGGACTCCACTGGTGACTTCACGCCAGTCTGAGGTCTCACCCCTTACTGTAACTCTCTGCTTCCTATTGTTTAGGTACTCTCTTATCCACTGGAGCGCCCTACCAGTTACTCCTGCCTGTTTCTCCAGCTTATGCATCAACCTTTTATGGGGTACTGTGTCAAAGGCTTTCCGACAGTCCAAAAAAATGCAGTCCGCCCACCCTTCTCTTTCTTGTTCAATCTTTGTCACCTGGTCGTAGAATTCTATCAATCCTGTAAGGCAAGATTTACCCTCCCTGAACCCATGTTGATGGGTTGTCACGAAGTCTCTTCTCTCCAGATGTGTTACTAGGTTTTTTCTCACAATCTTCTCCATCACCTTGCATTGAATACAAGTTAAGGACACTGGCCTGTAGTTCAGTGCCTCATGTCTGTCACCCTTTTTGTATATTGGTACTACATTAGCAGTCTTCCATATTTCTGGTAGGTCCCCCGTTTCCAGTGACCTACTATACACTATGGAGAGTGGTGGGCAAAGTGCTCCTGCACACTCTTTCAATACCCATGGCGAGATTCCATCCGGTCCAACAGCTCACATCCAGCTCCAATAGGTGCTTCTTAACCTCATCTCTTGTAATTTCGAACCTATCCAAGGTCACCTGGTTTGCTGCCACCTCTTCTAGCGCCGCGACATCTCCCTGTTCTATTGTAAAGACCTCCTGGAACCTTTTGTTGAGTTCTTCACACACCTCTTTGTCATTCTCTGTGTACCTGTCCTCGCCCACCCTAAGTTTCATCACCTGTTCCTTCACTGTTGTCTTCCTCCTGATGTGACTGTGTAGTAGCTTTGGTTCGGTCTTGGCTTTATTAGCTATATCATTTTCATACCTTTTCTCAGCTGCTCTTCTCACACTGACATACTCGTTCCTGGTTCTCTGGTATCTCACTCTACTTTCTGGTGTTCTGTTATTACGGAAGTTCCTCCATGCCCTTTTGTTCAGCTCCTTTGCTTTCATACATTCCTTATTAAACCACGGATTCTTTCTTTGCTTCTCTGTTTTTTCCTGTCGGGCTGGGACAAACCTGCTTACAGCCTCCTGACATTTTTGGGTGACATAGTCCATCATGTCTTGTACGAACTTGGTTCCGAGTTCTGTGTCCCAATGTATATCCCATAGGAATTTATTCATTTCCTCATAGTTTCCCTTTCGGTACCCCAGCCCTTTGGTTCCCAGTTCTTTTTTGGGGGTGATAATTCCCAGCTCAACCAGGTACTCAAAGCTCAATACACTATGATCACTCATTCCCAACGGGGCTGCCAACTTAACTTCCCTTATATCCGACTCATTTAGGGTAAATATCAGATCAAGCAAGGCTGGTCCATCCCCTCCTCTCATTCTTGTCGGTCCCTTGACGTGTTGACTTAGAAAGTTTCTTGTTGCCACATCCAGCAGCTTAGCTCTCCATGTGTCTGGGCCTCCATGTGGGTCGCTGTTCCCCCAATCTATCTTCCCATGGTTGAAATCTCCCATGATTAGAAGTCTGGATCCGTTCCTGCTAGCCACAGAAGCTGCTCTCTATTATATTGATGGTGGCCAAGTTGTTTCTATCATATTCCTGTCTGGGTCTTCTGTCATTCGGTGGGGGGTTATATATGACTACTATTATAATTTTCTGTCCTCCAGTTGCTATGGTGCCTGAAATGTAGTCAGTGAAACCTTCACAGTTCTGAATTACCATCTCTTCGAAACTCCAACCTTCTCTTAGTAGCAGAGCTACACCACCTCCTCCTCTCCCTTCTCTCTCTTTCCTCACAACATAGTAGCCCTGTGGAAACACTGCGTTTGTTATGATTTTCGTTAACTTTGTTTCTGTGAGTGCTATTATGTCTGGGTTTTCTTCTAGTGCCCATTCCCCAAGTTCACTTGTTTTATTTGAAATTCCATCTATGTTAGTGTACATCGCCTTGAAGCTCACTTTCTTCTGTTCATTTTCATGTCCCTTTCTTGGCAAGCATTCTGCTGGTGTGGAAAGCTGTTCCGTGGGTGAGAGGATCTGTGAGGTGGTTTGCAGGGTCTCAGAGGATTTTGGGGTGGGGGGTGGGGGTTTAAGGGAAGGGGGGACAGGTAGGGTGTGGGTTAAGGAGGTAGGGGGGACATGTGTGTGTGTGTGTGTGTGTGTGTGTGTGTGTGTGTGTGTGTGTGTGTGTGTGTGTGTGTGTGTGTGTGTGTGTGTGTGTGTGTGTGTGTGTGTGTGTGTGTGTACTCACCTAGTTGTGTTTGCGGGGGTTGAGCTCTGGCTCTTTGGTCCCGCCTCTCAACCGTCAATCAACAGGTGTACAGATTCATGAGCCTATCGGTGTGTGTGTGTGTGTGTGTGTGTGTGTGTGTGTGTGTGTGTGTGTGTGTGTGTGTGTGTGTGTGTGTGTGTGTGTGTGTGTGTGTGTGTGTGTGTGTGTGTGTGTGTGTGTGTGTGTGTGTGTGTGTGTGTGTGTGTGTGTGTGTGTGTGTGTGTGTGTGTGTGTGTGTGTGTGTGTGTGTGTGTGTGTGTGTGTGTGTGTGTGTGTGTGTGTGTGTGTGTGTGTGTGTGTGTGTGTGTGTGTGTGTGTGTGTGTGTGTGTGTGTGTGTGTGTGTGTGTGTGTGTGTGTGTGTGTGTGTGTGTGTGTGTGTGTGTGTGTGTGTGTGTGTGTGTGTGTGTGTGTGTGTGTGTGTGTGTGTGTGTGTGTGTGTGTGTGTGTGTGTGTGTGTGTGTGTGTGTGTGTGTGTGTGTGTGTGTGTGTGTGTGTGTGTGTGTGTGTGTGTGTGTGTGTGTGTGTGTGTGTGTGTGTGTGTGTGTGTGTGTGTGTGTGTGTGTGTGTGTGTGTGTGTGTGTGTGTGTGTGTGTGTGTGTGTGTGTGTGTGTGTGTGTGTGTGTGTGTGTGTGTGTGTGTGTGTGTGTGTGTGTGTGTGTGTGTGTGTGTGTGTGTGTGTGTGTGTGTGTGTGTGTGTGTGTGTGTGTGTGTGTGTGTGTGTGTGTGTGTGTGTGTGTGTGTGTGTGTGTGTGTGTGTGTGTGTGTGTGTGTGTGTGTGTGTGTGTGTGTGTGTGTGTGTGTGTGTGTGTGTGTGTGTGTGTGTGTGTGTGTGTGTGTGTGTGTGTGTGTGTGTGTGTGTGTGTGTGTGTGTGTGTGTGTGTGTGTGTGTGTGTGTGTGTGTGTGTGTGTGTGTGTGTGTGTGTGTGTGTGTGTGTGTGTGTGTGTGTGTGTGTGTGTGTGTGTGTGTGTGTGTGTGTGTGTGTGTGTGTGTGTGTGTGTGTGTGTGTGTGTGTGTGTGTGTGTGTGTGTGTGTGTGTGTGTGTGTGTGTGTGTGTGTGTGTGTGTGTGTGTGTGTGTGTGTGTGTGTGTGTGTGTGTGTGTGTGTGTGTGTGTGTGTGTGTGTGTGTGTGTGTGTGTGTGTGTGTGTGTGTGTGTGTGTGTGTGTGTGTGTGTGTGTGTGTGTGTGTGTGTGTGTGTGTGTGTGTGTGTGTGTGTGTGTGTGTGTGTGTGTGTGTGTGTGTGTGTGTGTGTGTGTGTGTGTGTGTGTGTGTGTGTGTGTGTGTGTGTGTGTGTGTGTGTGTGTGTGTGTGTGTGTGTGTGTGTGTGTGTGTGTGTGTGTGTGTGTGTGTGTGTGTGTGTGTGTGTGTGTGTGTGTGTGTGTGTGTGTGTGTGTGTGTGTGTGTGTGTGTGTGTGTGTGTGTGTGTGTGTGTGTGTGTGTGTGTGTGTGTGTGTGTGTGTGTGTGTGTGTGTGTGTGTGTGTGTGTGTGTGTGTGTGTGTGTGTGTGTGTGTGTGTGTGTGTGTGTGTGTGTGTGTGTGTGTGTGTGTGTGTGTGTGTGTGTGTGTGTGTGTGTGTGTGTGTGTGTATTGGAAAAAATAGTTAGTTAGTAGTTAGTAACAGTTGATTGATTGGCAGTCGAGAGGCGGGCCGAAAGAGCAGAGCTGAACCCGTGCAAGCACAACTAGGTGAATACACATAATACATACTAGTGAAATACACATAATACATACTGGTGAAACACTAATATGATTCACACTGGGGAAACTCTCATGTGAGAAGTTAAGGTTTATCACTCATGTGATTAGTTAAGGGGAATCACTCTATTCGTACCAGTATTTGTGCTTGCTTGGTTGTTGAAGAGATACACACTGTAGATCACTATAAGTACTTTATTAAGTAAGGTAACCTAGATAGATGTTAAGCACCGAGGTCCTGAGGTCCCACCCTGTCTAGGTCTGTGAGATACTGGCTGCCTTCCCTTGGGCTGTCATAGTCATAGGGGGTTGTCATAGCCAGGGGGTGGTAATGGGGGGACGAGCTCCCATGACCTATAAAATGCTCCTATACGGCATGCGTCTCAAATAGCCTCTGACAACCAAGTCCAACTCCTGGCCTGCACGGGTGGCTTAGTCTAAGTCCGGCGGAACTGCTTTTACCGACAGGAGAAGGGGCGAGGGCGTGTCTCTGGCGCCTTAAAACCAGCTGCTCCGGGTAGATGGGACTCGATAGCCTGGGAAGGCAGCCCATCTAGGGGAAGGAAAACCCTGATTTTAAACCTCCGCTGCCTTGCGGCCATACCCTTTTTTGGGAAGGCTTCAGGAGTCAACCTCGAGGAAAAATCCGGAGTTGGAGCCCCTAAGGCAGTTCGTTGTTGACGTCGACCTCGTTCTGGCAGCTCCTGCGACGTTGCTGGAACCATGCGTATTGGCATTTGCCTTTCTATTGGATAATTTCAGCAACGTGGAGAGGGGGGACCTGCTGCATGGGTAACAGCTTCTCTTCCATATCTACCTACCCAGGCTTTGCGCCCTGGAGAGGACACTCCAGCTTCGCCTCACAGCGTCGAACCAACACGGGAAGCGACAGTCTACCGGTTTTAAGTCTTCTGCTCGATTGGCGAAGAGTGTGACGCCAGGGGTTGCTTCCGACGGTGGGAGGGGTCATCGCGCCCCACTGGGCAGCTACCGCCCGCCTCAAGCTGGGCAAACCCCAGCCAATAAGGTGTTGCCTCGCCACGGTCCATTAACCTCACTGGGTGCGTGGGGTTTAGGGTGAAAACTGACAAGCGGCCCGACAACTTTGCACCAAGCAATACCAAACCAAAGAAGAAAATATCAACTGCCCTAAAGCTGGGAACATGGAACGTCAGGACACTGACACCAGGTTTCTCTGACGACCTGCAAGAAATCAATGACGCCCGAAAAACAGCAATCATCGATAGGGAGCTGAGCAAGCTGCAGATGGATATTGTTGCTCTCCAAGAGACCAGGCTCCCAGGATCAGGATCTGTGAGAGAGAGGACCTTCTCTTTCTTCTGGCAAGGAAAACCTCCAGATGAGACCAGAGAACATGGTGTGGGATTTGCCGTCAGGAATGCACTGTTGGGACACATTATGCCACCGATGGGGGAACCGAACGAATTCTGTCTCTGCAACTGTACTCCCAAACAGGACCAGTCAATGTAATTAGTGCATATGCACCAACCCTGACTTCTCCAGGAGAGGCAAAGGAAAAATTCTACGATGACCTCAACAGAGTCATAGCGAGAATCCCTGCAAAGGAGCCACTGTTCATCCTCGGCGACTTCAACGCCAGAGTGGGTGCCGAGCACAACATTTGGCCCACTTGCCTGGGTCAATTCGGCATAGGAAGGATGAATGAGAACGGGCAACGTCTGCTAGAACTCTGCTGCCTTCATGGTCTTTGTGTCACCAACACGTTCTTCGGCACAAAGCCTCAACACCGAGTATCTTGGAGACACCCCAGATCCAAGCACTGGCACCAGCTTGACCTGATTCTTACCAGGCGTGCAAGTCTACCCAGCGTCAAGATTACGCATAGCTACCAGAGTGCTGTCTGTGACACCGACCACTCCCTGGTATGTAGCAGGGTCAAGATGCAACCAAAGAAGATTCATCACTCGAAAAAGGCGGGCAGACCTCGCATCGACACCACCAAGACCCGCAACCAGGACAAGGTGGAAGATTTTGCACACGTGCTCGAGGAAGCTCTCCCTGGCCCAGCTGGGGTCACTGCCTGTAAAACATGGGAGCACTTCAGAGACGCTGTGTTCAACGCTGCCATTTCCACCTTTGGCAAGAAGACCAGCAGGTCGGCAGACTGGTTCGAGGCTCACTCGGAAGAGATGACACCTGTAATCGAAGAGAAGAGAAACGCCTTGGCAGCCTACAAAGCCTGCCCAAGTCAGCGCAACTTACAGATCCTTTGGGCCGTCCGCTGCAAAGTGCAGCAGAGCGCCAGGCGATGTGCAACTACTATTGGCTCCAGCTCTGCTCCCAGATACAGACTGTAGCGGATACAGGCAATGTAAGGGGAATGTATAACGGCATCAAGCAGGCCCTCGGCCCAATCCAGAGGAAGACCGCTCCTCTGAAATCTGCCACTGGTGAGGTGATTCAGGACCAGACACTGCAGCTGAAGCGCTGGGTCGAGCACTACTTTGAGCTATACGCCAGGGACAATGTGGTCACCGAAGATGCCCTGAGCGCCATTGAGTGTCTGCCTGTGTTAATGGAGCTCGACAGCGAACCGAGCCTGGAAGAACTCAGCGATGCCCTAGACTCCCTTGCTTCTGGTAAAGCTCCTGGCAAAGATGGCATTCCTGCTGAGACCTTGAAGTGCTGCAGAGGTAGCCTGCTCATGGAGCTGCATGAAATTCTCTGCCTTTGCTGGGAGGAAGGAGAGGTGCCACAGGACATGAGGGATGCCAACATCGTCACACTGTATAAGAATAAAGGTGACAGGGGCGACTAAAACAACTACCGTGGAATCTCCCTCCTCAGTATTGTCGGAAAGCTGTTTGCTCGAGTCGCATTGAAGAGGCTCCAAGTACTTGCAGAGAGAGTCTATCCAGAATCACAATGCGGATTCAGAGCTGGCAGGTCCACCATCGACATGGTCTTTTCCCTCAGACAACTGTAGGAGAAATGCAGGGAACAGAAGCAGCCGCTCTTTGTAGCCTTCATAGATCTGACGAAGGCCTTCGACCTCGTCAGCAGGGATGGCCTGTTCAAGATCCTCCCCAAGATCGGATGCCCACCCAGGCTCCTCAGCATTATCCGATCTTTCCATGAGAACATGAGGGGCACCGTGGTCTTTGATGGCCTAACATCAGACGCCTTTGACATCCGAAGTGGAGTAAAGCAGGGCTGCGTACTGGCTCCAACCCTATTCGGGATTTTCTTCGCAGTTATGCTGCGGCACGCCTTCGGATCTATCACGGAAGGCATTTACCTCCGGACCAGGTCGGATGGAAAGCTCTTTAACCTCGCCAGGCTGAGAGCCAAGACAAAGGTTCGGCTGAGGTGTCTGTGCGACTTCCTCTTTGCCGACGACGCAGCAGTCACTGCCCACTCAGCTGAAGACCTCCAACGGCTCATAACCCGCTTCAGCGAGGCCTCTCAGGCTTTCGGACTCACCATCAGTCTGAAGAAAACACAAGTCATGGGACAAGGAGTGGACTCCCCACCTGACATCGGCATCTCTGATTCCAAACTGGAAGTCGTTCACGACTTCGTGTACCTGGGCTCCACAATCTCTGACTCCCTCTCTCTTGATACGGAGCTAAACAAACGCATCGGTAAGGCATCTACTACCATGTCCAGACTGACAAAGAGAGTGTGGACCAACAATAGGCTAACTGAGTATACTAAGATTCAGGTTTACAGAGCCTGTGTCCTGAGCACTCTCCTTTATGGCAGTGAGTCTTGGACACTCCGCGCCCGTCAGGAAAGACAGCTGAATGCCTACCACATGCGCTGCCTTCGACACATCTTGGACATCACCTGGCAGGACAAGGTGACAAACAACAACGTCTTGGGGAGAGCAAGAATCACCAGCATTACACAATGCTGAAACAGAGACGAATGCGCTGGCTCGGGCACGTTGTGCGAATGGGCGACGGCAGGATCCCCAAGGATCTCCTGTACAGAGAGCTGATGCAGGGAAAACATCCAACAGGCAAGCCCCAGATACGGTACAAAGACGTATGCAAGAGGGACCTGAAAGCCATGGACGTCGATCTAGCTATATGGGAGACACAGGCTGCAGACCGTTCAGCCTGGAGGCAGACTGTTCAAAGAGGTCTCTCCAAGTTCGAGGAGTCACTTGCCAAGGAATTGGAGGCAAAGAGACAGAGAAGGAAAGCCGGTAGCCAGGAAGACAGACCAGAATCGGACTTCGATTGTGCTCGGTGTGGGAAGGACTGCCACTCTCGGATTGGCCTTATCAGTCACACCAGACGCTGCACCAGGATTGACAACTAGGGCGCAACTCCATAGTCTCCCGAGACTGAAGGATGCCTACCTACCCTTAGGCAGGCACCCACCGCTCTATGGTGTGTGACGTCACGGGCCTACTGGACCAGGATTGGCTATAATCCAACTATCTTGGAACTTGAAAGCTAACGCTGCTCGGACACGCTATCAATTTGACATCCCTTGTTGACAAATATGTAGCTAGTTAATACAATGATTCTGAAGGACCTCAGTAGCATACAATAATAGCTTACAAGTAAAATATCAGGTTAAACACTGAACGATGGATCAGGTGTGTGCATTAATACTAACACCGCTCTGTATGTGCGCACAAATAAGAACGTAATTTTACTGAGTAAAAAATCATGGTAAAAATTCACAATTGGAACAAGAGCATGAAGAACATATTCATATTTAAGCATTATGTATGAACAATACAACTCAAATAATACTTAAAAAAAATTCAACATCATGTGTCATTGACATGGAAATAATAGAAGACAATTATTTGAAATAATGAAGCAATAGTTATGACCTAACAACCACAATGAATTTTATAATTAGACTAGCAGTACCCGGCCACGCATTGCTGTGGCTCAGAACGCTTGTTCGTTGCTGAGCCACAGCAACCTTCCCTGTCCTGCAGTCCTCCCAACCATTCCCCCCTCACCCGTCTCCTCTTCCTCCAAATCATTTCCCACTCCACCGTCCTCTTGTCCTCCCCACCATTCCCTACTCCACCATCTCCTCTTCCTTCCCTTCATGCCCCACTCACCTGTCCCTTTGTCCTCCCCACCATTCTCCATTCCCCCATCCCCTCGTCCCCACCATCCTAAACTTCCCCGTCCCTTTGTCCTTCCCCACCATTACCCCCTCCCTTGTTCCCTCATCCTCCCCATTATCTCTCACTTCCATCCCCTCGTCATCCCCACTATTCCCTACTCCCTCGTCCGGTGCCTTCCCAAATGGTCTGATGTTCCCATCAGAAAGTTGGGAACATCAAGTCATCTGATGTTCCCATCACTGAAATATAAGAAAAACAGTTAAAAAATGAAATGAAGATATGAAAAAGAAAAAACTAAACTATACTCACGAAATGAACGGTATGGTAAGCAACACAGCTCAATTCCAATGCAATTCACACAAAATAATTTAATTAAAATGAAAATAAATAAAAATCTATGAAAATTCAATTTATCAATGCAATCAGAAACACTGAAATGGAATTGTAACATATTTAGTATAGCATGTGTGTGTTGCTCTTACATGCAACAGATGGCGCTGTTTTTCAAGAAATGCATAGTTTTACCTGTAACAGGTGTGGAATCTATACTTATACTTGCAAAATGAACGGTAAGGAAAACAACACAGCTCAATTCCAACACAATGTCACACAAAATAATTCAATAAAATATCAAATAAATCGAAATCTATGAAAATAAAATTTATCAATGCAATCGGAAACATTGAAATGGAATTCGTGATATATTTAGTATAGCGTGCATGTTGCCATTATGTGCAACAGATGGCGCTGTTTTTAAAAAAACGCATTTTTTTACCTGCCACATGGATGGTATCTATATAGTAGGTATATAAAAAGACGCACATATTCGAATGGAACGTTGTGTCAGAATTTCAATGCAATCGGTGAAGAACTTTGGGAGATTACAGCGTGTGTTGCTCTTACATCCAACAGATGGCGATGTTCAAAAAAAAAAAATCATGTTTTCTCCGGTCACAGGTAAGGCATGTATATAGTAGGTATATAGAAACATGCGCGTATTCAAATGCAACGAAGTGTCAGTATTTCAGAGCAATCGGTAAGGAGGTTTCGAAGATTTCCCTCACATGAAAAACACATGAAAAACACAGTTTTCAGAAAAAAATATGTTTTTTTTCCATCACAGGCGTGACAACTATATAATATGTATATATAAATATATATAAACCATCCGAGTTCCGCCCGGGGGGGGGGGGGTTCAAATAGCTTCGGCTATCACATCATTTTTTCCCATTCGTGATGGTCAAGTGGATTAAGGTGTCCTGTACATACCAGTTGAGTTGCTCCAGGCAGTACGGGTTCGACTCACTTCTGGGGTGTGAGTTTTCAGTTGCATATAATCCTGGGGACCATTCAGGCTTGTTTGCATTTGTGTTCCTCACATGTGCCCCAAAGAATGAGGTGATTTGATAAAATACTATGCCCAAGATTACCATCCGAGTGCAGGAGGGGGGGGGGGTTCAAAAAGCTTCGGCTATCACCACATTTTGTTCGGTCGTGATGGTCGAGTGGATTAAGGTGTCCTGTACATACCAGTTGCGTTGCTCCTGGTAGTATGGGTTCGAGTCACTTCTGGGGTGTGAGTTCTCAGTCGCATATAGTCCTGGGGACCATTCAGGCTTGTTCACATTTGTGTTCCTCACATGTGCCCCAAAGAATGAGGTGATTTGATAAAATACTATGCCCAAGATTACCATCCGAGTGCTTGTGGAGAAGTGGTTCAAATAGCTTCAGCTGTCACTTTCTTATGTCCGGTTGTGATGGTCAAGTGGATTAAAGCGTCCTGTACATACCAGTTGCGTTGCTCCTGGCAGTATGGGTTCGAGTCACTTCTGGGGTGTGTGTTTTAAGTTGCATATAGTCCTGGGGACCATTCAGGCTCAGATAGGACCAACCCTACCAATCAGGTAAGGTTGGTTAAGTGCGATTATATATCTATGTTAGTTTTAACTCATATGAAAAGAACTTAACTCATACATAATGAAATGGATAGTTTTATCATTTCTTAAGAAAAAATTCGAAAAATATATAAATTCAGGAAAACTTGGCTTATTTGGCAAATTGGGCCTTGCATACTAGGCCGAGAAGTGCGTTCTGGCTACTAGGTACGACATATGTTTATATATATATATATATATAGAAAATTCTGTTGGACGACATATTCGACCTCGAGACACAAAAGAAGGTCACTACCAAACATACCTTACAAGCAGAACTTATTGCAGAAGGAGGAAAGAATCGAGGCAATTACAGAAGCACCATACTGTCCCCCGAGCTCAAAGCGGCAGCTAAAAGCCTTCGTGAGAACAAGGAGATAGTTGTCAGGAGAGGTGACAAGTCGCCAATATATGTCATTCTTAAAAAAGACGAATATCTGGCGAAAATGAACATCATACTCTCTGACCAAACTAAGTTCCAAAGGGTAACGAAGGACACTACAGCCGAATTAAAAGCAAAGGTCAACAAACTGATCGAAACTGTGAACGCCAAGAAATCCGGACTCCACCTGCCAAAGATCATTGGGGAATATAAACCTGGATATGCGTATGGAAATGTCAAGACGCACAAGCCTGGAAACCCACTTCGGCCAATCATTAGCCAGATACCCACACCCACGTACAGACTGGCGAAGCGACTCAACGGCCTGCTGACTCCTTATGTTCCTTGCGCCTTCAGCCTGAAGTCTCCAAAGGAATTTGTGGACTTACTGCGGGGCACACGGGCCACAGGGATAAGAGCCTCGTTGGACGTAGAATCGCTGTTTACCAACGTACCTGTGGACGAGACAATCGGAATGATAGCCGACAGAGTGTATCGTGATCCAGCCTGTACTCCTCTTGACATGCCAGAAAGTATTCTGAGGAAACTACTCCAAGCTTGTACTAAAGAGGCACCCTTCTTGAGCCCGGATGGGCACATGTATAAGCAAGTAGATGGGGTCGCCATGGGTTCTCCCCTAGGTGTCCTGTTTGCAAACTTCTACATGGGTACCATCGAGCAAAAAGTCTTAGTCGACATGAACTTGAAACCGGCCATATACTGCAGGTATGTTGACGACATTTTTACACAGGTACCTGATGTCAGACATCTGCAGGAGCTGAAGGAGGCATTTGAGCAGAGTTCCGTACTGCGTTTCACTTACGAGACGGAAAAGGATGGGAAGCTGCCTTTTCTAGATGTAACAGTCATGGAAAAGGGCGGAGGTTTCCACACTGCAGTCTACACTAAGGAAACAAACATAGGAATGTGCCTAAATGCCAACAGCGACTGCCCCGACAGGTACAAGAGGAGTGTTGTTAATGCATACGTCGACCGTGCTCTCAGCCACAGCTCAGAATGGAAGCAAGTCGACGAAGAACTCTGTAGGGTAAGGCAGGTTCTAGTCAATAACGGCTTCTCCAATGGTTTCATCGAAGACATCATAAGAAGGAAAGTGAAAAGCCATGCAACCTCTGAAGAGACAACTAACACAACACCTATACCCCCTATATGACTATTTTACAGGAACTTCTTTTCCACAGCTCATAAAACGGAGGAAAGGGTCCTGAAAGATATTGTTAATAGAAACGTTATCCCTACAGACAAAAATCAGAGGATACAACTGACGATTTACTATAAAACCAGAAAAACGGCCAGCCTACTCATGAGAAACTCTCCAGACACAAAACAGAACGCTTTAAAAGAGACTAACGTCGTCTATGCCTTCAAATGCCCACTTGGGGACTGTAAGCTCCAAAAAACCCAGTATATAGGCAAGACAACAACATCTCTTTCTAGGCGTTTAACGATGCATAAGCAACAGGGCTCCATTAAGGAACATATAATCTCTTCCCATAACCAAACCATCGCCAGAGAAATCCTAGTAAACAACACAGAAATCATCGATAGATACAGCGATAGCAGGCGGCTTGACGTTTGCGAGGCACTACACATCAAGAAGTCAACACCAGCAAATTATTGCACAACTATATTCTACCCACCTCAAGACTCCGCTCCAATATAGAAGCATCAAGAAATATGGACCAATAGGCTTTCTACAAACACTTCTATTCAATACCCATTGTTTCTGTTCTGTCTTGTGTTGATACTTTTAATACCCTATTAATATCCCCTGTTCTGTCTTGTGTTAATGCCACATCATCCTTCCCACCTCACTCAAATGTAGATATAATATCAGAGAGACGTAAGTTCTAATCAGTTGTGTATTTGTGAAGTCTTTGAAAATGTAATAAGTTTTACGAAACGCGCCTGTGTCGCGTCAGACTAGAAATAAAAATGAATTTTGGAGAAGTGATTTTTGATTTACCTCCAACAGTGAAGCGTAATGTACGAAAGATTGAGAAAATTCGTGTTAGAATTATTAATCTTACTTTTTCGGTCATATTTAATAATATATGTCTACAGGAAAGACTGCTACCAAAATATACTAATATATATATATATATATATATATATATATATATATATATATATATATATATATATATATATATATATATATATATATATATATATATATATATATATATATATATATATATGTTGTACCTAGTAGCCAGAACGCACTTCTCGGCCTACTATGCAAGTCCCGATTTGCCTAATAAGCCAAGTTTTCATGAATTAATTGTTTTTCGACTACCTAACCTAACTTTTTCGGCTACCTAACCTAACCTAACCTATAAAGATAGGTTACGTTAGGTTAGGTAGGGTTGGTTAGGTTCGGTCATATATCTACGTTAATTTTAACTCTAATAAAAAATAATTGACCTCATACATAATGAAATGAGTAGCTTTGTCATTTCAAAAGAAAAAAATTAGAGAAAATATATTATTTCAGGAAAACTTGGCTTATTAGGCAAATCGGGCCTTGCATAGTAGGCTGAGAAGTGCATTCTGGCTACTAGGTACGACATATATATATGTATATATATATATATATATATATATATATATATATATATATATATATATATATATATATATATATATATATATATATATATATATATATATATTATTAAATATGACCGAAAAAGTAAGATTAATAATTCTAACACGAATTTTCTCAATCTTTCGTACATTTCTTTTCGCTGTTGGAGGTAAATAAAAAATCAATTCTCCAAAATTCATTTTTATTTCTAGTCTGACGCGACACGAGCGCGTTTCGTAAAACTTATTACATTTTCAAAGACTTTAGTTTACAAATTCACAACTGAATAGAACTTACGCATCTTCGATTTTATATCTACATTTGAGTGAGGTGGATGGGGTGGGGTAGCATTAATAGGGTATTAATTTCATCAACACAAGACAGAACAAGAGGTGGTATTAATAGGGTATTAATTTCATCAACACAAGACAGAACACGAAACAATGGGTATTGAATAGAAGTGTTTGTAGAAAGCCTATTGGTCCATATTTCTTGATGCTTCTATATTGGAGCGGAGTCTTGAGGTGGGTAGAATATAGTTGTGCATTAATTGGCTGTTGATTGCTGGTGTTGACTTCTTGATGTGTAGTGCCTTGCAAACGTCAAGCCGCCTGCTATCGCTGTATCTATCGATGATTTCTGTGTTGTTTACTAGGATTTCTCTGGCGATGGTTTGGTTGTGGGAAGAGATTATATGTTCCTTAATGGAGCCCTGTTGCTTATGGATCGTTAAACTCCTAGAAAGAGATGTTGTTGTCTTGCCTATATACTGGGTTTTTTGGAGCTTACAGTCCCTAAGAGGGCATTTGAAGGCATAGACGACGTTAGTCTCTTTTAAAGCGTTCTGTTTTGTGTCTGGAGAGTTTCTCATGAGTAGGCTGGCCGTTTTTCTGGTTTTATAGTAAATCGTCAGTTGTATCCTCTGATTTTTGTCTGTAGGGATAACGTTTCTATTAACAATATCTTTCAGGACCCTTTCCTCCGTTTTATGAGCTGTGGAAAAGAAGTTCCTGTAAAATAGTCAAATAGGGGGTATAGGTGTTGTGTTACTTGTCTCTTCAGAGGTTGCATGGCGTTTCACTTTCCTTCTTATGATGTCTTCGACGAAACCATTGGAGAAGCCGTTGTTGACTAGGACCTGCCTTACCCTACAGAGTTCTTCGTCGACTTGCTTCCATTCTGAGCTGTGGCTGAGAGCACGGTCGACATATGCGTTAACAACACTCCTCTTGTACCTGTCTGGGCAGTCGCTGTTGGCATTTAGGCACATTCCTATGTTCGTTTCCTTAGTGTAGGCTGCAGTGTGGAAACCTCCGCTCTTTTCCATGACTGTTACATCTAGAAAGGGCAGCTTCCCATCCTTTTCCATCTCGTAAGTGAAACGCAACAAGGAACTCTGCTCAAATGCCTCCTTCAGCTCCTGCAGATGTCTGACATCAGGAACCTGTGTAAAAATGTCGTCAACATACCTGCAGTATATGGCCGGTTTCAAGTTCATGTCGACTAAGACTTTTTGCTCAATGGTACCCATGTAGAAGTTTGCAAACAGGACACCTAGGGGAGAACCCATGGCGACCCCATCTACTTGCTTATACATGTGCCCATCCGGGCTCAAAAAGGGTGCCTCTTTAGTACAAGCTTGGAGTAGTTTCCTCAAAATATTTTCTGGTATGTCAAGAGAAGTACAGGCTGGATCACGATACACTCTGTCGGCTATCATCCCGATTGTCTCGTCCACAGGTACGTTGGTAAACAGCGATTCTACGTCCAACGAGGCTCTTATTCCTGTGGCCCGTGTGCCCCGCAGTAAGTCAACAAATTCCTTTGGAGACTTCAGGCTGAAGGCGCAACTCCAATTTTAACTCCAATAAAAAGAAATTGACCTCATACATAATGAAATGGGTAGCTTTATCATTTCATACGAAAAAAAATGAGAAAATATGTTAATTCAGGAAAACTTGGCTTATTAGGCAAATCGGGCCGTGCATAGTAGGCTGAGAAGTGCGTTCTGGCTACTAGGTACGACATATATATATATATATATATATATATATATATATATATATATATATATATATGTCGTACCTAATAGCCAGAACGCACTTCTCAGCCTACTATGCAAGGCCCGATTTGCCTAATAAGCCAAGTTTTCATGAATTAATTGTTTTTCGACTACCTAACCTACCTAACCTAACCTAACCTAACTTTTTCGGCTACCTAACCTAACGTAACCTATATAGATAGGTTAGGTTAGGTTAGGTTAGGTAGGGTTGGTTAGGTTCGGTCATATATGTACGTTAATTTTAACTCCAATAAAAAAAAATTGCCCTCATACATAATGAAATGGGTAGCTTTATCATTTGATATGAAAAAAATTAGAGAAAATATATTAATTCAGCAAAACTTGGCTTATTAGACAAATCGGGCCTTGCATAGTAGGCCAAAATGTGCGTTCTGGCTACTAGGTACGACATATATATATATATATATATATATATATATATATATATATATATATATATATATATATATATATATATATATATATATGTCGTACCTAATAGCCAGAACGTACTTATCAGCCTACTATTCAAGGCCCGATTTCCCTAATAAGCCAAGTTTTCATGAATTAATGTTTTTTCGACTACCTAACCTACCTAACCTAACCTAACCTAACTTTTTCTGCTACCTAACCGAACCTAACCTATGAAGATAGGTTAGGTTAGGTTAGGTAGGGTTGGTTAGGTTCGGTCATATATCTACGTTAATTTTAACTCCATTAAAAAAAAATTGACCTCATACATAATGAAATGGGTAGCTTTATCATTTCGTAAGAAAAAAACTAGAGAAAACATATTAATTCATGAAAACTTGGCTTATTAGGCAAATCGGGCCTTGCATTGTAGGCTGATAAGTGCGTTCTGGCTACTAGGTACGACATATATATATATATATATATATATATATATATATATATATATATATATATATATATATATATATATATATATGTCGTACCTAATAGCCAGAACGCACTTCTCAGCCTACTATTCAAGGCCAAATTTGCCTAATAAGCCAAGTTTTCATGAATTAATGTTTTTTCGTCTACCTAACCTACCTAACCTAACCTAACCTAGCTTTTTTTGGCTACCTAACCTAACCTTACCTATAAATATAGGTTAGGTTAGGTTAGGTAGGGTTGGTTAGGTTCGGTCATATATCTACGTTAATTTTAACTCCAATAAAAAAAAATTGACCTCATACATAGAGAAAAGGGTTGCTTTATCATTTCATAAGAAAAAAATTATAGTAAATATATTAATTCAGGAAAACTTGGCTTATTAGGCAAATCGGGCCTTGAATAGTAGGCTGAGAAGTGAGTTCTGGCTACTAGGTACGACATATATATATATATATATATATATATATATATATATATATATATATATATATATATATATATATATATATATGTCGTACCTAATAGCCAGAACGCACTTCTCAGCCTACTATTCAAGGCCCGATTTGCCTAATAAGCCAAGTTTTCATGAATTAAAGTTTTTTCGTCTACCTAACCTACCTAACCTAACCTAACCTAGCTTTTTTTGGCTACCTAACCTAACCTTACCTATAAATATAGGTTAGGTTAGGTTAGGTAGGGTTGGTTAGGTTCGGTCATATATCTACGTTAATTTTAACTCCAATAAAAAAAAATTGACCTCATACATAGAGAAAAGGGTTGCTTTATCATTTCATAAGAAAAAAAATATAGTAAATATATTAATTCAGGAAAACTTGGCTTATTAGGCAAATCGGGCCTTGAATAGTAGGCTGAGAAGTGAGTTCTGGCTACTAGGTACGACATATATATATATATATATATATATATATATATATATATATATATATATATATATGTCGTACCTAGTAGCCAGAACGCACTTCTCGGCCTACTAAGCAAGGCCCGATTTGCCTAATAAGCCAAGTTTTCCTGAGTTAATATATTTTCTCTAATTTTTTTCATATGAAATGATAAAGCTACCCATTTCATTATGTATGAGGTCAATTTCTTTTTATTGGAGTTAAAATTAACGTAGATATATGACCGAACCTAACCAACCCTACCTAACCTAACCTAATCTATCTTTATAGGTTAGGTTAGGTTAGATAGCCGAAAAAGTTAGGTTAGGTTAGGTAGGTTAGGTAGTCGAAAAACAATTAATTCATGAAAACTTGGCTTATTAGGCAAATCAGGCCTTGCATAGTAGGCTGAGAAGTACGTTCTGGCTACTAGGTACGACATATATATATATATATATATATATATATATATATATATATATATATATATATATATATATATATATATATATATATATATATATATATATATATATATATATATATATATATATATTGGTGTATACTGGCAGCAGGTTTTCTTTCAAACATGTTTCATTGAATATGACCGCATATTCTGTATTTATTATTTTCTGGTTTAGGGCTTCTATCCCTCTAACTATTTTCTTAGCATCAGGGCTTAATTGGAATAGGAGTTCTCCAAAACTCATTTTCGTACTTTTAAGGTGAAGAAAAGAAGTGATTTACTATAGAGTGTATTACACTTATTTGTATAATTTGCACGACGTTTCGAACCTCCATGGTTCATTCTCAAGTTAACAGATCTTACAATACTAGTTGATTTTATACCCGCATTAGGTCAGGTGATAATACAATGAAGGTGAAAAACATGGGGGGATACATAAGGGATAAACATAGGGGCTGCAGAAGGCTTATTGGCCCATACGAGGCATCTCCTATCTAAACACAAAGATTAATCCAGTGTAATTGGCCTGTTATGTTGGACATTGTCTTCTGTGTTGGCATCGATATGTTCTTGTCTTGTCCTTACTCTCATGGTGGGTAGAGTAAATAGTTGCGTGATTTGGGTGTTCATGGTAGGTCGCTCTATTCTTATGTGAATTGCCTCAAGAATTTGTAATCTTCTTGAATCTTGGGTTTTGTCTATTATGCAAGTATTCTTGTTCAACATTTCTCTTGTTAGAGTAATGTCATGGGCTTGTCTCATGTGATTCCTAGCGGCACCAGATTGAAGATGGCATGTCAGACGCCTCGTCAGCTTGGTCGACGTCATACCTATGTACTTACATTGAAGATTACATCCTTCGTGGGGGCAAGTGTACATGTATACAACGCTTGACTGCTGTAGAGGGTTCTCCGTCGGCTTCGGGCTGTTTTTGATAAGGAGTTCGGAAGTCTTCTTGGTTTTGTAGAATATTATCAGGTTTATGTTTTGGTTAGGAGTAGTGCTTTTTACTCCTTTACGGATTATTTCTTTCATTATTCTTTCATTATTCTTTCCTCTTTTATATGTTCACTGTGCATGGTTGATTTGTAATATAATTTTATTGGGGGTGTTGTGGTTTCTGTTCTAGGTTCTGAATTATACCAACGGTCCAAGTGTCTTCTTATAGCAGCGTTTATTTCCGCGTTGCTATATCCGTTGTTCACCAATACCTGAGTAACTCTTTCAAACTCTCTACTCACGTTGCTCCATTCAGAGCAGTGGGTAAGCGCTCGACGAATATAAGCATTGAGAACACTGGCTTTGTAGAAGTGAGTGCCCCCAAAGATACAAAGCCAGTGTTCTCAATGCTTATATTCGTCGAGCGCTTACCCACTGCTCTGAATGGAGCAACGTGAGTAGAGAGTTTGAAAGAGTAACTCAGGTATTGGTGAACAACAGATATAGCAACGCGGAAATAAACGCTGCAATAAGAAGACACTTGGACCGTTGGTATAATTCAGAACCTAGAACAGAAACCACAACACCCCCAATAAAATTATATTACAAATCAACCATGCACAGTGAACATATAAAAGAGGAAAGAATAATGAAAGAAATAATCCGTAAAGGAGTAAAAAGCACTACTCCTAACCAAAACATAAACCTGATAATATTCTACAAAACCAAGAAGACTTCCGAACTCCTTATCAAAAACAGCCCGAAGCCGACGGAGAACCCTCTACAGCAGTCAAGCGTTGTATACATGTACACTTGCCCCCACGAAGGATGTAACCTTCAATGTAAGTACATAGGTATGACGTCGACCAAGCTGACGAGGCGTCTGACATGCCATCTTCAATCTGGTGCCCCTAGGAATCACATGAGACAAGCCCATGACATTACTCTAACAAGAGAAATGTTGAACAAGAATACTTGCATAATAGACAAAACCCAAGATTCAAGAAGATTACAAATTCTTGAGGCAATTCACATAAGAATAGAGCGACCTACCATGAACACCCAAATCACGGAACTATTTACTCTACCCACCATGAGAGTAAGGACAAGACAAGAACATATCGATGCCAACACAGAAGACAATGTCCAACATAACAGGCCAATTACACTGGATTAATCTTTGTGTTTAGATAGGAGATGCCTCGTATGGGCCAATAAGCCTTCTGCAGCCCCTATGTTTATCCCTTATGTATCCCCCCATGTTTTTCACCTTCATTGTATTATCACCTGACCTAATGCGGGTATAAAATCAACTAGTATTGTAAGATCTGTTAACTTGAGAATGAACCATGGAGGTTCGAAACGTCGTGCAAATTATACAAATAAGTGTAATACACTCTATAGTAAATCACTTCTTTTCTTCACCTTAAAAGTACGAAAATGAGTTTTGGAGAACTCCTATTCCAATTAAGCCCTGATGCTAAGAAAATAGTTAGAGGGATATATATATATATATATATATATATATATATATATATATATATATATATATATATATATATATATATATATATATATATATATATATATATATATATATATATATATATATATATATATATATATATATATATATATATATATATATATATATATATATATATATATATATTGAGGACGGAGGAGGGGGACGGACACGTGGTGAGCAAGGTCCTACACTTGAACCAATTTCAACGAGGATCACGATGCCTGAGCCAGCCAAGACTTGACCTGTGTAGGTATGAATACCTGCTGAAGGCCCCGGGGGTGACAAGAAGAACCGTATCTCCTTCATTCCAACACTATGAACGTTGAAAGGTGCGTTGTCTGAGCTTTGTGTATGGCGAGGCAGGTACAGTGTATGGGTGAGGGTGAGGGGAGGGTCGCCGCCGTCTCAGTGCCGCCACCCACCAGCCCCCAAGGCGGGGTACGGGGGGAAGGGGGGAGTGATGGGGGAGGCTCTCGAGCTGCCTACAGTGATGTTAGTGGAAAGTTAGTGCGTTCATAAGCAAATCGGTGAGTGTAGTGTTAAAAACAAAGTGCACTAGTGATTTCCCCGAGTGTTTGATAGTGTGTAACAAGTGTGACGGCAGCCTCCCTCGTGTGCCCCCCCTCCACCACTCCCGCCCGCCATCTTCCCCCACCCCGCTACCTGCGCCCTACCCAGCCAGCCGCCCATCAACACACAGCCTACCCACACACGGTGCCCAGGCCATGCCCAACTCCCCCAGGAGGGTAATGCTTGCCGTGTTACTCTCCATCTGGGAAGGAGAGGGTGCACTCAGCGGGCAGCCAGGCGTCATCACATCTAGGCATGGCACATGTCGCACCTGACACACAGCCTCTTTCCAGCCAAGAAGATGGCCACCCAAGAGGGAACTGTCAAGTGTGTGACAGACGGTATCGTCTAAATTCAAATGGAACTGTCCGCTATCATTCTCTCAATTCAGGTGGTTGTCTAGGGTCTAGGCGCCTGCCCCGGGGCAATGACGATGGACAACCTGCTGCAGGAGCGAGGAACAATACCTCCCTCAACTTCATTTCAGCAGATAATCTGCTTGAAGCAATCAAAGCGACGTCCACCAGGACCTTGCCCCACATCCCCAAGGCTGCCCGTCACCAAGCAGCAGCCAAACTCACCAGTCTGCTGACAAAGGTCAACAATGCTCCTAGAACCATTGGAGCATGGCACAATCTCCTTCTATTTGGGAATGCATGCCTAGCATTACCGCCCAGGAGAGACAAGTCATTAGCAACCTCAGTAATCAGAGCTCTTAATGAATTCCCCAGAGCAGACAACCTGGTCCGCCTCCCCCCTCGTGCCAAGAACACCAGCCGCAGGACGACCAACAATAACTCACCTGAGAACCACAAAATGAGAGCACAGATCACCAGGAAAATAGAAGAGGGCAATACCACAGGTGCCATCAGAATCATGACCAGCGATGACACTATTGCCCCCAGGAATGCCACGACAGCAGAGGCTCTTCAAGACAAACACCCACCCAGAGCCCCCGACAGCAGCAGGGATCCCCAGGAAAACAATGCTGGCATAGAACCCTTGACTGTTCGAGAATCTGAGGTGTACAAAGCAGCCATGTCTTTCCCAACAGGTTCAGCAGGGGGCTTTACAGGCCTAAGACCCCAGCACATCAAACAAATGCTGAACCCGGTGCTTGGAGATGCTGCAAAGGATCTTCTAGTGGAACTTACCAGATTCTCCAACATGTGTTTGGCTGGCGGCATCCCTGAGGACATCAGGCCTGTCTTTTATGGAGCAGCACTCTGTGCTCTAAAGAAGAAGGATAGGGGTATCAGGCCCATTGCCGTTGGCAACACCCTCCGACGCCTTGTAGCTAAGGCTGCAGTGAGATCTATCAGCCAGGAAGCAGCCACCTTGCTGAAACCTCATCAGCTCGGGTTTGGGATTCCCCTAGGTTGTGAAGCTGCAGCACATGCAGCGCGGGCTTATATTGTTGATCTCCCGGACCAGAAGGCACTAGTAAAGCTTGACTTCAAAAATGCCTTCAATCAAGTCAGACGAGACGCTGTCCTCAGGGCTGTACACAACCATTTCCGTCCCCTTTACCCATTCATCCGATCGTGCTACAGTGGGGACTCTAAGCTTCTGTTTGGGGAGCATGAAATAAACTCCTGTGAAGGTGTCCAACAAGGTGACCCCTTAGCCCCCCTCCTTTTCTGCCTAGCTATCAAAGAGGTCACTGATACTCTGACAAGCGAGCTAAACATCTGGTACCTGGATGATGGCACTCTAGCTGGAACTCCGGAAACCATTTTGGGGGATATAAGGAAAATCCAGGAGCAGGGAGCAGCCTTAGGCCTCATTCTCAATGCATCCAAATGTGAAATAATCTCCCGCAACCCAGACATCACTGGGCAAATACAAAATGCTCTTCCAGACATTCTCGTTGTCGAACCACCGGACTGCACTCTCCTGGGTGCCCCCATTGGCCCACGAGCAATCGAGGAGGTCCTGGCTGCAAAAATCACTGACCTAAAGAGAATGCAGGACAGGATTGACAAGATTGATGCCCATGATGCTCTCTTTCTCCTTGCAAGATGCCTGTCTCTCCCTAAGTTGACCTACTTTCTGAGATGTTCTCCATCCTACAGCAGCCCTAAGTTAAATGTGTATGACACCCTTCTAAGGTCCATGCTGGTGAAAGTCCTGAACCTGCCATTGGACGACTCTCAGTGGGAGCAAGCAACCCTTCCTGTAAGACTCGGCGGCCTTGGTGTCCGCACAGCCTCCCAAATTGCTCTACCAGCCTTCCTTTCCTCCTCTCATGCATCGCACGACCTCGTCAGAGATATTTTACCTGCAACCCTGAGAGATTCAGCAGGAATACACGATCCTGCTTTCACTGAATGTTCAAATCAGTGGAATGTTCTTGCAGCCCCAGCAACCATTATAGAGCCAACAAAACAACACAAACAGTCCGGCTGGGACCACCCTCTAGTGGAAAAAGTAGCTGATGCCATGCTAAGCGTCGCAACATCAGACAAGGAGAAAGCCCGCCTCAGAGCAGTGCGTGCCCCCCATGCAGGAGACTTCCTCCTGGCAGTACCCATGTCTGCAATGGGCACGCGCCTAGATCCAGAATCCCTTCGTGTAGCAGTGGCCCTCCGCCTTGGTGCCCCAATTCACACTGAATACAAGTGTATTTGCAACAGGGTGGAAGCAGACCAATACGGACTGCATGGGTTGCATTGCGGAAGCACAAAGGGCTGGCATGCAAGACACAACGAGGTCAATGACATCATCAAGAGAAGCCTCGTCTCAGCTGGGTGCCCAGCGGAGAGAGAACCTCGCATCCTAGGGGTCCAAAACCCGGATTTCCCAGCACTTCGCCCTGATGGCATCACCATATACTCATGGAAGGAGGGTAGACAGTTGGTGTGGGACTACACATGTGTATCCACCCTGGCTGACACCTATGTACACTTCGGAGCTGATCAAGCAGGTGGGGCGGCCAACCACAGGGAAACAGCAAAATCACTCAAGTACAGGCGACTGGAAGGTCAATACCTCTTTGTTCCCATAGCGTCTGAGACGCATGGCCCCTGGGGCAAGAGTGCCTTGGGATTTCTCAAGGAATTGGGGTCCAAGCTCATTGACGTCACCAGAGACCCAAGGGCTTCCAGTTTTTTATTTCAGCGTCTCAGTGTGGCGATCCAGAGGGGAAATGCTTGCTGCGTCCTCGGTTCCTGTCCAGAAGCGGAGGAGCTTCAAGAGATCCATAACCTTTAGGCATTTGTCTTGTATGTTTTGTAACCTTTAAATGCACAATAAAGGAAAAAAAAAAAAAGGGAAGGGGGTGGTAGGAGAAAAGCACACAGAAACTGTATTGGAGGGGACCCACATTCCCTCCAATGCGTTATGTGTGGTTTCCTCTGAGGCTATGGGTCCCCCTTCTTCCAGCCAGAGGTGGTACTCCCTTCTCTTTTTTTAATTTTATTTCAAAAAAAAAAAAAAAAAAAAAAAAATATATATATATATGTATATTTATATATATATAAATATATATATATATATATATATATATATATATATATATATATATATATATATATATATATATATATATATATATATATATATATATATATATATATATATATATATGTCGTACCTAGTAGCCAGAACGCACTTCTCAGCCTATTATGCATGGCCCGATTTGCCTAATAAGCCAAGTTTTCATGAATTAATATATTTTCTCTAATTTTTTTCATATGAAATGATAAAGCTACCCATTTCATTATGTACGAGGTCAATTTTTTTTTATTGGAGTTAAAATTAACGTAGATATATGACCGAACCTAACCTAACCTAACCTATCTTAATAGGTTAGGTTAGGTTAGGTGGCCAAAAAAGTTAGGTTAGGTTAGGTTAGGTTTTAAGACATATATATATATATGTCGTACCTAGTAGCCAGAACGCACTTCTCGGCCTACTATGCAAGGCCCAATTTGCCTAATAAGCCAAGTTTTCCTGAATTATTATATTTTCTCTAATTTTTTTCTTATGAAATGATAAAGCTACCCATTTCATTACGTATGAGGTCAATTTTTTTTATTGGAGTTAAAATTAACGCAGATATATGACCGAACCTAACCAACCCTACCTAACCTAACCTAACCTATCTTTATAGGTTAGGTTAGGTTAGGTAGCCGAAAAAGTTAGGTTAGGTAGGTTAGGTAACCGAAAAACAATTAATTCTTGAAAACTTGGCTTATTAGGCAAATCGGGCCATGCATAGTAGGCTGAGAAGTGCGTTCTGGCTACTAGGTACGACATATATATATATATAAATATATATATATATATATATATATATATATATATATGTATATATATATATATATATATATATATATATATATATATATATATATATATATATATATATATATATATATATATATATATATATATATATATTTCCCCCCCTTTTATATCAAAATTTGCTTATTATGTAATTGCCTATTTTGCCTTGTTTTCCTTAAACCAGCACTCTTATGTTAACAAGTTTAGACCCAGAACTAAACCTCTTATCTAGTATCTATGACAATCATCTTTTAATGATAAAAATTGCAGATATTATACAGCACAAGATGTTAATAATGTATTAACACATAATTACAATGTCTCTGTAATTAACTTGAATGTAAGATCTCTAAGCAAATACTTTGATGATGTTAGTGTCTTGATTCAAACTGTTGACAACAAATTCTCTTATGTTACACTTACTGAAACGTGGTTAAAAGAGGATATTACTTAACTCTTTAACATGCCAAACTACTCAACAATTCACAACTGTCGACCATTTTAGAGTGGTGGTGGTACTGCTCTTTACTACCACCAAGAACTGACATGCATAAAAGTAATTAGAACTAGAGACTCCTGTGGAGAGTATATATTTGCCTGTTTCAGAGTCAAGGGTGCCAAGACTGTCCTGACTGTGGGAGCAGTCTATAGAATTCCTAACACTGATGTGTACGAATTCAACTCTAAACTCAGAAATCTAATACTAGATAACAGACTGAACAAAAACCATCTAATTATCGCAGGGGATTTTAATATTGACCTCTGCGAACCTGATAACCCTCATGCTGCTAGTTTCCTTAACTGTATGAATTTCTGCTTCCTCATACCCTTAATCACTAGACCTACTAGAATCACTGATAGTACTGCCTCCGCTCTTGACCACATCTGAACTAACATAACCCCTCCACTTACTTCAGGGATAATCACTGATAGGACCACAGACCATTACCCATCATTTCTCCTAACCAACATTAATGAACCACCTCTAGATACAAGGAAGATAAGCTTTAGGCTGCACAGTGAAACTTCTATAAGCAACTTTATTGCTGCTGCTGCTAATATCAACTGGGAGGCTGAATTAGGTGACATAGTGAACATAAATCTAGCAGTGCAAACATTTCTTCAGAAAACTCTTGAGCCTTTATAACTCCCACTGTCCAATGATAACGAAACAAGTCACAAATAAAACGTTAAACACTCCATGGCTTACAAAGGGTATACTTAAATCTATTAATAAAAAACATGACATTGAGAAGAAGTATAGGTTAGGAGTCGTCTTCAAAGAATTTTCAAAGATTTACTCATCCATGCTGTCTAAAATAATTAGAAGAGCCAAAATAAAATACTACGAAAAGAAATTTACCAAAATTAAGGGCAACATTAAGAAAACATAGAGCACTATTTCCCAAATATTAGGATCAAAAAAGATTTTGAATGAAAAAACAATTCTCCTATCCAATGATGATGGTCTGCTTTCAGCCTCTGACACTGCTATTGAATTCAATAGGTTCTTCACATCCATTGGGACATCCCTTCTCATGATATTCCATCCTCCCTCACTAATATTAACGACTACATTACAGGTAACTATCCAGAGTACCTGTATCTAACTCCCGCTACTTTCTCTGATGTTAAGGAGGTAATCCTTTCCCTTAAAACTAAGTCAGGCGCCCTTGATGAGATACCATCTTGAGGTTATCTTGAGATGATTTCGGGGCTTTTAGTGTCCCCGCGGCCCGGTCCTCGACCAGGCCTCCACCCCCAGGAAGCAGCCCGTGACAGCTGGCTAACACCCAGGTACCTATTTTACTGCTAGGTAACAGGGGCATAGGGTGAACGAAACTCTGCCCATTGTTTCTCGCCGGCGCCTGGGATAGAACCCAGGACCACAGGATCACAAGTCCTGCATGCTGTCCGCTCGGCCGGCCACCATCTCACAATTTACAAAAAAAGTCTCCAGATTTCTAGCTCCTGCCATTGCATTGCTCTTCAACAAATCACTTGAACTCCAAACCTTTTCGGATATTCTAAAAAAAAAAAAAACGAGAGTAACCCCAGTCCATAAATGTGGTAATCTCACTGATGTCAACAATTACAGACCTATATCAATTCTGCCAACCTTGTAAAAAATATTTGAAAAGCTAATCTACAAGCAGCTTTACTCATATATAGCCAAACTCAATATACTTAGCTCATGCCAATATGGTTTCAGACCCAATAAAAGCACTAACGATGCACTGATTAGTATGATTAACGTGATACATACAGCTCTTGATAAAAATGAGTTCCCTGTTGGGTTATTTGTGGACCTACGTAAGGCTTTTGACACTGTCAACCACCAAAACCTTCTTCTTAAATTACATCTTTATGGAGTCAGAGGTCACTCCCTGCAATATCTCCAGCTTTACCTTACTGACAAGCTCCTGTATGCTTCTGTGAATAATTCCATTTCTCCTACCTTACCCATAAGCATTGGTGTTCCACAGGGAAACATACTTTGCCCTCTCCTCTTTCTCATCTATATTAATGAACTTTCAAATACCTCTCAACACTTCAAACCAATCTTATTTGCTGATGACACAACTTTCCTTTTCTCCTGCCCTGGCCCTCTTACTCTTAATGCCATGGTGAATACTAAACTAAATAAAGTCCATTTTTGGCTATCAGCTAACAAACTCACTCTTAACATTGACAAAACTTTCTACATTTTGTTTGGTAATAAATCCTCAAACGAAATTAATCTAAGAATAAACAATATACAAATTAGCAACAAAGTTTATAGTAAATTCCTTGGTGTCCTCATCGATAATAAGTTGAATTTCCAGGGACACATTCTAAATATACCAAAAAAAGTTTCTGACTGTTGGCATTCTTTCTAAGATCAGATATTTTGTATTTCGCCCTGTCCTGGTGATGCTCTATTACTCTCTCATCTATCCTTATCTCAACTATGGTATTTGTGCTTGGGGTTCTACTACTTAAAGGGCGTCTGACAGCTGGGTGGACAGCGCTTCGGATTCATAGCCCTGAGGTTCCGGGTTCGATCCTCTGTGGAGGCGGAGACAAATGGGCAAAAATGTTTCTGTCACCCTGATGCTCCTGTTACCTAGCAGTAAATAGGTACCTGGGAGTTAGACAGCTGCTACGGGCTGCTTCCTAGCGGTGTGTAACAAAAAGGAGGCCTGGTCGAGGACCGGGCCACGGGGGCGCTAAGCCCCGAAATCCTCTCAAGATAACCTCAAGATCAAGATAACCCAAAATCATTTACGTTCTCTAATTACTCAACACAAAGCTGCTATTAAAACATATCTAACTCTGGCCCCAAACATCACTCCGTACCGTTACCCAGATCTCTGAATATGTTAGATATTAAGTCACTGTACATCCTCTCATGTGTATTTTATATATATAAAACGCTGAACTGTAATGTCAATCCCGACCTTAAAAGCTTCTTAGAAGGTTGTAACAGAACCCATGAGCACAACACCAGATACAAATACCTATTTGATATTTCAAGAGTACGACTTAATCAAACTAGAAATGCGTTACAAATCAAGGTACCCAGAATGTCGAATGACCTTCTCAATCATGTCAAAGACTGTACTTCTCCCAACCAGTTTAAAATAAAAACTAAGTTCTACCTAATTAACTCAATGTAACCAACCTTTCCCCTAAATGTCAACCCATGTCTTACTATTTTAAACACTGTCTTACTATTTTAAACAATGCTGTTTGTTGACCAAATTGTATATTTGCTATTTTCTGCCATGTTCCCCCCTTTCTTTATTTGTTATTTTTCAACACAATTAATACTTTAATCTCAATTACTATTAAGTTTTAGTCTAAGTGTTTTTTCCCTCCCTCACCTTGCCCGAAACGCTATGCGTACTAGAGGCTTTAGGTATTGTATGTACTAGCTCTTTCTTTAAATCAAACATTATGTTTGTAAGTCATCTGCAATGTATATACCTTTACCTGAATAAAGAATCTGAATCTGAAACCTAGCATCTTTATTTCCTCTTAAACTCTCATCTACTTATTACTAGAAAGTTAAGAGTCAGTTGTTCCTTCATCTGGATCAAACTGATTCGTAACAGTCTCCATAAATGTAAAACCTTCTCTTCTATGTGACCTAGTTCCCATATCACATCTATATAGAATATATTCTGGTATCCAGATCTCACTGTCCGTGAATGTGTTTCTTTGATAATGCCAAATACTGCATTTGCCTGTGAGGCAAATGCATTCAAGATAATAATATCTAGATATTATTATCATTTATGAGGGCCACTTTGTTTTTTGCCTTTGTTTTTAATACCTGAAGGACTAAAGACTATACACCAATGAGGCCTGGTCATATATTTCCTTTGGTAATTAAATCTATTACTGTTATGTTAAGTATTTATTTAACATATAAATTAATTTATTAATAGTTGTTCTCAGATATCAAATAAACAAATCACAAAGTCCCAATTCATTTTACTTTCTCTCCCATCTGCCAGTACTATTAAATGATAATGAATTTTAATACTACCGGATTCCCATATCTATTTCTAATATTGATGTATAATCAGTTCTTGATACTACTAATCTCATAAAGTATCAACTTTATACGCATATGTAAATGTATGCAAACCAATTTTAAAATTAAAAAACGTTTTTTGTGAGATGGCACGCGATCTGCTTCAGGAACTATATGCCAATAAGTAACATTATAGGTGTCCTCTTTAAACTATAGAGCAGTTTCTCGTGGATAGTACGAAAATAGTAAGATAGTATGTGGATAGTACGATAGTTCCGAAAAGAGCGGAATCTGTTTATTCAAGAGCGGAATTCCATGATTGTTTCATGTGTCCATTTTGAATACATCTTGTGGCACAAACTACCACTATTTGTCGTCAACAATCAATATAATCACGGCCATCTAAAACGGTCTGTGGAGTTTTCTTTTATACATTAGTTGACATTTTACCTTTGTTAGCCGTGTCATTAAAAATAGATTTTTTTTTATTTACAGTATACATCTTTTAAAATATTAGTTAGCAAAGTTGTTGCATGATGCAGAAATATTTTTAAAGAAAATAAATGTAGAATCATATATGTACTGTAAAATTCTCGATATTTTTATTTATTCGTCTTTCATTGAAACAAAATGCAAAATCTCCACAAATATATAATAAAACTTTTTGAAAACATTGCATGCTAGATCTCTTATTGAGCGACATGTACAATATGAGCAAATGCTACAATTACAGGTGATATATCTCGACCATCCTCTTTTTTTACGTTGTAATAAAAGGCAAGTATAAAAATATACTTACGAGCAATACCCACAACGCAACTACGGTGTACAGATATTAGGAACAAAAACCTTGCAAATGTCACTAGCCCTTACCAGGAAGCACCAAGTTAACACAATGCGTTCCTGGAACAGAGTGCTTAGTTGATTGCACATTGATTATCCATCAGACCTTTCCTTTGATGCATAGGATATATATATATATATATATATATATATATATATATATATATATATATATATATATATATATATATATATATATATATATATATATATATATATATATATATATATATATATATATATATATATTAGTATATTTTGGTAGCAGTCTTTCCTGTAGACATATATTATTAAATATGACCGAAAAAGTAAGATTAATAATTCTAACACGAATTTTCTCAATCTTTCGTACATTACGCTTCACTGTTGGAGGTAAATCAAAAATCAATTCTCCAAAATTCATTTTTATTTCTAGTCAGACGCGACACGGGCGCGTTTCGTAAAACTTATTACATTTTCAAAGACTTTAGTTCACAAATACACAACTGAATAGAACTTACGTATCTCTGATTTTATATCTACATTTGAGTGAGGTGGAAGAGGTGATGTGGCATTAACACAAGACAGAACAAAATGTGGTATTAATAGGGTATTAATTTCATCAACACAAGACAGAACAAGAGTATTAATAGGGTATTAATTTCATCAACACAAGACAGAACACGAAGCAATGGATATTGAATAGAAGTGTTTGTAGAAAGCCTATTGGTCCATATTTCTTGATGCTTCTATATTGGAGCGGAGTCTTGAGGTGGGTAGAATATAGTTGTGCAATAATTGGCTGTTGATTGCTGGTGTTGACTTCTTGATGTGTAGTGCCTCGCAAACGTCAAGCCGCCTGCTATCGCTGTATCTATCGATGAATTCTGTGTTGTTTACTAGGATTTCTCTGGCGATGGTTTGGTTGTGGGAAGAGATTATATGTTCCTTAATGGAGCCCTGTTGCTTATGCATCGTTAAACGCCTAGAAAGAGACGTTGTTGTCTTGCCTATATACTGGGTTTTTTGGAGCTTACAGTCCCCAAGTGGGCATTTGAAGGCATAGACGACGTTAGTCTCTTTTAAAGCGTTCTGTTTTGTGTCTGGAGAGTTTCTCATGAGTAGGCTGGCCGTTTTTCTGGTTTTATAGTAAATCGTCAGTTGTATCCTCTGATTTTTGTCTGTAGGGATAACGTTTCTATTAACAATATCTTTCAGGACCCTTTCCTCCGTTTTATGAGCTGTGGAAAAGAAGTTCCTGTAAAATAGTCTAATAGGGGGTATAGGTGTTGTGTTAGTTGTCTCTTCAGAGGTTGCATGGCTTTTCACTTTCCTTCTTATGATGTCTTCGACGAAACCATTGGAGAAGCCGTTATTGACTAGGACCTGCCTTACCCTACAGAGTTCTTCGTCGACTTGCTTCCATTCTGAGCTGTGGCTGAGAGCACGGTCGACATATGCGTTAACAACACTCCTCTTGTACCTGTCTGGGCAGTCGCTGTTGGCATTTAGGCACATTCCTATGTTTGTTTCCTTAGTGTAGACTGCAGTGTGGAAACCTCCGCCCTTTTCCATGACTGTTACATCTAGAAAGGGCAGCTTCCCATCCTTTTCCATCTCGTAAGTGAAACGCAGCACGGAACTATGCTCAAATGCCTCCTTCAGCTCCTGCAGATGTCTGACATCAGGTACCTGTGTAAAAATGTCGTCAACATACCTCCCCTAGGTGTCCTGTTTGCAAACTTCTACATGGGTACCATGGAGCAAAAAGTCTTAGTCGACATGAACTTGAAACCGGCCATATACTGCAGGTATGTTGACGACATTTTTACACAGGTACCTGATGTCAGACATCTGCAGGAGCTGAAGGAGGCATTTGAGCAGAGTTCCGTGCTGCGTTTCACTTACGAGATGGAAAAGGATGGGAAGCTGCCCTTTCTAGATGTAACAGTCATGGAAAAGGGCGGAGGTTTCTACACTGCAGTCTACACTAAGGAAACAAACATAGGAATGTGCCTAAATGCCAACAGCGACTGCCCAGACAGGTACAAGAGGAGTGTTGTTAACGCATATGTCGACCGTGCTCTCAGCCACAGCTCAGAATGGAAGCAAGTCGACGAAGAACTCTGTAGGGTAAGGCAGGTCCTAGTCAATAACGGCTTCTCCAATGGTTTCGTCGAAGACATCATAAGAAGGAAAGTGAAAAGCCATGCAACCTCTGAAGAGACAACTAACACAACACCTATACCCCCTATTAGACTATTTTACAGGAACTTCTTTTCCACAGCTCATAAAATGGAGGAAAGGGTCCTGAAAGATATTGTTAATAGAAACGTTATCCCTACAGACAAAAATCAGAGGATACAACTGACGATTTACTATAAAACCAGAAAAACGGCCAGCCTACTCATGAGAAACTCTCCAGACACAAAACAGAACGCTTTAAAAGAGACTAACGTCGTCTATGCCTTCAAATGCCCACTTGGGGACTGTAAGCTCCAAAAAACCCAGTATATAGGCAAGACAACAACGTCTCTTTCTAGGCGTTTAACGATGCATAAGCAACAGGGCTCCATTAAGGAACATATAATCTCTTCCCACAACCAAACCATCGCCAGAGAAATCCTAGTAAACAACACAGAAATCATCGATAGATACAGCGATAGCAGGCGGCTTGACGTTTGCGAGGCACTACACATCAAGAAGTCAACACCAGCAATCAACAGCCAATTATTGCACAACTATATTCTACCCACCTCAAGACTCCGCTCCAATATAGAAGCATCAAGAAATATGGACCAATAGGCTTTCTACAAACACTTCTATTCAATATCCATTGCTTCGTGTTCTGTCTTGTGTTGATGAAATTAATACCCTATTAATACTCTTGTTCTGTCTTGTGTTGATGAAATTAATACCCTATTAATACCACATTTTGTTCTGTCTTGTGTTAATGCCGCATCACCCCTTCCACCTCACTCAAATGTAGATATAAAATCAGAGATACGTAAGTTCTATTCAGTTGTGTATTTGTGAACTAAAGTCTTTGAAAATGTAATAAGTTTTACGAAACGCGCCCGTGTCGCGTCAGACTAGAAATAAAAATGAATTTTGGAGAATTGATTTTTTATTTACCTCCAACAGTGAAGCGTAATGTACGAAAGATTGAGAAAATTCGTGTTAGAATTATTAATCTTACTTTTTCGGTCATATTTAATAATATATATATATATATATATATATATATATATATATATATATATATATATATATGTCGTACCTAGTAGCCAGAACGCACTTCTCAGCCTACTAAGCAAGGCCCGATTTGCCTAATAAGCCAAGTTTCCCTGAATTATTATATTTTCTTTAATTTTTTTCTTATGAAATGATAAAGCTACCCATTTCATTATGAATGAGGTCAATTTTTTTTCATTGAAGTTAAAATTAACGTAGATATATGACGGAACCTAACCAACCCTACCTAACCTAACCTAACCTATCTTTATAGCCGAAAAAGTTAGGTTAGGTTAGGTTAGGTAGTCGAAAAACAATTAATTCATGAAAACTTGGCTTATTAGGCAAATCGGGCCTTGCATAGTAGGCTGAGAAGTGCGGTTTGGCTACTAGGTACGACATATATATATATATATATATATATATATATATATATATATATATATATATATATATATATATATATATATATATATATATATATATATTTATATATATATATATATATATATATATACATATATATATATATATTTATATATATATATATATATATATATATATATATATATATATATATATATACATATATATATATATATATATATATATATATATATATATATATATATATATATATATATAAGAGAAAGCTGCATGAACACGCAAGCCTTAGATCACTATGAACTCTGACCCGGCCAGGATTCGAACCCATGCCGTCCAGGATCACCCCTGAACGTACACAGTACCGTGACCAACGCACCAATGATCGTCTATAAGGATTGGTCAGTCCTGGTGCTTATTATTATAGTGCTGTGGGTTGGTGGTGTTGTCGTGTTGATCCTTCTTTATGGACAACCCAACCCACAACTCGGTAGAGTGCTTATACTTCACTAGGAGATCACACTAGGCGCTTCTGGCTCTTGGAGAGGGGCTCAACGTCACACGTTTAGGGGATGCGGCTCCAACACTCAGCCTCGTTGTCACGTGCACACACCCACTCGAGCCGCTGTGACTCCCCACTCTCTCCTTATGGGATATGATCTCCTCAATCCCCTTTGACTTACTAGTTTTCTGTCCTACCCTGTCCACAGTGGTGGTTCTTGGTTCTTTCTCTCTCTCGCTCTTTCTTTACTATTTCCTGGGAAGCCTCACTAGGACAAGGTTAAACACCAGCAAATTTGAATACATTTACTGAATAAAGCACATACACAATACATACACACATATAATAATAATAAATCCTACACTGTATACTATTTCAGTCAGGTTGCACTCCAACGCAATAAGAACTATCATCAGCTTATCAAGTGGTGTTCTATCTCCTGATTCATCACTCAATATTGCCAACCTCCTCAAGTAGGTCAAGTCTTATAATGCAATGTTGCGCTGTCAGCAAGAGAATATATATCTATAAACATATACAAGGAAAATCAGTGTATGAATGCAATAACATATATATCAGTATAAATGTTCCTTGATACACAACAATGATCCATCGATCACCCTATCAGTCCTAGAACACATACATCTGTAGGTAATCCAACCTACGACTGTAACTCTATGCTTCAGTATAAACACTCCTTGGTACAAAAATGGCAAACAATCACTCACATCTCAATGCGTCTTGCACGCTAAACACTCTATCACTTCCATACAAGTAATCATTTAGAACTCCCCTTCCACATCTGGAAGTTCACTACCCTGATATCCTCAGGTTCTTCGGGCTTAACTACCAGGATCCTCTGCAGCACTTCTTGGCTGCTACCATGAAGTTTTCCTTGAGCGACTACGGTGCTTCACCACTTCTGCTAGGGTGCTCCCCACCTCTCCTGGCTGCTACACCATGAAGTTTCCTCGAGCAACTATGGTGCTTCACCACCTGTACAGAAGCACTTGACACTCCTCTTCACTGCTTCTCCTCACAGCTCGAGGTCCTCTCCTCCACTACCTTGGAGTCTCATCAACTACTCCGTCTGTGCTGACTTCGAAGTCTCGGCAACTTCTTCCCCAAAGACAAACCTGCAACCCATTGACACTCCAATAAAAATGTTTCCCCTTAAACACATAAACAAAAATAACCACACAATATGTTTGCCTCCAAAATCTATCTGCTCTCTACATACTGTGAGAGTGGACTCCCCCGTTTTGGGCTGGTCCATGCTCCACCTCGCCCGGCGGGCCTCACTCACTCTGGAAGGGTCCTCCGTCACCTGGAGCTGGGCTCCCTCAGTCACCTGCCAGCACTCAGAGGAGACGGATCTCGCTCCGTGTTCCTCCCTCTCCCCTCTCTTATTTTAGGCCTTCTGCCTTATCAAAACATGTCTAACTTATCAATAAACATTGCTACTGTCGCTGGGCACACGACCAACTACAAGCAATCACTATGAACTGGCTTAAATCGTGCTTACCACAGATTGTCTAGTCAAGCGCGCTATCCCTCTGACGGCGTCTTGTCAGGGCGCTCCCACAACCCACGATAATGTCTCTGGGCGGCTTAATAAACTCTCCTCGCCGTCCAGGACTTGAGACCACAGAATTCCCAGCTCGATTCTACAGCTGGCACGTCTGCACACTTCTCTACTCTTGGAGATATATCACTAGGGGTTCCTTTCTGACGGTAGCTCGAACGGAGCACGGCTTGCCCCTGCGATGTTTGGCACTCAAGTGAGCTCAAAGCCCTCCAGAAGCTATCGTCACACCTCCAGCAAATTATCTACATCTCCTAACCAGTCATTTATCTATTTTCTTATTCACTGCCCATAATCTTAAACTCCGTGTAAAATTTACCCAATTATTTTTACATATGAATCTTCATGTCTGTATTTCCGACCTCCTAGTCAGGTCAGGCTTGATAGAATAATTCTCAAAGGGGAGACTCGTTTTTCGGCTGCCTGGGATCATAACATTATTAACTAAGCTCCCTGACTGATCAACCCCCGACGCCACTCATGGATCCATTTGGGTACTGTTTTTCATCAAATTCTGGCGCATGCACGGGCTGTACGTTCAGGGGTGATCCTGGACGGCATGGGTTCGAATCCTGGCCAGGTCAAAGAGTTTTTCATGATCTATGGCTTACGCGTTCATGCAGCTTTCTCACACATGTTAAACTCAGTGCGGCCCGTGCATGCGAACTGACCAATCCTTATAGACGATCATTGGTGCGGTGGTCACGGTACTGTGTACGTTCAGGGGTGATCCTGGACGGCATGGGTTCGAATCCTGGCCGGGTCAAGGAGTTCTTAGTGATATATATATATATATATATATATATATATATATATATATATATATATATATATATATATATAGATATATACATATATATATATATATATATATATATATATATATATATATATATATATATATATATATATATATACATATATATACATATATATACATATATATATATATATATATATATATATATATATATATATATATATATATATATATATATATATATATAAATGGAAATGTTCGTTTGTTCAAAATCGCTAATCTCTGAAAGTTCTTCACCGATTGCTTTGAAATTTTGACACAACGTTGCATTCGAATAGGTGCGACACTTTATATACCTACTATATTGATGATACTCCAGTGACAGGTAAAAACATGTGTTTTTGAAAAACAGTGCCATCTGTTGCACATAATGGCAACATTCACGCTATTGTAATCATGTCACGAATTCTACTTCAATGTTTCCGATTGCATTGATAAATTTTATTTTCATAGATTTCGATTTTTTTTTTTTTTATTGAACTATTTTGTGTGAATTGGGTTGGAATTGAGCTGTGTTGTTTACCAGACCGTTCATTTTGTGAGTATAGTTTATATTTATATTTTTTCATATTTTCATTTCCTTTTTTAACTGTTTTTCTTTTATTTCAGTGATGGGAACATCAGATCACGTGATGTTCCCAATTTTCTGATGGGAACATCAGACCATTTGGGAAGGCATCGGATGAGGGAGTGGGGAATGGTGGGGATGACGAGGGGACGTAAGTGAGAGATGGTGGGGATGACGAGGGGACAAAGGAGGGGGTAATGGTGGGGAAAGATGAGGGGACAGGGAAATTTGGGATGTTTGGGACGAGGGGATGGGGGACTGGAGAATGGTGGGGAGGACAAAGGGATAGGGGAGTGGGGCATGGTGGGAAGAAAGAGGAGATGGTGGAGTGGGGAATGGTGGGGAGGACGAGGGACGGTGGAGTGGGGAATGGTTGGGAGGCCGAGGAGACGGGTGAGGAGGGAATGGTGGGGAGGACTAGTGGACAGGAAAGGTTGCTGTGGCTCAGCAATGCACATGCTTTGCTGAGCCACAGCAACGAGTGGCCAGGAACTGCTAGTATATATATATTATAGGTTGAGCGCTGTAGACTTTACTCCTGGAGGTGCTAGCCAGTGGAGGCTAGGTGAGCGCTGTGGTTGAGCGCTGTTGATTTCGGTTCTGGAAGGTACTAGCCAGTGGGGCTGGTCGAGCATTGCTGACTTTGTTTCTTGTGCATTCCAGCGAGTGCACAACAAAGACCTCATCTGAGGCAAATTGTGTCCGTCATTTGTGAAGCAGGCTAGTATTATGTGGTGTTTTTGTCGGTTATCCGTCCTTCCTTACGGACAACAAACCCAAAATTAAAAAATACTTTGATCAGGAGATCACCCTGGGCGGTTCTGGCACTTGGAGATGGGTACAACTTCACACGTTTAGGGGATGTGGCTCCAATAGTGACCTTGTTGTCACATGCACACACCCATTCGAGCCGCTGTGACTCCCCATTCTCTCCTTATTTGGAATGACCTCCTCAATCCCCCTTCCTTTCCTTGAATTATAATTCTGTGTCACCCTATCCACAGCTGTGGTGCTTTCTCTCTCTCTCTCTCTCTCTCTACAATTTTTCTGGGAAGCCTCACTAGGACATGGCCAAACACCTGTTCTTTACAAACGTTTTATAACAACAGAGAACATATGCAAAGCACTCACAAATAATATTCAAGTATGTAATCTTTAACACCTTATGACACTATAATCTGGTTGCAGTCCAGTACCATCAAACTCTATCAGCCGTTTATATCCAGTGGTAGCCCAACTTCTGGCTCACCACTTATGCAACCAACTTCACCAAGTGAGTTAAATCTTATAATACAGTATGGCACTATCAACACTGCAATATATGTAAATATCTGCAGGCAATTCAATCTATGGCTAACATTAATATAAATACTCTTTGATACCAAAAAGATAACCAGTCACCCACCTTCCACTGAGCCTTGCACGCCAGTGATACTCAAACACTCCAAAACTCTCTACAAGCAGTCAATAAAGGCCTCCTCTACATCCAGAGGCTTTCTTCCCAGAACATCTTCAGGTTCTCCTAGAATCGTCTACCAGGGTCCTCCACAGCACTTCCGGCTGTTACACCATGTAGTCTTTCTTGGACAGCAATGGTGCTTCATCACATACCACAGAAGCACGTGACACTCCACTTTACTGCTCTTCCTCCCAGCTTGAGGTCCTGTTCGCAATGCTGCTCCTCCACAGAGCTCAGTACCACCCACAATCTTGGAGTCACATCCACTCCTCCTCTGCTTGCTTCGGAACTCTCAGCAGCTCCTTCCCCCAGACAAACCTGCAACTCCTTCCCCCAGACAAACCTGCAACTCCTTCCCCCAGACAAACCTGCAACTCCTTCCCCCAGACAAACCTGCAACTCCTTCCCCCAGACAAACCTGCAACCCATTGACATGCCAATAAAAATGTTCCCCTATCAACATATAAACAAAATAAACTACACAGTAAATGCCTTCATCCAACACCTCTGCTCTCCACCTGCCCATGAGGTGAGTCCCCCCCACAAGCCCGGGCAGGTCCATTTTCTGCCTTTACTAGGAGCCCTACGCCTGCCCAGGCGGCGCTCAGGGATGCCAGATTGGGCTACAAGTAGCGAATTGGGCTACTTTTCAGAGCCCCGCGCTCCCAAATTTTTAATTTCGCTACTTGCGACTTTTTGGGCTACTTTAGAAACAAGTTGGGCTATTAATGTTAAGAAACTCAATGATGATTTTTATGCTTTTTATAATGTCATGTGAACAAATCACAGCCGCGTCCAACAGCTTGATTGAATAGATAGATCACTTACCGCAGGAGGCCAGGTCAGAGACCGACCCCCCGGGGACGTTGATCCTAGGAACTTCCCAAAGAAAAAGTAACCGCAAGGCCAGATAATCCTCCCCAGGGGCTATAGATTTCCCAACCTTAATTGTCATTAATACTTCATCCCGGGTACTGTCTATGTTAAGTGACCTCCCACTGTTGCCTACTGTAAATATTAGGTTTCTCTTTAGGTGTTTCCAAGAATCAAATGACTGTCGTTAGAGCGGATTAGCATACAGTGAACTTGGCAGCTTCATCTGTGCTTGCATTGTTAATGTGGCTCTGACCTCCAGAAGGATAGTTCGACACAAGTTACCGCATATAGAAAAGAAGTTACCGCTGTTACTTTTAGAATTTGCTTAAGTGTTAAGATAAAGAAGTGTAAAATGGGGAAGTGGTCTAAATACCAGAAAGCGTTTCAGATGTCCTGGCTTAAGGATCCCGTGTTTGAAAAGTGGTTGGCTGAAGTGAAAGAAGATGGAAATAAGGCATATTGTAAAGTTTGTAGAACTGAGATAAGAGCTCATAGAAGTGGTTTAAAGAAACACAGTGAAACATTAAAACACAGACAAAATATATCGGAGGTAAATCATCAGCAGATGAACATCAAGTCTGTTGTATCAAAGAAGGAAGATAAACTTACTAAATTTGAATGTCGTCTGTCTGTATGTACTGTCGCTATTTAGAAATCTAACATCATGTTTGTAACTCATCTTGTATTATGTACTTTTACCTGAATAAACATTTGATTTGATTCGATTTGACTAAACAAAAAATTGGGCTACTCTACTTGCAAATTCGCTACTTTTTGACCGTCAGCTCGCTACTTTTAGCAATTTGGATCTGGCAACCCTGGCGGCGCTCTCTCTTAGTCGCCCACAAGCAGCCGACGAGAGAGGATGCGCCGCTCGTCTCTCCAGAACGTTCCTCAATCTCTACTATCTTATTTAAGCTTTCTGCCTCAATAAAATATGCCTAATATATAAATAGACACTTGCTATGATCGCCGGGCACACAATCAACTACAGGCAATTACTAGTAACTGTTTGAAAAGGACTTACATCAAAATTCCTGACTTGAGGGCACTCCTTCCCTGACACGCTCGACAGAGAGCTTATAGGCTGCCCACCTCAAAACGTTTCAGGACTGCTTTACAACTCTTCCCGCAGTCCATGACTTGATTCCTCACGTTCTCAGACTGATTTCACAACCGAAACGTCTGCACACTTCCTTTCTCTTGAAGGTACAACAAATAGAGGTCTTTCTCTATCCAGAACTCAACGGAGCGCGGCCTTCCCCTCACGCTCTCTTCCATTCAAGGAAGGTCAAAGTCCTCTAAAGCGAGCCTCATGCCTCCAACCAATTCTCCACTGGAAAAGGTTCAATGGTTTGCCACCAGACTAGTACCCGAGCTGAGAGATATGAGCTACGAGGAGAGACTACGGGAATTAAACCTCACTTCGCTGGAAGACAGAAGAGTTAGGAGGGGAACATGATCACCACATTCAAGATTCTGAAGGGAATTGATAGGGTAGATAAAGACAGGCTATTTAACACAAGGGGCACACGCACAAGGGGACACAGATGGAAACTGAGTGCCCAAATGAGCCACAGAGATATTAGAAAGAATGTTTTTAGTGTCAGAGTGGTTGACAAATGGAATGCATTAGGAAGTGATGTGGTGGAGGCTGACTCCATACACAGTTTCAAGTGTAGATATGATAGAGCCCAATAGGCTGAGGAATCTGTACACCTGTTGATTGACGGTTGAGAGGCGGGACCAAAGAGCCAGAGCTCAACCCCCGCAAACACAACTAGGTGAGTACACACACACACACACACACACACACACACACACACACACACACACACACACACACACACACACACACACACACACACACACACACACACACACACACACACACACACACACACACACACACACACACACACACACACACACACACACACACACACACACACACACACACACACACACACACACACACACACACACACACACACACACACACACACACACACACACACACACACACACACACACACACACACACACACACACACACACACACACACACACACACACACACACACACACACACACACACACACACACACACACACACACACACACACACACACACACACACACACACACACACACACACACACACACACACACACACACACACACACACACACACACACACACACACACACACACACACACACACACACACACACACACACACACACACACACACACACACACACACACACACACACACACACACACACACACACACACACACACACACACACACACACACACACACACACACACACCACACACACACACACACACACACACACACACACACACACACACACACACACACACACACACACACACACACACACACACACACACACACACACACACACACACACACACACACACACACACACACACACACACACACACACACACACACACACACACACACACACACACACACACACACACACACACACACACACACACACACACACACACACACACACACACACACACACACACACACACACACACACACACACACACACACACACACACACACACACACACACACACACACACACACACACACACACACACACACACACACACACACACACACACACACACACACACACACACACACACACACACACACACACACACACACACACACACACACACACACACACACACACACACACACACACACACACACACACACACACACACACACACACACACACACACACACACACACACACACACACACACACACACACACACACACACACACACACACACACACACACACACACACACACACACACACACACACACACACACACACACACACACACACACACACACACACACACACACACACACACACACACACACACACACACACACACACACACACACACACACACACACACACACACACACACACACACACACACACACACACACACACACACACACACACACACACACACACACACACACACACACACACACACACACACACACACACACACACACACACACACACACACACACACACACACACACACACACACACACACACACACACACACACACACACACACACACACACACACACACACACACACACACACACACACACACACACACACATACACATACACACACACACACACACACACATACACACAGAGGTGGAAGAACAGAGACCTGCATGGAGGACCAGAAACATGGAGAGCTAAGCTGCTGGACGTGGCAACAAGAAACTTTCTAAGCCAGCACACCAAAGAACCAACAAGAATGAGAGGAGAAGATGAACCAGCAATGCTTGATTTGATATTTGCCCTAAATGAATGGGATATAAGGGAAGTTAAGATGGAAGCGCCCTTGGGAATGAGTGACCACAGTGTATTGAACTTTGAGTACCTGGTAGAGCTAACACTTATCTCCCCCCAAAAAGAACTAGGAATCAAAAGGCTGGCATACCGAAAGGGGAATTATGAACAGATGAGAAGTTTCCTAAGTGAAATACCTTGGGACACAGACCTCAGAGACAAGTCTGTACAGGGTATGATGGACTATGTTACCCAAAAGTGTCAGGAGGCAGTAAACAGGTTCATCCCGGCCCAAAGAGAAAAATCCGAGAAGCAACAGAAGAATCCATGGTATAATAGGGCATGTATGGAAGCGAAGAAACTGAACAAAAAGGCGTGGAGGAACTTCCGGAATAACAGAACCCCAGAAAGCAGAGAGAGATACCAGAGAACCAGGAATGAGTACGTCAGGGTGAGAAGAGAAGCAGAGAATATTTTGAAAATGATATAGCAAACAAAGCCAAGACCGAACCAAAGCTACTCCACAGTCACATCAGAAGGAAAACAACAGTGAAAGAACAGGTATTGAAACTTAGAACAGGCGAGGACAGGTATACAGAGAATGACAAAGAGCTGTGTGATGAACTCAACAAGAGGTTCCAAGAGGTCTTCACAACAGAACAAGGTGAGGTCACTGTGCTAGGAGAAAGGGACATAAACCAGGCGGCCTTGGAAGAGTTTGAAATTACGAGAGAGGAGGTCAAGAGACACCTGCTGGATCTGGATGTTAGAAAGGCTGTTGGTCCAGATGGGATTTCGCCATGGGTACTGAAAGAGTGTGCAGAGGCACTTTGCTTGCCACTCTCCATAGTGTATAGTAGGTCACTGGAGTCGGGAGACCTACCAGAAATATGGAAGACAGCGAATGTGGTCCCAATATACAAAAAGGGCGACAGGCAAGAGGCACTGAACTACAGGCCAGTATCCTTGACTTGTATACCATGCAAGGTGATGGAGAAGATCGTGAGAAAAAACCTGGTAGCACATCTGGAGAGAAGGGACTTCGTGACAAATCGCCAACATGGGTTCAGGGAGGGTAAATCTTGCCTGACTGGCTTAATAGAATTCTATGACCAGGTGACACAGATTAAGCAAGAAAGAGAGGGCTGGGCGGACTGCATTTTCTTGGATTGTCGGAAAGCCTTTGACACAGTACCGCATAAGAGGCTGGTACATAAGCTGGAGAGACAGGCAGGTGTAGCTGGTAAGGTGCTCCAGTGGATAAGGGAGTACCTAAGCAATAGGAAGCAGAGAGTTACGGTGAGGAGTGAGACCTCTGATTGGCGTGAAGTCACCAGTGGAGTCCCACAGGGCTCTGTACTCGGTCCTATCTTGTTTCTGATATATGTAAATGATCTCCCGGAGGGTATAGATTCATTTCTCTCAATGTTTGCGGGCGATGACAAAATTATGAGAAGGATTAAGACAGAAGAGGACTGTTTGAGGCTTCAAGAAGACCTAGACAAACTGAAGGAATGGTCGAACAAGTGGTTGTTAGAGTTCAACCCAGCCAAATGTAATGTAATGAAGATAGGTGTAGGGAGCAGGAGGCCAAATACAAGGTATCATCTGGGAGAGGAAATCCTTCAGGAGTCAGAGAAAGAAAAAGACTTGGGAGTTGATATCACGCCAGACCTGTCTCCTGCAGCACATATCACGAGGATAATATCAGCGGCATATGCCAGGCTGGCCAACATACGAACGGCATTCAGAAATTTGTGTAAAGAATCATTCAGAACTTTGTATACCACATATGTCAGGCCAATCCTGGAGTATGCTGCCCCAGCATGGAGTCCATATCTAGTCAAGGATAAGACTAAACTGGAAAAGGTTCAAAGATTTGCCACCAGACTAGTACCCGAGCTGAGAGGTATGAGCTACGAGGAGAGACTACGGGAATTAAACCTCACTTCGCTGGAAGACAGAAGAGTTAGGGGGGACATGATCACTACATTCAAGATTCTCAAGGGAATTGATAGGGTAGATAAAGACAGGCTATTTAACACAAGGGGCACACGCACAAGGGGACACAGGTGGAAACTGAGCGCCCAAATGAGCCACAGAGATATTAGAAAGAACTTTTTTAGTGTCAGAGTGGTTGACAAATGGAATGCATTAGGAAGTGATGTGGTGGAGGCTGACTCCATACACAGTTTCAAGTGTAGATATGATAGAGCCCAATAGGCTCAGGAATCTGTAGACCAGTTGATTGACAGTTGGGAGGCGGGACCAAAGAGCCAGAGCTCAACCCCCACAAGCCAAACTAGGTGAGTACACACACACACACACTAGCCGGATGATAGAGAGAAAAAGAGCAGTAGTAGTAGCAGGCATTAAAGAGCAAACAGGGACCAGCCTAAAGGAGCGGAGACACAAGGACAAAAATGCAATTACCTAGATCCTTAAAGAGGTAAGGATGGAGGGAACTGGCGAAGAGATTGATAAGGTTTTCAGGCTTGGAAAGTAAAACAAGGACAGAGACCGAATGATAAAGGTGGTATTCATGAGCGAAATCATGAAAGAGGAACTGTTAGCAAGGAAGAGCGGTAGCAAACGTTCCGAAGTTCAAAAAAGTATTCCTGCAGAGGGATATGACAAGGGAAAAGAGAATGCAGGCAGCAGACGTGTGGAAGGAGTGCAGGGAGAGTGAAAAGAATTAGAGTACCACAGCCCCGAACCCTACAATCCCAGAGGGGAGTGGGGAACTCTCCTCAAACAGTACATCAGCCACAGGGAGTGGGGTTCCACCCCCAAATTCTACCCGACAGACACCCAACCTCCCCCATCCCCTGTCAGCCCCCCACTAAGTACCCACCTAGGACACCCACCTCCCACCCACCGCCCTCCTCCCAATCACCCCCTTCCTCCCACTCACCCATCTCCCCAGGACCTCCCTTCTCCTCCATCCCCCAAGCCCTCCCTTCTCCCACATGCCTTCCCGTCTCTCCCACCCCGAAGCCCTCCGTTCTCCCCTGCCCCCCTAAGCCCCCAACTCTCCCCCACCCCACCTAAGTCTTCCCCTCTCCACTACTCCCCTAAACCCTCCCCTCTTCCTCACCCACCTCAGCCCTCCTTTTCCCCCCACGCCCCCAAAGCCCTCCCCCTTTTTCTACCCCCCATCTCCCCTATCCCCCAAAGCCTCTCCTCCCCCCATGCTCCCCCAACCCTCCCTCACACACACACACACACACACACACACACACACACACACACACACACACACACACACACACACACACACACACACACACACACACACACACACACACACACACACACACACACACACACACACACACACACACACACACACACACACACACACACACACACACACACACACACACACACACACACACACACACACACACACACACACACACACACACACACACACACACACACACACACACACACACACACACACACACACACACACACACACACACACACACACACACACACACACACACACACACACACACACACACACACACACACACACACACACACACACACACACACACACACACACACACACACACACACACACACACACACACACACACACACACACACACACACACACACACACACACACACACACACACACACACACACACACACACACACACACACACACACACACACACACACACACACACACACACACACACACACACACACACACACACACACACACACACACACACACACACACACACACACACACACACACACACACACACACACACACACACACACACACACACACACACACACACACACACACACACACACACACACACACACACACACACACACACACACACACACACACACACACACACACACACACACACACACACACACACACACACACACACACACACACACACACACACACACACACACACACACACACACACACACACACACACACACACACACACACACACACACACACACACACACACACACACACACACACACACACACACACACACACACACACACACACACACACACACACACACACACACACACACACACACACACACACACACACACACACACACACACACACACACACACACACACACACACACACACACACACACACACACACACACACACACACACACACACACACACACACACACACACACACACACACACACACACACACACACACACACACACACACACACACACACACACACACACACACACACACACACACACACACACACACACACACACACACACACACACACACACACACACACACACACACACACACACACACACACACACACACACACACACACACACACACACACACACACACACACACACACACACACACACACACACACACACACACACACACACACACACACCACACACACACACACACACACACACACACACACACACACACACACACACACACACACACACACACACACACACACACACACACACACACACACACACACACACACACACACACACACACACACACACACACACACACACACACACACACACACACACACACACACACACACACACACACACACACACACACACACACACACACACACACACACACACACACACACACACACACACACACACACACACACACACACACACACACACACACACACACACACACACACACACACACACACACACACACACACACACACACACACACACACACACACACACACACACACACACACACACACACACACACACACACACACACACACACACATACACATACACACACACACACACACACACACACATACACACAGAGGTGGAAGAACAGAGACCTGCATGGAGGACCAGAAACATGGAGAGCTAAGCTGCTGGACGTGGCAACAAGAAACTTTCTAAGCCAGCACACCAAAGAACCAACAAGAATGAGAGGAGAAGATGAACCAGCAATGCTTGATTTGATATTTGCCCTAAATGAATGGGATATAAGGGAAGTTAAGATGGAAGCGCCCTTGGGAATGAGTGACCACAGTGTATTGAACTTTGAGTACCTGGTAGAGCTAACACTTATCTCCCCCCAAAAAGAACTAGGAATCAAAAGGCTGGCATACCGAAAGGGGAATTATGAACAGATGAGAAGTTTCCTAAGTGAAATACCTTGGGACACAGACCTCAGAGACAAGTCTGTACAGGGTATGATGGACTATGTTACCCAAAAGTGTCAGGAGGCAGTAAACAGGTTCATCCCGGCCCAAAGAGAAAAATCCGAGAAGCAACAGAAGAATCCATGGTATAATAGGGCATGTATGGAAGCGAAGAAACTGAACAAAAAGGCGTGGAGGAACTTCCGGAATAACAGAACCCCAGAAAGCAGAGAGAGATACCAGAGAACCAGGAATGAGTACGTCAGGGTGAGAAGAAAAGCAGAGAATATTTTGAAAATGATATAGCAAACAAAGCCAAGACCGAACCAAAGCTACTCCACAGTCACATCAGAAGGAAAACAACAGTGAAAGAACAGGTATTGAAACTTAGAACAGGCGAGGACAGGTATACAGAGAATGACAAAGAGCTGTGTGATGAACTCAACAAGAGGTTCCAAGAGGTCTTCACAACAGAACAAGGTGAGGTCACTGTGCTAGGAGAAAGGGACATAAACCAGGCGGCCTTGGAAGAGTTTGAAATTACGAGAGAGGAGGTCAAGAGACACCTGCTGGATCTGGATGTTAGAAAGGCTGTTGGTCCAGATGGGATTTCGCCATGGGTACTGAAAGAGTGTGCAGAGGCACTTTGCTTGCCACTCTCCATAGTGTATAGTAGGTCACTGGAGTCGGGAGACCTACCAGAAATATGGAAGACAGCGAATGTGGTCCCAATATACAAAAAGGGCGACAGGCAAGAGGCACTGAACTAGAGGCCAGTATCCTTGACTTGTATACCATGCAAGGTGATGGAGAAGATCGTGAGAAAAAACCTGGTAGCACATCTGGAGAGAAGGGACTTCGTGACAAATCGCCAACATGGGTTCAGGGAGGGTAAATCTTGCCTGACTGGCTTAATAGAATTCTATGACCAGGTGACACAGATTAAGCAAGAAAGAGAGGGCTGGGCGGACTGCATTTTCTTGGATTGTCGGAAAGCCTTTGACACAGTACCGCATAAGAGGCTGGTACATAAGCTGGAGAGACAGGCAGGTGTAGCTGGTAAGGTGCTCCAGTGGATAAGGGAGTACCTAAGCAATAGGAAGCAGAGAGTTACGGTGAGGAGTGAGACCTCTGATTGGCGTGAAGTCACCAGTGGAGTCCCACAGGGCTCTGTACTCGGTCCTATCTTGTTTCTGATATATGTAAATGATCTCCCGGAGGGTATAGATTCATTTCTCTCAATGTTTGCGGGCGATGACAAAATTATGAGAAGGATTAAGACAGAAGAGGACTGTTTGAGGCTTCAAGAAGACCTAGACAAACTGAAGGAATGGTCGAACAAGTGGTTGTTAGAGTTCAACCCAGCCAAATGTAATGTAATGAAGATAGGTGTAGGGAGCAGGAGGCCAAATACAAGGTATCATCTGGGAGAGGAAATCCTTCAGGAGTCAGAGAAAGAAAAAGACTTGGGAGTTGATATCACGCCAGACCTGTCTCCTGCAGCACATATCACGAGGATAATATCAGCGGCATATGCCAGGCTGGCCAACATACGAACGGCATTCAGAAATTTGTGTAAAGAATCATTCAGAACTTTGTATACCACATATGTCAGGCCAATCCTGGAGTATGCTGCCCCAGCATGGAGTCCATATCTAGTCAAGGATAAGACTAAACTGGAAAAGGTTCAAAGATTTGCCACCAGACTAGTACCCGAGCTGAGAGGTATGAGCTACGAGGAGAGACTACGGGAATTAAACCTCACTTCGCTGGAAGACAGAAGAGTTAGGGGGGACATGATCACTACATTCAAGATTCTCAAGGGAATTGATAGGGTAGATAAAGACAGGCTATTTAACACAAGGGGCACACGCACAAGGGGACACAGGTGGAAACTGAGCGCCCAAATGAGCCACAGAGATATTAGAAAGAACTTTTTTAGTGTCAGAGTGGTTGACAAATGGAATGCATTAGGAAGTGATGTGGTGGAGGCTGACTCCATACACAGTTTCAAGTGTAGATATGATAGAGCCCAATAGGCTCAGGAATCTGTAGACCAGTTGATTGACAGTTGGGAGGCGGGACCAAAGAGCCAGAGCTCAACCCCCACAAGCCAAACTAGGTGAGTACACACACACACACACTAGCCGGATGATAGAGAGAAAAAGAGCAGTAGTAGTAGCAGGCATTAAAGAGCAAACAGGGACCAGCCTAAAGGAGCGGAGACACAAGGACAAAAATGCAATTACCTAGATCCTTAAAGAGGTAAGGATGGAGGGAACTGGCGAAGAGATTGATAAGGTTTTCAGGCTTGGAAAGTAAAACAAGGACAGAGACCGAATGATAAAGGTGGTATTCATGAGCGAAATCATGAAAGAGGAACTGTTAGCAAGGAAGAGCGGTAGCAAACGTTCCGAAGTTCAAAAAAGTATTCCTGCAGAGGGATATGACAAGGGAAAAGAGAATGCAGGCAGCAGACGTGAGGAAGGAGTGCAGGGAGAGAGAAAAGAATTAGAGTACCACAGCCCCGAACCCTACAATCCCAGAGGGGAGTGGGGAACTCTCCTCAAACAGTACATCAGCCACAGGGAGTGGGGTTCCACCCCCAAATTCTACCCGACAGACACCCAACCTCCCCCATCCCCTGTCAGCCCCCCACTAAGTACCCACCTAGGACACCCACCTCCCACCCACCGCCCTCCTCCCAATCACCCCCTTCCTCCCACTCACCCATCTCCCCAGGACCTCCCTTCTCCTCCATCCCCCAAGCCCTCCCTTCTCCCACATGCCTTCCCGTCTCTCCCACCCCGAAGCCCTCCGTTCTCCCCTGCCCCCCTAAGCCCCCAACTCTCCCCCACCCCACCTAAGTCTTCCCCTCTCCACTACTCCCCTAAACCCTCCCCTCTTCCTCACCCACCTCAGCCCTCCTTTTCCCCCCACGCCCCCAAAGCCCTCCCCCTTTTTCTACCCCCCATCTCCCCTATCCCCCAAAGCCTCTCCTCCCCCCATGCTCCCCCAACCCTCCCTCTTCTACCCCCCAACCATCTCACTCTCCCCCAACCCTCCCCCTCTTACTCTTCCCCCTACTCTCCCCCTCTCACCCACCCCCACTACCCTCCCCCTCTCCCCCACCCTCCCAAGCCCTCCCTCCTCCACCAGTCTCCCCGTACCAGATTCCCCCAGCTCCCACTCACCCTAGATCCCAAAGCCCCCCCCCCCCCCAGAGGAGAAGCAGAAGAGAGTCAGTTTCAGGGTGATGTACTCGAACATAGATGGGATCACAAGCAAGACAAGTAAACTAAGGGAAAGAGCACAAGCAGTGAGCCCAGATGTAATCGGACTCACTGAAACAAAACTCTCTAGAATCAAAACGAATGCCATGGTTCCCCAGGAGTACACAGTAATAAGGAAAGAGAGGGAAGGTAGGGGAGGAGGCAGAGAGGCCCTACTCATGAGAAAGGAATGGGAGTTTTAAGGAGATGTCTATCCCGGGCTGTGAGGGGTTCAGAGACTACATAGCAGGCACCAATAACAATAAATAATGGGAGGACCAATAACAGTAGTAGCAGTAATATACAACCCTCTATCAAATGACAGAAGACCCAATCAAGAGTATGAAAACAACAACATGGCAGTTAACACTATAATTGAGAGGGCAGCCTCTGCTGCCTGTAGAAATAGATCTCACCTGCTCATCATGGGCGACTTCAATCATGGAAGGATTGACTGGGAGAACAAGGAGAAGAACCACATGGAGACGAGGATTCGTGGAGAGCCAAACTATTGGAGGTGGTGACTAGAAACTTTTTAACCCAGCATGTCAGAGAACCCACAAGGATGAGAGGCAATGACGAACCAGCAAGACTCGACCTAGTCTTCACTATGAACGACTCAGACATATGAGAAATCGGTTTTGAGGACCTAGTAGGAATGAGCGACCACAGAGTACTGGTGTTTGAGAACCTGATTGAAGAAGGGTTATTGAACTTGAGGAGGGATACCGAAACCAAAAGGATAGCATACCGAAAGGGAAACTATGAGGGGATAAGAAAATTCCTAACAGATATAGCATGAGAAGCAGAGCTCAGGGGAAAGACGGCCCAAGATATGATGGACTACATCATGCAGAAGTGCAAGGACGCAGCAAACAAGTTTGTCCCAGTCCAAAAGGAAATCAGAAAAATGAAGATGAGAAACCCATGGTTTAATCAGAGATGTAGGCTAGCTAAGCAGCAAAGAAAAAGGGCATGG
>NC_091178.1:24671592-24706592 GCF_040958095.1 Procambarus clarkii
CAATGGTTGCCAACCCACCGAATGTACCAGCCAAGAGTACAAAAGGTGACCTCTAGTTTCTGGGAACAAGGAGATTTACAGTTTATCGGATTACACCCTCCTTGGGATGCGGGGTCCAATGTTTTTTTTTTTTTTTTTTTTTTTTTTGAGATATATACAAGAGTTGTTACATTCATGTACAGCCACTAGTACGCGTAACGTTTCAGGCAGGTCCCTGGAATACGATCCCCTGCCGCGAAGAATCGTTTTTTCATCCAAGTACACATTTTACTGTTGCGTTAAACAGAGGCTACAGTTAAGGAATTGCGCCCAGTAAATCCTCCCCGGCCAGGATACGAACCCATGACATAGCGCTCGCGGAACGCCAGGCGAGTGTCTTACCACTACACCACGGAGACTGTAAAGAGGCTGTGACCGGCTGGAGGCAGTTTCGTGGTAGAAATGGTTCTAGCAAGTTCTCCTTATCTCCGTCTGTGACAGCAACGAATTGAAACCGACAAAATGTGGGGACCTGATGTGATCTTGTTGACCGAGTCGAGTCTGGCGTATGCGAGTATTATATGGAAGACTAACTGGGTGTGGAAAGTTGTAGTGATGATTCAGTATTAGAGACCCAGGCGGAGGTTACGAGTTCGGGTGGTGACCTGGAAGGTACAGTGGGGTTATTTGTGTGGGTAGCTGATTTAACCAGAGAAAGTAGGGTAATGTGTTAATTATTTTCAGAGTATATTTATGTCATATAACTGCTAAACCCCAACGGACTTTAATCACCTTCCATATGTTCTTTCCTTGAGTTCCAGTATAAACCTAGTCGTACACCTCAAGGGTTCTAGTGTAGAGAATTATATGGTGGAAGAAACTGTTCCTGAGAAACTAGAATTATAGTTGTGTAATCGTTGTGTTCGGATGAACATGGGTTCAGCTGTGAGGGATCTAGATCCCTCAGCTAGTTTTTCCTAGTTTCTAGATTAGGCTAGGCACTCTAGAAACTGAAGCTTTCAAAATAACATATGCTTGTTGGGTGTTGAATGAAAGTTCATGTTACGAACTATCATCTGTGAGTAGTTAGAAGTCTGTGATTGCTCTGTAGAGAGAATTACAGAGATTTTCCTGTTTCTGTGAAGTAGGATGTGAGTTACTTGGACTAAAACCGTTAGAGGTGGGGGGAAGAGTGGGGTGAGCGCTGCCTCTCTCCCCCCCCCCCCACATGGGAGACAATAAGCCACTGTCGTAGGCCTCACCCTCCTTGTGACGTCACAGGACGCCCGAGGGTGATTGGACCCGGCACCACGAGGAGCCGTGCTGGCTTCAAGCTGATTGGTCTAGGCATGGTAGTAAGGAGAGATGGGCATTTTGAGTTCCCTTAGCCCGCCAAATCTTCAGTTTGAATTGGGTGGCCTGGGAAGGAAGAGGTGTTTCGATGGAGGTGGCACCCGGCCACCTCCACCCACTGTTAATCGCTTCTGTCGTCCAAATTACTCGATTGGTGGCACTCCTGCCATCAGGGGTTGTGTCAAGGCCTAATTAAGTGAATTGGGGCCAGGGATTTACGGAAGAAACAGTAAAAAGCTAAGAGACAGTTGACTGTGTGAACGCATGAGGCAGGCTGGCAGAGCCTCATGGTGTAACAGGTGGGTCGAGTACCCCTGTCTAGTGGCAATGGACAATTGATGTTGGGCAGTGTACGTGTATGTGATATTACAGGCCCATGTTGGACTTTGCATTCCACCAGGCTGCGTCAGTATGGGGACGCCGCCGGCCATTGTCATCACAGTGTTGAGCCAGGCAGGCTCTAGTCTGATGAGGTTGTGATTCCCCAGCCGTGTGGGTACTCCTGTGGGCGGCACCCATGTGCGCGCCCGCCCGCGGGTGGAGGCCACCCACCCAGGCCAAACACTACCCCGCCCACTAGCCCGGCCGGTGGGGTGTTATGACGTCATGCGCTACCCGTGGCCACCCAGGCCACCCCACGCCACCCAACCCCCCTTTCTCAGCTCGGGAGGGGCGCTGTGGCCATATGCCTTGGCCACATGCCTTGGCCATCTTCCCTGGACATTCTAGGGCCACACCTCGCACGAGGAGCGAGCTAGGTGTTTACAGCCAGAGGTAGTGACCAGGGAAAGGATTGTTGAGGATTTAAGGAGCCGTGAGTACAATAAAAGTTGTTACAGTGAGGAAGCAGCTGAGAGACAGCTGTCTGTACTGTCGTTCAGGTGACTGGTTGGGTTGTACCTGGAGATGGATGTTGTACACGGTACCACACAAGTAGTTATATATATATATATATATATATATATATATATATATATATATATATATATATATATATATATATATATATATATATTTATATAAGTGTGTAGACTGACTAGAGTATGTAACCAGTCAGTGTAGAGATTTGCCATATAAGTGATCCAGCCTGTCGATTCTATATAATCGTTCAGGCTGGATTAATGCCATAGAGTACCGTAAAATTATAATCATTAGAGGTAGGCAGGGATGTCAGTGGGGACCCCTGAAGTCTGTGTAGGTAGTTGCACACTACTTGGTGATATAATTTTCATTGATTATGTGAATGCCATTTCTATGTGTTCATTTGCATGTTTATGTACTGTGTTGTGTGGTAAGTCAGTAGAGGTGATTGCTGACTGATTGCCTAATGATGTCATTAGCATGTGGGGTATGCTGACGACATCATTGTGTTGCAGGTTTGTGCAGTATTGTTTCAGTTTATACAATATTATTGCCCCAGGAACTGTGTTGAGGGTTTAAGGGACCTCTAGGATTATTCAGGGGAATTCACAGTACTTAATGAGAGCAGGCAATTGATGGGTTAATTGCCTTGCTGAGGTACGTGTGTGTGTTCACAGTATTCCTTTGCAATCAGGTGCAAGAAGTAAAAGAGGGGGAGGGGCAGTAATATTAGTATACTTTTGTGTGTTGCACAACCGTGTGTCATTATTGTGTGGGCACAGTAATTAGCGAGTTGCAGTAGCCGCAACCATATGTGGGCAGTGCTGTTATGTTGTTGCTGCCATTGTAGTGTGACCTATGTAACGCTGGGGTTACTTTGTTTCTTTAAGTTATGTTGAGGACTTAAGGATTCAGTGAGTTAATTAAGGGGTAATTAACTGGATAAGGGGTGCACACTTAGTATTGTGGAGTGAGTGGGGGAGCTGTTAAGAGAGAACAGTGTTGAGCTGGAATGAGATACGTCTCGGGAGCAATTAATTGTCCATGTGACAATTAATTGACCACTCTAGCTAATTATGTAATTAGCCTTCTCATCGTGAATTCACGTAGTGGGAGAGGTTCTGTCAGAGTCTGTCAGTACTTGTGTTAACGTAATATGCTCGAGACTAATTACCTTTCAGGGGTATAGCAATTAGTGGCTCATGTTAATTAGTGGAGTAATTAACATTGGAGAGCTCCGGTGACTCGGTAAAGCGAGGTCATGGAGCTAGCATAAATCGTTGTATTAATCATATCCTGTCTGAGGACAGTGGATTATTGGCACATCTTCTTAATTAGGGTAATTAACTCCTTTCCCGTGAATTCACAGTGTTTGATGAGACCTGCTTAGGCAGTGCGGAGTGAGACGTATTTATGGATGATTAATTATCAGTCCTGGTGACAGTTAATTAATGGCTCAAGTAATTAGTGGCTTAATTAGGGTAATTAACACTCACTAGTAATTTTTTGACACAGACTGTGGAGAAGCTACCAAGTTAGGGTAGGCTTAGTTAACGTAACTCAATGGGGATGTAATTAGTGGTCCGTTTGACCTTAATTGAGAATTACTCACTGAATACTTGTAAGGAGTCAAGTGTGGTGTAATATGTTGAGTTATTGTTAACAAGAGAGAGACAAGTGTTAATGATTAACGTAGGGACGTGTAAAGGCAACAGTCACAGTGAAGTTCACGCAGTGGAGGAATTGTCAAGTGAAGACTAACGTAGTGTTAACGATTTAACGAGCTGTCGATAATTGAGTAATTAACGTAAGGGGTTGACGGTCTGCTGTGATCGGAGTCAATTGCGCTGTAATTAAGCTTCCGTAATTCGTTGGACTGATCAGCTCTGTCTGCGGACAGAGTGATTAAGCACTCGTAGCTAATTAAAGATAATTAGTAATCGCCACTTAGTGAATTCACCAGGTGTTGATGTTGTTGTTTACACGGAGTATTTGAACATTGTTTGTGATTACCGTAGTACTTTGTTGCTGACTGCTGCGATCAGTCAATTAACGTAATTAATCACTTAAGGCAATTTCTTTTGATTGTCGTCTGGTGACGAGAGTAGAGTCATCTAGGGATCTGTGGAGCTGTGTCCCAGAATCCTGCCTTGCCTATCTTTGTTACTTACAACAGGGCAACTCTTCAGTGGGAGTTGCAAAGAGTGTTCACACGGGGTTGTGATAGGGGGGAGTCACTGTTAGACTTCCGCCTAGTTACGTGGGTCTCTCCTGGGGGGCGGGAGGACCCCTAAGTTCGTGATTATGGTAGCTGTCAGGGAAACCGAGACACTATTGATTGCCTGCTTGTGTCTTTGTCTTCAGTGGATATCCTTCATTTGTTCAGTTAGTTCATGTTGTCAGCCCGAAGTGTCAGCAAGATGGAGCCTGCTGTCACTTCTCGAGAGGCTGTTGAATAGCTGTGTTGCAAATGCCACTTGATGTACAATAACGTAACCATTCGCTGTGGTGTAACTTAGTCTGTGATATTTCTCTTTGTTTTGCAATATTGCGTCATCAGTGGGCACACCTGTGTTCAGGTTAGTTCAGTATGCAGCCTCACAGCAAGGGTTGCTATGTAGCTGGTTGTTATCGTGCCACTGGATTGACATTAACGTAATGTAAACTCGGTAATGTAGTAGTTAGTCTCTTGTTATTAATAAATTGTTGTTATAGAAAACGGTCTTTGATGTCAACCCTTCAACCATATTGTTCCACCATATTTCTGCATATTATTAAATGTTGATGTGATCTTGATAAGGCGGCTGTTCTTGGGAATTCGAATTCCAATTCATAGCGCCACATCAAATATAAATATTTGATTGTGAGAACCCGTCGGTTACCCTTTATTAGTTTTAACGTCCTGTTTAACTAGGAGGAGCCAGCGGCCTACTGTGGACAGGTTTTCACCCTTGGTGGTGGAGGCCTGGCGGTTTGCTCCCGCTTTTCCTTTTTCTACTGGACTCATGCTTAACTGCCGTGAGCAGACTTTAAACTTGTAGTCCACCTCTTAAGGGAGGTAGTCGTAGAGAAAAATCTCACATCAGCGATCACCACAGATTTTGTTGCAGCGCAAACAGGTTTTGGAACACGTGAAAGATCAAAGAAATGTGTTACTGGTTTAGTTGATGGGAAATGTTAGAGGAGTGGTTGACGTCGGGTTGTGTTGAGAACAGTGGTTAACAGTTTCTGGAAGGGAAGGAAGGAGGGTAGAAATAGCCTAAGTTATTCAATCCCTTTGAGATGCATTTTATTGTCTCAATAAACGTACTTGAACTTGAAGGAAGGGTTGGTCATATGAGATCAGGACAGAGGATTTAGAGTTAATTAGAGGGACTAGGCCATTGTGGGGCACATTTAGTTTACTTCTTTACAGATTCCTGCCACGAGAGACTTCTAAGATGCATTCCAGGATCAATAAATAATCGGGGTCAAACACTAAGTGCAGTTTATAAAATGGTCAGTGCCAATGAGTGCACAGAGCAGTGTGTCGGCCAGTGAGTGGCCATAGTGGTGTGTCGGCCAGTGAGTGGCCATAGTGGTGTGTCGGCCAGTGAGTGGCCATAGCAGTGTGTCGGCCAGTGAGTGCCCAGAGCAGTGTGTCGGCCAGTGAGTGGCCATAGTGGTGTGTCGGCCAGTGAGTGGCCATAGTGGTGTGTCGGCCAGTGAGTGGCCATAGCAGTGTGTCGGCCAGTGAGTGCCCAGAGCAGTGTGTCGGCCAGTGAGTGGCCATAGTGGTGTGTCGGCCAGTGAGTGGCCATAGCAGTGTGTCGGCCAGTGAGTGGTCATAGCGGTGTGTCGGCCAGTGAGTGGCCATAGTGGTGTGTCGGCCAGTGAGTGGCCATAGCAGTGTGTCGGCCAGTGAGTGCCCAGAGCAGTGTGTCGGCCAGTGAGTGCCCATAGCAGTGTGTCGGCCAGTGAGTGGCCATAGTGGTGTGTCGGCCAGTGAGTGGCCATAGCAGTGTGTCGGCCAGTGAGTGCCCAGAGCAGTGTGTCGGCCAGTGAGTGGCCATAGCGGTGTGTCGGCCAGTGAGTGGCCACAGCAGTGTGTCGGCCAGTGAGTGGCCATAGCGGTGTGTCGGCCAGTGAGGGGCCATAGCGGTGTGTCGGCCAGTGAGTGCCCAGAGCAGTGTGTCGGCCAGTGAGTGGCCATAGCGGTGTGTCGGCCAGTGAGTGGCCATAGTGGTGTGTCGGCCAGTGAGTGGCCATAGCGGTGTGTCGGCCAGTGAGTGGCCATAGCAGTGTGTCGGCCAGTGAGTGGCCATAGCGGTGTGTCGGCCAGTGAGTGGCCATAGCGGTGTGTCGGCCAGTGAGTGGCCATAGTGGTGTGTCGGCCAGTGAGTGGCCATAGCAGTGTGTCGGCCAGTGAGTGGCCATAGCGGTGTGTCGGCCAGTGAGTGCCCATAGCGGTGTGTCGGCCAGTGAGTGGCCATAGTGGTGTGTCGGCCAGTGAGTGGCCATAGCGGTGTGTCGGCCAGTGAGTGGCCATAGCGGTGTGTCGGCCAGTGAGTGGCCATAGCGGTGTGTCGGCCAGTGAGTGGCCATAGTGGTGTGTCGGCCAGTGAGTGGCCATAGCGGTGTGTCGGCCAGTGAGTGGCCATAGCGGTGTGTCGGCCAGTGAGTGGCCATAGCGGTGTGTCGGCCAGTGAGTGGCCATAGCAGTGTGTCGGCCAGTGAGTGGCCATAGTGGTGTGTCGGGGAGTGAGTGGCCATAGCGGTGTGTCGGCCAGTGAGTGGCCATAGCGGTGTGTCGGCCAGTGAGTGGCCATAGTGGTGTGTCGGCCAGTGAGTGGCCATAGCGGTGTGTCGGCCAGTGAGTGGCCATAGCGGTGTGTCGGCCAGTGAGTGGCCATAGTGGTGTGTCGGCCAGTGAGTGGCCATAGCGGTGTGTCGGCCAGTGAGTGGCCATAGCGGTGTGTCGGCCAGTGAGTGGCCATAGCAGTGTGTCGGCCAGTGAGTGGCCATAGTGGTGTGTCGGCCAGTGAGAGGCCATAGTGGTGTTTCGGCCAGTGAGTGGCCATAGTGGTGTGTCGGCCAGTGAGTGGCCATAGCGGTGTGTCGGCCAGTGAGTGGCCATAGCGGTGTGTCGGCCAGTGAGTGGCCATAGCGGTGTGTCGGCCAGTGAGTGGCCATAGCAGTGTGTCGGCCAGTGAGTGGCCATAGTGGTGTGTCGGCCAGTGAGTGGCCATAGTGGTGTGTCGGCCAGTGAGTGGCCATAGTGGTGTGTCGGCCAGTGAGTGGCCATAGTGGTGTGTCGGCCAGTGAGTGGCCATAGCGGTGTGTCGGCCAGTGAGTGGCCATAGCGGTGTGTCGGCCAGTGAGTGGCCATAGTGATGTGTCGGCCAGTGAGTGGCCATAGCGGTGTGTCGGCCAGTGAGTGGCCATAGCGGTGTGTCGGCCAGTGAGTGGCCATAGCGGTGTGTCGGCCAGTGAGTGGCCATAGTGATGTGTTGGCCAGTGAGTGGCCATAGCGGTGTGTCGGCCAGTGAGTGGCCATAGCGGTGTGTCGGCCAGTGAGTGCCCAGAGCAGTGTGTCAGTCAGAGTGGCCATAGCAGAGTACTCATCTAGATGTACTCACCGGTCGGCCGAGCGGACAGCACGCTGGACTTGTGATCCTGTGGTCCTGGGTTCAATCCCAGGCGCCGGCGAGAAATAATGGGCAGAGTTTCTTTCACCCTATGCCCCTGTTACCTAGCAGTAAAATAGGTACCTGGGTGATAGTCAGCTGTCACGGGCTGCTTCCTGGGGGTGGAGGCCTGGTCGAGGACCGGACCGCGGGGACACTAAAAGCCCCGAAATCATCTCAAGATAACCTAGTTGTGCTTGCGGTGGTTAAACTCTGGCTCTTTGCTCCCGCCTCGAAGCTGTCAATCAACAGGTGTACAGGTTCCTGAGTCCTATTGGGCTCTATCATATCTACATATTGAAACTATGTATGGAGTCTGCCTCCACCACATAACTGCCTAATGCATTCCATCTGTTAACTGTTCCTGACACTGAAAAGGGTCTTTCTATCGTCCCTGTGGCTCATTTGGGTACTCAGTTTCCACCTGTGTTCCCTTTTTCGCTCACTACCCGTGTTAATCAGTTTATCCTTATCTACCCTATCAGTTCGTCTAAGAATTTTTTAGGAAGATGATCATATCTCCCCTTAATCTTCTGTCTTCCAGTGTCGTGAGGTGCATTTCACACAGCCATTCCTCGTACCTCATGCTTCTTAGTTCTTGGACTAGCAAGTGGCAATACCTCTGAAGTTTCTCCTAGCTTCGTCTTGTGCTTGACAAGGTATGGGCTCCATGCTGGGCCGCATAATCCATGACTTGGTCATGCATATGTGGAATGCAAGGTTCTGAATGATTCCTTGCACAGGTTCCTGAAGGCTGTTCTGATTTTAGCCAGACTTGAACTACGCTGCAGATTTTATTCTTTTTGATGTGGGCTTCACAAGACAGGATTGGTATGATATCACCTCCTAGATATTTCTCTCTGTCCGTGTCATGAAGGACTTCATCTCCAATTCGGTATCCTCCTGTTTCCACCGCCTAGTTTCAATACATTACATTTACTTGGGGTTGAACTTTAGTAGTCATTTGTTGGACCATTCATTCAGTTTGTCGAGGTCATCTTGTAGCCTCATACTATTTTCCTCTGGTTTAATCCTACTCATAATTTTTCCATCGTCAGTAAGCAATGAGTGAAACGATTCTATACCCCCTCTTGAAGAATCATTTACCCTATATCAGAAACAGTATAGGTCCAAGGACTGAACGCTGCGGAACTCCACTGGTGACGCCTCGCTTATCTGAGACCTCGCCCCTCACAGTGACTCGCTGTCTTCTGTTGATTATGTACTCCCTTATCCAATGAAGTACCATCCCTTTCATTCCTACCTGCATCTCCAGCTAATGCACTAGCCTCTTATGTGGTACTGTGCCAGAGGCTTACTGGCAATCCAAAAATATGCAATCTGCCTATCTTGCCTGATTTTTGTTGCCTGGTCGTAGAATTCAAATAATCCTGTGAGGCAGGACTTGCCTTCCCTGAACCCATGCTGATGCTGAATTACAAAGTTCTTTTGCTCCAGATAGGTCCACTAGCTTTTTTCGCACAATCTTCTGCATCAACACACATGGTATGCAAGTTAGGGACACTGACTTGTAGTTCAGTACCTCCAGTTTATCCCCCCTTCTTCTATATCAGGGGTACATTAGCCGTCTTCCAAATTTTTGGCGGCTCCCTCTGTTACCAGTGATTTGTTATAGACTATGAAGAGTGGCAGGCACAGTGCTACTGCTCCTTCCTTGAGTTTCCATGGTGAGATTCCACTGAGATTCCATCCAGGCCTATAGCCATTGTCACATCCAACTTTAGCAAAAGCTTCCTTACATCCTCTCTGGAAATCTCAAACTCTTCTAGTGATGCCTGGTTAACTATTCCCTCTCTCATCTCTGGAACTTCTTCATGCTCTAATGTGAAGACCTTCTGGAGTTTCTTATTCAGTTCCTTACACACTTTCTTGTCGTTAGTAGTGAATCTGTATGCCCTTATCTTCAATTTAATTTCCTGTTCCTTTACTGTTGGTTTTCTCCTGATGTGGCTGTTCAGCAATTTAGGTTGATTCTTTGCCTTGCTTGCTATGTCATTTTTGATTTGCCCTTCTGCCTCTCTTCTCACCTTACCATATTCATAAAAGGCACTCTGGTATTTTTCTCTGCTCTCAAGTGTCCTGTTATTCCCTCAGTTTCTCCACGCCCTTTTACTATGTTGCTTTGCTAGCTGACATCACTGATTAAACCAAGGGTTTCTCATCTGCATTTCGTTGTTTTCCTTTTGGAACGGGACTAACTTGTCTGCGGCCTCCTTACACTTCTGCGTTATGTAGTCCATCATATCTTGGGCCGTCTTTCTCCTGAGCTCTGTTTGCCATGTTATATCTGTTAAGAATTTTCTTATCTCCTCATAGTTTTCCTTTCAGAATGTCAGCCTTTTGTTTTCAGGTCCCTTCCTTGAGTTCATTAACTCTTCTTCGACCAGATACTCTAACGTCAGTACGTCAGTACTCATTCCTACTGGGGCACCAAAACCGATTTCCCTTACGTCGGAGTTGTTCAGAATGAAGACTAGGTCGAGTCTCGCTGGTTCATTGTTGCCTCTCATTCCTGTGGTTTCCATGACATCCTGGCTTAAAAAAAAATCGCCACCTTCAATACTCTAGCTCCCCGTGTATTCTTACCTCCATGCGGATCCTTGTTTTCCCAGTCTATTCTTCCAAGATTGAAGGCCTCCATGATGAGCAGATGGTATCAATTTATACATACAACAGAGGCTGCTTTCTCAATTATAGTGTAAACTGCCATGTTGTTGTCATACTCTTGCCTGGGTCTTCTGTCGTTTGATGGAGGTTTATATATCACTGCAACTACTGCTCCTGGTCCTCCCATTGTCATGGTGCCTGTTATGTAGTCTCGGAATCCCTTGCAGCCCAGGATAATCCATCTCCTTGAAACTCCATTACTTTCTCATTAGTAGAGCCACTCCACCTGCTCCCCTTCCTTCCTTCCTTCCTTCCTTCCCTCTCCTTCCTTATTGCAGTGTAGTCCTGGAGAAACACCGCATTTGTTATGATTCATGAGAGTTTGGTTTCTGTGAGTCTAATTACATCCTGGTCCATTTCTTGTGCACATTCCCTTAGTTCACTTGCCTTGCTTGTAATCTCATCTGTTCGATTACATCACCTTGAAGCTGACTCTCTTCTGTCCATCCTCAGTTTCTGCTGAATCCCTTGAAGTAGGGAAACAGGGAGGGTCTGTGATGTAACTAGGTAGGGGGGAACTGGGGAATCTAGGATGTGGGGAGGGCGGCCTGGGAAGCTTTGGTATGGGAAGGGTGGTGGAGAAGAGAGGGCTTGAAGGGGGGGGGGGGGAGAAGAGAGGGCAAGGTAGTGGGGGAAAGGGGGATGCTTAGGGGGGTGTGGGAAAGCGGGGCTTGGGGAGGTAAGGCATTAGGGTGGGTGGGGGAGAAGGCAGAGCTCATGGGGAGGGGGGAAGAAGAGGAAGCGGGGCTTAATGGGAGAGGAGACAAGGGAGGGCTTGGGGGAGGGGAGGAAAGGGAGGGCTGAAGGGGGTGGGGATGATAAGAGGGCTTAGGGGGGGGGGGAGAAGGGAGGGCTTAGAGAGGTGGGGGAGAATAGAGGTCTTGGGGGTGGAGGAGAAGGGTGGGCATGAGGAGAGGAATGGGTTTGGGGTGGGGGAGAAGGGAGGACTTAGGGGGTGGGGAAGAAGGGAGGGCTTGGGGGTGGAGAAGACGAGAGGTCCTGGGGGAGAGGGAGAGAGAGGGAGGTAGGGGTGCCCTTAGTAGGTATTAGTTAAGGGCTGGCAGGTGATGGGGGAGGTAGGATTTCTATTGGGTGGAAGTTAGGGGTGGTGCTCCTCTCACTGGCACTGTTGAACTGCTTGTGGAGAGTTCCCCACTCCCCTCTGGGATTGTTGGGCTAAGGGTTGTGGTTCCCTGATTCCTTTCCCTTAGCCTGCTCTCTGTCCTTGCAGCTGCTGCCCTCATTCTGTCTTCCCTTGTTATACCCCTCTGCAGGAAAACAGTTTTGAACTTCAGTACATTTACTAGTCTGCTATTCCTTGCAAACAGGTCCTCTTTTGTGTTCTCGCTCGTGAATACCACCTTTATCAATTGAACTCTGTCCTTGTTGAACTGTCAAAGCCTGAAACCCTTCTCAATATTCTGTTCAGCCCTCTCCATTTGTACCTCTCAATATTCTGTTCAGCTCTCCATCAAGGATCTCTTTAACTACATTTTTGCTCTTGTCTCTCTACTCCACTGGACTTGCCCCTGCTTGTTTCCTAATGCCTACTATGACTACTGCTCTTTTTCTCTATCTATCATCCGGCTAGTACATCTAGCTGCTTCCAACCACTTTCTAGACTAGACCACTTTCATGGCAACTTCTTTTACTGTAGACATAGCTTCAGGGCTCTTTCTAAACTAATGTGCAAATGAGGGGTTATACTGTAGAAGTTCCCTCTACCGTTACTTAACCAGTATGTGTCGGCTAGTGAGTTTCCATAGCGGTGTATGGGGCCAGTGAGTGGCCATAGCGGTGTGTGGGGCCAGTGAGTGGCCATAGCAGTGTGTCGGCCAGTGACTGGTAATAGCGGTGTGTCGGTCAGTAAGTGGCCAAAGCACTGTGTCGGCCATAGTGTCCATAGCGGTGTGTGGGCCAGTATGAATGGCCAGCAGTGTATGGTGTGCATTGGTCAGAGAGCGATTGGCTACAGGGAGTATTGAAGGGGTGTGCGGCCAGTTGGAGTGGCCACAATGTCTCGCAAGGTGTGGATACAGCAGTGCGGGAAGGAATAAGTGACATGTTGTTAATAGAGAGTTAATATTTATAAGTAATTCCAGTTATATTAAGGAAATACGGTCCAGTATGATTACTGTACTGTGTCAAGCTTGTTTAAACTCGAGCGCAGCGGAAGAGGCAATTAGCCATGACGGACACGGAAAGTACTGGGGTCGCCAGTAGCCAGGCCACGGGTACTGTCGGCCAAGGTGAGAGTGGTGATAACACGGCGACTGGGCGAAGTAACCCTCAGAAGAAAAAAATAAAATGGTTTGAGAACGAAACATAAGGATGCTTAATGCAAATGTAAGGAGCATGAGTAGAGAGTACTGGAGACATACCACTGAAAGCAACCAAGAGCTGTTTAGAGCTGTGTGTCAAGTAGCCACGGAAGAGAAGATTAAAGAATGGGAAAGACAATGTCTCAACTTCACTAGCTCCATTGGAAGAGAAATATCTGCAAGACAAGTATGGGCAAAGATACAAATAGGTAGGGGGAGCAGAACCCGGCCTGCGGCCCACAAAGACCCCAAGGGTAAGGCTGAGGAACTAATACATTAGTGGTATGATGCAGCATCCTCCTCCTCCTCCCTCCCTGCAGAAATAAGAAGGGAATATCTCCTGTGATATAATGACAGAAGAATTAGGATAACAAGAGCACAGGCTAGCGATGATGAGTATCGGCAACGAATCACATCACAGGAAGTAAAAGGGGGATATTAAAAAGACAAAAGTACATCACCTGGTGAAGATGGCATAACCTACGACATACTCAATGCACTGTGTGAGGTGTCTGGGAATCCACTACTCCACCTATTCAACAAATCATTCCTAAGTGGAGTGTTGCCCACGCAATGGAAACACGCAACAATTGTTCCCATACAGAAGCCCAATGACCCTGGGAATTACAGACCTATCAGCCTCGTGTCATGCACATGCAAGATGCTTGAAAGGAACATCTTAACCCGATTGTTGCACAAAATATGTAGGTTAGGTGAAGGGGTCAATTGATTTGTCAAAGGACGGAGCACAACAAATTGTATAGTCAATTAGTTAGCTAATGACACAGCTAAGTACTCTGTATTTGTTGACATCAAAGGAGCCTTCGACAAAGCACAGGGGATTGCGATCGTGGACGAGCTTGCATGCATTGGTGTCAAGGGAAGACTCCTGAAATGAACTGAAAACTACCTCACTGGAAGGAAAGCCAAGGACTGCTTCAACGGAGCAGTTTCAAGAACAATGAGTATGGAACTCGGGATCCCCCCCTTCCCCAAAGGAGGAGTCTTAAGCCCCACACTATTCAACATATTTATGAACGCCATTGCAAATATTGAATTTCGGGAAGGAACACAGCAAATGGGGTATGCAGATGATGTTATAATACAAGCCCCAACCTTGGGAAAAATAAAAGAGTTCTTTGAACTCCTTGGAAGAAAGTGTGTTGAACTCGATTTCACTCTCTCCACAAACAAAACAAAAGCCTATTGTCTTCACAACCGAAGAGAAAATGAAGAACTACAAATTAATGGTGAAACACTTGAGTGGGTTGACCACTATCAGCACCTTGGCGTCTCTGTCGGTTCTAACAAGGGGAAGAAAGAGGAGCTCAACCAGCTCATAGGGGCATGTAAGAGTCGACTCAGGGCACTGAAAACTATGACCGGGAATGGGCATGGCGCCTCCATTGCCGTGCTAAAAATTATGAACACAGCCAATGTGCGCTCCGTCATAGATTATGCCGCATCAGTTTTATGCTCCTACTCCCAAAGCGAAATGAAAAAGCTTGAAAGCATACAAAAGGAAGCCATGACAATCATTCTTGGAGTCCTAAGAACTGCCAAAACATTTAATCTACATGAGGAGTTGTCTCTCCCCAGTGCTAAAAGCAGAATCAGGGAATTGATTGCTAAGATTGCAAGCCAGAGATTTGCAATCTTAATTGCAAGAGACCCCAGAGCCAATTAAAAGCGATAGACCCAATTACAATGATATTACCAAGAAAAAACTGAGTTCTGTGCTACTCAGAGGACGAAATAAGAAAAACAAAATATGCCCTCACCGCTCAGTCTGCTACCTGGAAGAACTTCACCTGCTTGAGCAATCACATGAGCTCCTGCCTGTAGAAAGGTTACCGCCCTGGGAGGATGAACCATATAGGATTATCATCAATGAGATGTAACATGGGGGCGGGGGGTATCGACTCAACCTCCGTCCATCACCCTCCCAAATTATATTCACTTCAACTTAATATCAAGGGGCCCCAGAGTTACTTTAGCCGAATCCCATGCCACGTAGTCTTAACCGCTCCATCGGCTAAAATTCTACAGCCCCTGTGACGTGGTACTAGACTTCTAGCAAACTCAAGGATCTCCTTTTGCTGCCACCACTAGACCATTAACCAGAAGTGTCAATTAATCGGGGTCTGGACCAATTAATCGATCATTAAAACCTTGGGCTAGATCCCCAAATTACTTGGAAAAGGGGGGGAAGAATCTAGTTAAGTGTGGAAATTATAGCAAACAAAGAGATATATGATCTCTTAAACTTTGCTAGGCTTGCGGCCCAACTAAAACTCAGACTCATGGAGACCACATGAGAAGGACATGCAACACATTCATGGAAATAATAAAATATAGAGAACAAGCTAATTATTTATTTATGCAAAATCTAAACAACAGCTAAATCAAATCACTCCCTAACTTAACATTTCCTATTGAGGCATGAAATGAACAATTTACCTATACAAAAACGTAGCAACTATACCTTGTCAATGCGACCAGCTGATGTTATACTGATCTATTTGGAGAGGTGACGGTGGATGACCTCTCCAGTTGTTGACCTTGTCCATACTGTCCTGCCTAGCCTTCCTCACAGTTAGTGAGAACTAAAGGGTATTCCTATACCAGGTTTACTAAGTTTACTAGCAGGGTTTAAATTGAACAACTAATCTCTGTTGTACTGAACAACCCAGATGGTTGAACTCTTATATACTGATGGTAATCGTACAGACATCTTAGAGAAAGGCTATTTTCAATTACAATATGGCTATTTGAACTTTGAGAATTACTAAATATAGAAGGCTTTGGTGACCCTTGACTCAGGGTCGTCAAGGTTCATCCGCATCAGAGGCCTCTGCTAGTGACGTCACTGACGGTGACTTACTCACTATTCCGACAATTGAGAATACTCTTGATCCTAGAACAGGTATATTATTGACTACAATTTGAATGAAAACTTGAATTTCTTTAATTTACTGAATTTCGTTAAATATTTCATTATACGTTGCTTTAAGACAAAGGCGACGGCCATTTTGTAATCTTAACCGCTAATCACTAGAGGAATGACCTTCTGTGAGATTTTTTTCTACGCCTACCTCCCTTAGGAGGTGGACTACAAGTTTAAAGGCTGCTCACGGCAGTTAAGCATGAGTCCAATAGAAAAAGGAAAAGTGGGAGCAAACCGCCAGGCCTCCACCACTAGGGGTGAAAACTTCTCCACAATAGGCCGCTGGTTCCTCCTAGTTAAATAGAACGTTAAAACTAATAAAGGGTAACCGACGGGTTCTCACAATCAAATATTTATATTTGATGTGGCGCTATGAATTGGAATTCGAATTCCCAAGAACAGCTGTCATATTAAGATCACATCAACTTCAATCGTATAAAGCAGAACATGGGTGGAAAAGAATGGTTGAAGGGCTGACATCAAAGACCGTTTTTTGTAACATAACAATTTATTAATAACAAGAGACTAAACTACTACATTACCGAGTTTACGTTACGTTAATGTCCATCCAGTGGCACGATAACAAACAGCTAAATAGCAACCCTTGCTGTGCGGCTGCATACTGAACTAACCTGAACACAGGTGTGCCCACTGAGCAAATCAAAGAAAAATATCACAGACTAAGTTACACCAGTTGGGGGTCTCGTAGCCTGGTGGATAGCACGCAGGACTCGTAATTCTGTGGCGCGGGTTCGATTCCCGCACGAGGCAGAAACAAATGGGCAAAGTTTCTTTCACCCTAAGTGCCCCTGTTACCTAGCAGTAAATAGGTACCTGGGAGTTAGTCAGCTGTCACAGGCTGCTTCCTGGGGTGTGTGTGTGTGGTGTGGAAAAAAAAAAATAGTAGTTAGTAAACAGTTGAGAGGCGGGCCGAAAGAGCAAAGCTCAACCCCCGCAAAAACACAACTAGTAAACACCACAGCGAGTGGTTACGTTATTGTCCATCCAGTGGCAATTGCAACACAGCTATTCAACAGCCCTTCGAGAAATGACAGCAGGCTCCATCCTGCTGACACTTCGGGCTGACAAGTGAACTAACTGAACAATGATGCCCACTGATGACACAAGCTTGCCATCAATATTGTCACGGCTTCCCTGTAACATACTATAATCACAAGCATAAGGGTCCTCCTTCCAAACAGGAGTGACCCCCGTAACTAGGCGGGTAGTCCAACAGTGACTCCCCCTATCACAACCAATGTGAACACTCTTTGCAACTCCCTACAAGAAGTTGCACTGTAAACAGTAAACAAAGTCAGGGAAGGTGGGATTCTAGGACACAGCTCCAGCAATCCCTAAGTTACTTTACTCTCGTCACCAGACGATAAACAAAAGAAATTGCCTTAATCAATTACCAAACTAATTATGTGATTAATTACGTTAATTGACAGCAGTCAGCAACAAAGTACTACGTTAATCGCAACCAATTATCTCTCATAGACAACAACATGATGGTACTCTACGTTAATCATCAACACTTGTCTCTCTTAACACAAGTCATCTTGTTAACAATAACTCAAAACTCTCTTATATTACATCACACTTGACTCCTTGCAAGTATTCAGTGAGTAATTGTTAATTAAGGTCAAATGGGTCACTAATTACATCCCCATTGAGTTACGTTAAATAAGCCTACCATAACTTGGTAGCTTCTCAACAGTCTGTGTCAAAATTTACTTTACTGAGGGTTAATTACCCTAATTAACTCCGAGCAATTAATTAACTGTCACCAGGACCGATAATTAATCATACCTTGTTACGGCCCTATTGGGTTGCAACTGGGTTCTTTCTCTGATGTTAGTAGAGTTTGGGTATCCGGCCCCAAGTTAGTAGTGGCTTTCAAGGGGTGTGTTCCATAATGCAAGTAAATTAAAGGGGAAGGGATAAAACTGCACTAAATTAAATATATAATTATTCCACCACCATAAATAAATATATAAACAGTCACACGCGGTTACTATGACTACACTTATGTACAATAACTTCTTCTTCCGAAGACTCAGGAGGTTTAACGGTGCTCAAGACGAGTAGCCCTGGTTCTCTCCTTGTGGCCCCATGATGAATCCTTAGATTCCCTAGGCGAGTCTACCCTGGCCACAGGCCAGCCAAATCACAATCCCACTTGGTGCACCGTCGTGGAGGCCTTCAACCACAAATCCAGCCTGTAGCTGGCAGGTTCCAATCAGCTCTGCTGCGTAGGCCACTCCACGACCGATACTAGGGTTGCGAGCTCTAGGCAGGAGCCTCGTGTGATTCCGCTGATCACTCTCCTCTCGGTACACCCCAGTGGCTAGTCTTCTCCACCAGTCAGCCCCGGGTACGACAATTCCTGGTTCTGCCACGTCACAGGCAGGCTAACACAACAGTGTTCATCCTGGGGGTGACTCACAGCTTCTGCAGCAAACATGTGGAGATACTATGGCTGCCTTGGATAGACTGCCCATCGTCCAATCCAGCAGTCCCAGGTCGACTCTGTAATCAGACACGTCATCAGTACTAGGGACACTCTAGGGCACCTCACTTACAGGCTTAGACACAAACGTCCACCTATCCAGTCCATAGATGGCGTTGCTGTCTAAGCGCCACCTCACCAGAGGTCAGCAGCGGCTATGTTATGAGCTGATTAGGACGGGAAACCAGCCCCTGTGGCCGGTATATCTCGTCCTCACTAGATGGCGTCGTCCATTTGGAGGGGGTTTCAGGAGCTGACCCACAGATGGCGTTGTCGTCACTGCTCCGTGCTCGGACGCTGGGCTCGGGTCCGTAACATACCTAAATAAGTCTCACTCCGCACTGCCTAAGCAGGTCTCATCACACACTGTGAATTCACGGGAGAGGAGTTAATTACCTTAATTAACATGAGTGCATCTTAATCCACTGTCCTCAGACAGGATATGATTAATATAATGATTTATGCTAGCTCCATGACCTCGCTTTACCGACTCATCTGAGTCCTCAAGACTCCAGGCGTTAATTACTCCACTAATTATCATGAGCCACTAATTGCTATACCCCAGAAAGGTAATTAGTCCCAAGCAAATTACGTTAACACAAATATGACAGACTCTGACAGATCCTCTCCCACTACGTGAATTCATGTTGAGAAGGCTAATTACATAATTAGCTAGAGTGGTCAATTAGTTGTCACACGGACAATTAATTGCACCCGAGACGTATCTCGCTCAAGCTCAACACTGTTCTCCTATAACATCTCTCACTCACTCAACAATAAATGTGCACCCCTTATCCAGTTAATTACCCCTTTAATTAACTCACTGAATCTTTAAGTCCTCAACACAACTTAAAGAAACAAAGTAACCCCAGTATTACATAGGTCACACTACAATGGCATGCAACAACATAAATGCACTGGCCACATACGGTTGCAGCTACTGCAACTCGTTAATTACTGTGCCCACACAGTAATGACACATGGTTGTGCAACAACAAGAGTATACCAATATTACTGCCCCCCTTATCTTGCAACCGTTGCAAAGGACTACTTCAGCAAGACAATTTACGTTAATATAAAGCACCGTCGCTACGCGGACAGCTGGCACTAATTCTCTTAATTAGGCAATTAACAAATCAATTGCTTGCTCTCATTAAGTACTGTGAATTCTCCTGAATAATCAAAGAGGCCCCTTAAAGCCTCAACACAGTTCCTAGGGCAGTAATATTGTATACCTGATAACAACACTGCACAAACCTACAGCATAATGATGCCGTCAGCATACCCCACATGCTAATGACATCATTAGGCAATCAGTCAGCAATCTCATCTACTGACTCACCACACAACATAGTACATAAACATGCAAATGAACACATAGAAATGGCATTCACATAATCAATGAAAATTATATCACCAGAAAAATGTATCCCTAACTACACAGACCTCAGGGTGTCCACTGACATCCCTGCAACTCTGGCCTGCCTACCTCTGCAATGATATAATTTACATGCAGTACTCTATAGCATTAATCTAGTCTGACCGATTATATAGAATCGACAACTGGATCATTTATATGGTAAATCTCTACACTGACCAGTTACATACTCGAGTCAGTCTACACACAATATATAAATATATATATAATTACTTGTGTGGTACCGTGTACAACATCCATCTCCAGGTACTCCCAACCAGTCACCTGGACGTGCTACAGACAGCTGTCTCTCAGCTGCTTCCCTAGCCTGGCAGGGCTATGGGACAACACAGCTTTTACTGGAATTTCCACTAGTCCTGAGACACTGTTACACTATGATTATTGTACTTACGTTTCTTTAAATCCTCAACAATCATTTCCCTGGTCACTACCTCTCTGGCTGTCAACACTTAGCTTGCTCCTCGTGCGAGGTGTGGCTCTAGAATGTCCAGGGAAGGTGGCCAAGCGTGATCAAAGGGATGGCCAAGGCATGTGGCCACCGCGTGGCCCTAAGGGGTGTGTGTGGCCACGAGTAGCGTGGGACGTCACAGCGCCCCCACCCGGGGCGCGCGGGTGGCCTGGGGTGGCCCCCAGGCGGCTGGCCAAGGTGGGCGGCGCGGGTGGCGTGCACATGGGTGCCTCGGGCTGGCTGGCTGGCGCCCACACGTACACACGCTAATAGGAGACCACCTTACACCCCATCGTACCAGAGCCTGCCTCGCTCGTACACTGGGCGTGATAATGCCGGTGTCACCACCACATGGACACCGCCAGGTGGAATTCAAAGTCCAACAGGGGCCCCTGTAATATTACAATTACAATAAACAATTACACTAGGAGGCCCTGCCCATTATTCCACCAATTGTCCATTAACACTAGACAGGATACTCGGACCCGATGTGTGGGATCACTATGATACACCATGAGGCCTGCTACCTGCCTCATGCTTGCACTGTAAACTGTCTCCTAGCTTTTTACTGCCCTACCGTACTCCTTGGCCCCAATTCACAAATTGGGCCTCGACACAACCCATGATGGCAGGAGTGCCATGCACGATGAGTAAATAGGGATGACACAGCGATTAATGGGGGTGGAGGTGGCAGGCTGCCACCCCCACCCAATCACTTCTTCCTCAGCTTGCCGCCCAGCTCAAACTGACTATTTGGCGGGCTAAGGGAACTCAAAATGCCCATATCTCCCCACCTACTTTGTCTTGACCAATCAGCACAAAGCCGGCACACTCTCTGGTGCCGCTCCCAATCACAGCTGTTCGCGCCAAAACTCAGCTAGAGGCGGAGATGCCTAAACCAATCACAGGCGCCCCTCACCCTCGGGCGTCCCATGATGTCACAAGAAGGGGGAGGCCTAAAGACAATAGCGCAATGTCTCACATGGTGTGGGGGGTGGGGCAACGTTCACTCCACTGTCCCAACCACCTCTAACGGTTTTAGTCAAGTATCCTCTCACACCACTCACTCTCAACTCCCATCCTATTTTCACAGAAACAGGAAAAGTCTGTAACTCCCTTTACAGAGTAATCACAGACTTCTGGCTAGCCTCAAATGATAGTCCATAGCAAGAGCTTTCATCCAACACCCCACAAGTGTATGTTCGTTTGAAAACTTCTGCTTCTCTTCTCACCCTGACATACTCATTCCTGGTTCTCTGGTATCTCTCTCTGCTTTCTGGTGTTCTTTTATTCCGGAAGTTCCTACACGCCTTTTTGTTCAGTTTTATTGCTTCCATACATGCCCTATTATACCATGGATTCTTCTTTTGCTTCTCGGATTTTTCCTTTTGGGCCGGGATGTATCTGCTTACTGCCTCCTGACACTTTTGGGTGACATAGTCCATCATATCTTGTACAGACTTAGCTCTGAGGTCTGTGTCCCAAGGTATTTCATTTAGGAAGTTTCTCATCTCTTCATAATTTCCCTTTCGGTATGCCAGCCTTTTGTTTCCCTAGTTCATTTTCGGGGGGGGGGGGGGGGATAATTCCTTGCTCTACCAGGTTCTCAAAGTTCAATACACTGTGATCACTCATTCCCAAGGGTGTTTCCATCTTGACTTCCCTTATATCCCACTCATTTTGGGTAAATATCAGATCAAGCATTGCTGGTTCATCTTCTCCTCTCATTCTTGTTGGATCCTTGACGTGCTGGCTTAAAAAGTTTCTTGTTACCACGTCCAGCAGCTTAGCTCTCCATGTTTCTGGTCCTCCATGCTGGTCTCTGCTCTCCCAGTCTATCTTCCCATGGTTAAAGTCTTCCATGATTAAGTAGTCCAGATCCATTCCTGCTAGCAACAGAAGCTGCTCTATCTATTATGTTAATGGTGGCCATATTGTTTCTATCATATTCCTGTCTGGGTCTTCTGTCATTTGGTGGTGGATTATATATGACAACGACTATAATTTTATGCCCTCCAGTTGTTATTGTTCCTATTATGTAGTTACTGAAACCTTCACATCCTTGAACAACCAACTCCTCAAAATCCCAGCCTTTTCTTACCAGCAGGGCTACACCACCACCACCTCTTCCTTCTCTCTCTTTCCTCATAAGATAATAGTCCTGTGGAAACAATGCATTTGTTATGGTTTTCGTCAACTTTGTTTCTGTGAGAGCTATTGTGTCTGGGTTTTCCTCTAGTACCCATTCTCCAAGTTCATTTGCTTTATTTGTAATTCCATTTATGTTAGTGTACATTGCCTTAAGGCTCACTTTCTTCTGTCCCTTCTCAAATCTCCTCCTTGGTGAGTGTTCTGTTGGTGGAGGAAGCTATGCCATGGGTGTGAGGTTTTGTGAGGTGGATACGAGGGGTGCAGAGGTTATTGGAATGAGGGGTGGGGGGTCAAGTGAAGGGGGAGGGACAGGGAGGGTATGGGGTGAAAGGGGCGGGAGGACAGGAAGGAAAGGGGGGTTTTCTATGCAGAGAAGGGTGGTGGGGTTGCCCTCCCCGCTGGTGTTACTGGGTAGCTGGTTGTGGGTTCCCCCCTCGCCTCTGGGGGTGATGTGTTGGGAGCTGTGGTTTCCTGGTTTTCCCCCTCTAGCCCTGTGCTTCTTCCTTGCTTCTGCCGCCATGGCCCTCTCCTCCCTCATCATGTCCCTCTGGAGGAATACTTTTTTTAATTCTCCCACATGTTGCAAATGGTTTTTCTTTGTTAGAATCGTGTCCTTTGTGTTCTCGTTTGCAAACACTATCTTTAACACACGGTCTCAGTCTTTTTTGTACCAGCCTAACCTGAAAACCTTCTCAATGCTATGCTCAGCCCCTTCCATGTCTAGTGCCTTCATTATTTCATTCGCTGCCGCTTTGTCCTTATCATTCCACTCTTTCCTATTAGAGTCTTCCTGCTCATTAATACCCACAGCTACCACTAATCTTTTCCTTTCCAGCAGCTGGCTAGTGGAGCGTGCCACTTCCTGTGAGGTGGCTGCTTCCCTGCTACCTCCATCGCTGCAGACATTACTTCAGAGTTGTTGTTTTTTAGCATTTCTGCAAATGTTTCTTTTATTGTGGCATTCTCTTCCAAAATACTATTACCACCTACTCCTTGGGTAGTTATCTGAGTCTCAGCATCGATACTGTTTTCTTTGAGGGTTCTAATCTCCTCCTTTGTTGCTGTCAGCTCTGTTTTTAGGTTGCTTATTTCATTTTTCATTTCCTGCATCTCACTCTTGATGTCCTCCAGAAACTGGGCGAACATTTCCTTCATTTCGTCACCTGAACTTTTCCCTGTTCCCCTGTTGCGTCTGGCTGTCATGCTTGACCCTGTTCCTAGTTGTGCCGTGATAGGATTTGTTAGAAGGGCAGAGTGGGGTGGGGGAGAGAGAGATAGAGAGAGAGAGAGAGAGAGAGAGAGAGAGAGAGAGAGAGAGAGAGAGAGAGAGAGAGAGAGAGAGAGAGAGAGAGAGAGAGAGAGAGAGAGAGAGAGAGAGTGAGAGAGAGAGAGAGAGAGAGAGAGAGAGAGAGAGAGAGAGAGAGAGAGAGAGAGAGAGAGAGAGAGAGAGAGAGAGAGAGAGAGAGAGAGAGATAAAGAGAGAGAGAGAGAGAGAGATAAAGAGAGAGATAGAGAGACAGAGAAAGAGAGAGGGAGGGGAGAGAGAGAGAGAGAGAGAGAGAGAGAGAGAGAGAGAGAGAGAGAGAGAGAGAGAGAGAGAGAGAGAGAGAGAGAGAGAGAGAGAGAGAGAGAGAGAGAGAGAGAGAGAGAGAGAAAGAGAGTATGTGTAAGGGGGATGTGGGGGACTGGGGGGTGTAGGGGCGGTGGTGGCGACCAGGTCAGGTCAGGTGAGATGGAGAGTAAGAGAGGAGGTGGGGTATAGAGGGGGCTTGCCTCTTTCCACAAAATGTATTAATCCTTTCTTCCCTGACTGAACGTTTGTGTGTGCATGTGTGTGTGCGTTTTTGCGTGTGCGTGCATACATACGTGGGCGTGCTCGTGCATACGTACGTGGGCGTGCGCGTACATGTGTCACAAGTTCCCGTAAGCGTTAACTTCTACCCAAAATGAGCCTCTTTGAGATTTTAAATATATGTGCTGCCCTGAACAAGAATTTGATAATATTTTACCTCACACTGTACACCTCATTAATTGACCAGAGAGAGGTACATACCAGTCTGACTTTCCGCTCACACAACTAGATGAGTAATGACGATGTATGGCTGACGATGATGCTCTGTCGTCGCCTTCCACTAGGTGATTCACTAAGTGCTAGTAGATTGATGATGGCGGTTCTTCTCTATCTACACAAAGCTCTGGAGTCAGTCACTGTATCGTTGTGTTACAGTTCACTAATTTACTGTCCACTGATCACAGTCACCACCCAACAAACACAAACAGGCAGTTCCACGGCGGGTCATCCCATGCTGGCTGTCAGGTCAGGTGGCTCCACCGGTCCTCCACACTGTATATGCACCGGTGATGCCACTAGCTCCACTTTGGTTTCTTCGCACTATCGCTACCGGTATGACTATGCTATGTTGCACCTTGTTAGCTACACACTGCGAGAGGCCAAATACTATGATCTAGCCTCTATACTCCTTCAATGTCCCGAGAAATTGACGAATTTCCGCGGACCTCACTTATCTTGTGTGTCTCCTACTGTCGGCAGCCTACTACTGTGTGTGTGTGTGTGTGTGTGTGTGTGTGTGTGTGTGTGTGTGTGTGTGTGTGTGTGTGTGTGTGTGTGTGTGTGTGTGTGTGTGTGTGTGTGTGTGTGTGTGTGTGTGTATGTGTGTGTGTGTGTGTGTGTGTTTGGGGGGGATGACAGTCAGGGAGTGTGTGTGTGTGTACTCACCTATTTGTGCTTACGGGGATTAAGCTTTGGCTCTTTGGTCCCGCCTCTCAACCATCAATCAACTGGTGTACAGATTCCTGAGCCTACTGGGCTCTATCATATCTACATTTAAAACTGTGTATGGAGTCAGCCTCCACCACATCACTGCCTAATGCATTCCATCTGTTAACTAATCTGACACTGAAAAAGTTCTTTCTAATTTGAGTACCCTGTTTCCACCTGTGTCCCGTTGTTTGCATTCCACCAGTGTTGAATAGTTTATACTTGTCTACCCTGTCAATACCCCTGAGGATTTTGTAGGTAGTGATCATGTCTCTCCATACTCTTCTGTCTTCCAGAGTCGTAAGGTGCATCTCCTGCAGCCTTTCCTCGTAACTCATACCTCTTAGTTCTGGAACTAGTCTATTGGCATTACTCTGAAATTTTTCCAGCTTCGTCTTGTGCTTGAATAGGTACGGGCTCAATGCTGGGGGCTGCATACTCCAGGATTGGTCTAACATATGTGGTATACAAGATTCTGAATGATTCCTTACACAGGTTCCTGAATGCTGTTCTGATGTTAGCCAGCATCACATATGCCAGACGTAATTATTTTTATGTGGGCTTCAGGAGACAGGTTTGGTGTGATATCAACCCCTAGATCTTTCTCTCTGTCCGTTTCAAGAAGTACTTCATCTCCTATTCTGTATCCTGTGTCTGGCCTCCTGTTTCTGCTGCTTAGTTTTATTACTTTGCATTTTCTCGGGTTGAACTTAGTAGCCATTTGTTGGACCATTCATTCAGTCTGTCTAGTTAATCATGTAGCCTCCTACTATCCTTCCCTGTTTAATTCTCCTCATAATTTTTGCCTCATCAGCAATCATTGAGAGAAATGAGAAACTTCTACAGTACAACTCTCTTTTGCAGAATTGCATAAAAAGAGCCCTGAAGCTAGGTCTGCAGTTAGGGAAGTTGCCATGTAAGTGGCTTCTTCTCAGGAAGCAGCTAAATGCACCAGACAGCTGATAGAATGGAAAAGAGCAGTAGTAATAGTAAGCAAGTTCGAAAAAAGTATTCCTGCAAAGGGATATTACAAGGGATGAGAGAATGAGGGCAGCAGCCGTGATGAGGGAGTGAAGGGAGAGAGAAACGAATCAGGAAACCTCAACCCCGAGCCCTACAATCTCAGAGGGGAACGGGGAACCCTCCACAAGCAGCTCAACAGACACAGTGAGAGAAGCACCTCCCCCATCCTCCACCCAATAAATGTCCTTCCTGCCCCAACCCCTGGGGCCCAAGGTCCCCACCTTGAACCCCCTTCCCATGATCTACCTTCTCCTCCACCCCCCATGCCCTCTCTAATCCCATATGCACTCTGTTCTCCCCCCCCCCCCCAAGCCCTCCATTCTCCCCCCCCCCCTCGCTAAACTCTCCAGTATACCCCATTGCCCTAACCCTCCCTTCTCCTCCACTCTCCTAAGCCCTTCCTTCTTTCTCAACCCCCTTCCTCAACCCCCTCAGCACTCCCTTTCCTCCAACTTTCGCCCCCCAAGCCCTCCTTTCTTTTATACCCCCCCCAAGCCCCCCATTCATCCAAACCCTCCCTCCTCACATACCCTTCCAAACCTCCCATTCTCCCACACTCCCCAGAGCATTCCCCTCTCACCCACTCCTCCAAGCCTGACCCTGTCACTCATCCACCTCCAAACCTCTCCCATCTCCCTGCCCCCCAAGCCCTTTTTTCTCCCCAACCCCCTCAAGCCTTCCCCCCACACCACCCTTGTCGTACCAGATCCTCCCAGCTCCCGCACACCCCAGACCCCCCAGGTCCCCCTTAATAGGCCCTACCATCCTGGTCCCTCCCTGTTTCCCTGCTTCAGGGGGAAGCAATAGCATCTGAGAAAGGACACAAGAGAGTCGGTTTCAGAGTGACGTACTCAAACATAGATGGGATCAGAAGCAAGGCAAGTTAACTAACGGAAAGAGCACAAGAAGTGAACCCAATGTAACTAGACTCACAGAAACAAAACTCTCAGGAATCAAAAAGAATAGGATGTTTTCCCAGGACTACACTGTAAAAAGGAAAGAGAAGGATGGAAAGGGAGGAGGTGGAGTGGCCTTGCTAATGAGAAAGGAATGGAGTTTGAAGGAGATGGATATCCCAGGCTGCGAGGGATTCAGAGACTACATAACAGGCACCATGACAATGGGAAGACCAAGAATAGTAGTAGCAGTGATATATAACCCTCCATCAAATGGCAGAAGACTAAGGCAAGAGTATGACAACAACAACATGGCAGTTAACACTATATTTGAGAGGGCAGCCTCTGCTGCCTGTAGAAATAGATCCCATCTGCTCTTCATGGCAGACTTCAATCACGGAAGGATTGAAGTCCGCCAGGACTGGGAGAACAAAGAACCGTATGGAGGAGAGGATACAAGGAGAGCGAAACTAATGGAGGTGGCGACAAGAAACATTCTTAGCCAACATGTCAGGGAACCCACTAGGACGAGAGGAAACGATGAACAAAGCGAGACTCGACCTAGTCTTCACCCTGAACGACCCTTGTCGTTTGAGTGTTTGCATTAATGATATGACATTTGTGATCAGATGTATGTTATCACATATGTGTTCTTGTTGCAAGGTTTCAATGGCGGTTCTCGAATCTATACGTATGATAACATGCTGTCAGTGTTCAGCAAGAGCATGTTCCAAAGCCATTTGAATGGCTAGTATCTCTGTTTGTAAAGTCGAAAACCCATTTGAGAGCCTCGAACTATTTACAGAGTTTCCTGCTCTAACTGCAGCTCCGGTTTCTTGTCCCTGCTTGTCTACTGATCCATCTGTGAAGTACGTGAAGCTGTCAGATGCCAAGTTTGCTTCTATATGCATCTGTGCAATGTTACGTAGCAGATGAGGATTTTTCTGGTTCTTTTTTCCTTCAATAACCATAATCTTAAAGTCTGCTGGTGGAGATTCCCAAGGAGCTTGCATAACAAAGTCTGCATGTATTTCGTCGACACCCTTCTCAGTGACTGTGTTTGTTATATCGAATGTATTGATGGTGTTTATCGCACAATGAGTCCACCTGTTGCTATTGGAGGCTCTTATGTCCAGAGTTAGTGCTCCAGTGATTATATCTTTAAGTGAACTGATTCTAGGTCTAGTCAATATCTTCGTCAGCATGCACGCAGCACTCCCTTTTACCCTTATTTCAATCGACGTTAGCTTGGTTTCTAGTCTTAGGTTCAGTATTTTAGTCCATCTGGAAACTCCTGTTACGATTCGCAATGCATCGTTTTGAATAATCTCAGCGTTTGCCCACTGATCAGGAGAAAGAGTGACTAAGACAGACGCTGCATAATCAACTAGGGAACGAATGGCGTGTATGTAAAACATTCTTAACACTCTGTGTCCCACTCCTAGACGGGGCCCTGTGATTGCTCTCATTATATTCAGTCGTGATTTTGCTTCCTCCTTTAGATATTGAATTTGCTTGTTGAATGTCATTTTAAAATCTATCCACACTCCGAGATATTGATATTGTGTAACCCGCTGAAGGTTAATGTCTTCAATGCGTAGGTGCCTGTCTGGAGTGTTGCCGTCCAGTCTCATTGCCTTAGACTTCTGTGCAGATATTTTTAGCCCTAAAACGCTGCATTCAGACGTTACTTTATCTAATGCACCTTGTGCTTTATTTAGAAGTGAGGGACCTGTAATGACTAATGCTTTATCATCAGCATAGCTTAGCAATTTAATCCCTTCTGTAAATGTCATGGTAACAAGGTTTTCCATAAGGATGTTAAAAAGACTAGGACTAAGGACTCCTCCTTGTGGAGTCCCATTCTCATGCAAGTGGTAGTCCGACACTTGTCCTTGCAACTTTACTCTGGCATACCTGTGACTTAAGTAATCTTTAATCCATGCAAGCATATTTCCCTTTACACCCTTTTTAACTAAGGTGTGTACACCAGTTGATTGACAGTTGAGAGGCGGGACCAAAGAGCCAAAGCTCAACCCCCGCAACGACAAATAGGTGAGTACACACATCCTCACCGCCATCTCCCCCTCCCACAAACACACACACACACACACACACCTGTGTGTGTGTGATGGCGGTGAGGATGTGTGTACTCACCTATTTGTCGTTGCGGGGGTTGAGCTTTGGCTCTTTGGTCCCGCCTCTCAACTGTCAATCAACTGGTGTACACACCTTAGTTAAAAAAGGTGTAAAGGGAAATATGCTTGCATGGATTAAAGATTACTTAAGTCACAGGTATGCCAGAGTAAAGTTGCAAGGACAAGTGTCGGACTACCACTTGCATGAGAATGGGACTCCACAAGGAGGAGTCCTTAGTCCTAGTCTTTTTAACATCCTTATGGAAAACCTTGTTACCATGACATTTACAGAAGGGATTAAATTGCTAAGCTATGCTGATGATAAAGCATTAGTCATTACAGGTCCCTCACTTCTAAATAAAGCACAAGGTGCATTAGATAAAGTAACGTCTGAATGCAGCGTTTTAGGGCTAAAAATATCTGCACAGAAGTCTAAGGCAATGAGACTGGACGGCAACACTCCAGACAGGCACCTACGCATTGAAGACATTAACCTTCAGCGGGTTACACAATATCAATATCTCGGAGTGTGGATAGATTTTAAAATGACATTCAACAAGCAAATTCAATATCTAAAGGAGGAAGCAAAATCACGACTGAATATAATGAGAGCAATCACAGGGCCCCGTCTAGGAGTGGGACACAGAGTGTTAAGAATGTTTTACATACACGCCATTCGTTCCCTAGTTGATTATGCAGCGTCTGTCTTAGTCACTCTTTCTCCTGATCAGTGGGCAAACGCTGAGATTATTCAAAACGATGCATTGCGAATCGTAACAGGAGTTTCCAGATGGACTAAAATACTGAACCTAAGACTAGAAACCAAGCTAACGTCGATTGAAATAAGGGTAAAAGGGAGTGCTGCGTGCATGCTGACGAAGATATTGACTAGACCTAGAATCAGTTCACTTAAAGATATAATCACTGGAGCACTAACTCTGGACATAAGAGCCTCCAATAGCAACAGGTGGACTCATTGTGCGATAAACACCATCAATACATTCGATATAACAAACACAGTCACTGAGAAGGGTGTCGACGAAATACATGCAGACTTTGTTATGCAAGCTCCTTGGGAATCTCCACCAGCAGACTTTAAGATTATGGTTATTGAAGGAAAAAAGAACCAGAAAAATCCTCATCTGCTACGTAACATTGCACAGATGCATATAGAAGCAAACTTGGCATCTGACAGCTTCACGTACTTCACAGATGGATCAGTAGACAAGCAGGGACAAGAAACCGGAGCTGCAGTTAGAGCAGGAAACTCTGTAAATAGTTCGAGGCTCTCAAATGGGTTTTCGACTTTACAAACAGAGATACTAGCCATTCAAATGGCTTTGGAACATGCTCTTGCTGAACACTGACAGCATGTTATCATACGTATAGATTCGAGAACCGCCATTGAAACCTTGCAACAAGAACACATATGTGATAACATACATCTGATCACAAATGTCATATCATTAATGCAAACACTCAAACGACAAGGCCGACGGGTACTTATCAACTGGGTGCCAAGTCATGTGGGAATAATAGGAAATGACATTGCAGATTAAGAAAGTAATTAGAAACAGAGCAATGCAAAAGATGAACAGTGACCACAACACGGCAGTTGAAACATCAGGATCTGCGGGTTGGTACAAGAATTCAACCAACTACGAGCCACATAGTTTGATGAAAGGGAGCAGTAGAGCAACAGAAGTACACTTACATCGCATCAGGCTTGGATACCCATGTGCATGGGAAATGGGCTTACAGGTTCCGGAAGATGAGAGGAAATGTCAGCACTGGAGAAATGCCCGACAGACCACTGGAACATTATCTAACACAGTGCACAGTTACAAACCCATTAAGATTTCAAATTAGATTCAACAGAGCAGAAGAAGTTTTTAAACACATATGGCAAAATCTTACTAAAGCGACCATACGAATCATAAATACTCATACTCCGCCCAAGTAAAACTGAAACAAGCAACACTTAGTGAGCCAGCCAGAGGCTTAGGGCCCGCGCAGGAATATCCCTGCAAAAAAAAAACAAAAAAAAAAACTGGTGTACAGATTCCTGAGCCTACTGGGATCTATCATATCTACATTTAAAACTGTGTATGGAGTCAGCCTCCACCACATCACTGCCTAATGCATTCCACCTGTTAGCTACTCACACACTGAAAAAGTTCTTTCTAACGTCCCTGTGGCTCATTTGGGTACTCAGTTTCCATCTGGGTCCAATTGTTTGCATTCCACCAGTGTTGAATAGTTCATACTTGTCTACCCTGTCAATACCCTTGAGGATTTTGCAGGTAGTGATCATGTCTCCCCTTACTCTTCTGTCTTCCAGTTTCGTAAGGTGCATTTCCCGCAGCCTTTCCTCGTAACTCATACCTCTTAGTTCTGGGACTAGTCAATTGGCATACCTCTGAACTTTTTCCAGCTTCGTCTTGTGCTTGCCCAGAGCTCCATATGGGCTCCCTGCTAGGGCCGCATACTCCAGGATTGGTCTAACATATGTGGTATACAAGATTCTGAATGATTCCTTACTCAGATTCCTGAAGGCTGTTCTGATGTTAGCCAGCCTCGCATATGCCCGCAGACTCAATTCTTTTTATGTGCGCTTCAGGAGACAGGTTTGGTGTGATATGAACCCCTAGATCTTTCTCTCTTTTTGTTTCATGAGGGACTTCATCTCCTATTCTGTATCCTGTGTCTGGCCTCCTGTTTCTACCGCCTAGTTTCATTACTTTACATTTTCTCGGGTTGAACTTTAGTAGCCATTTGTTGGACCATTCATTCAGTCTGTCTAGGTAATCTTGTAGCCTCCTACTATCCTCCCCTGTGTCAATCCTCCTCATAAATTTTGCATCATCAGCAATCATTGAGAGAAAAGTGTCTGTACCCTCTGGAAGATCATTTACATATATCTGAAACAGTACAGGTCCAAGAACTGACCCCTGCGGGACTCCACTTGAGACGTCTCGCCAATCTGAGACCTCCTTCTTCACAGTGACTCGTTTTCTTCTGTTGCTTAGGTACTCCCTTATCCAATGGAGTACCTTCCCTTTCACTCCAGCCTGCATCTCCAGTTTTTTCACTAGCGTCTTGTATAGTACTGTATCAAAGGCTTTCTGGCATTCCAAAAATATGCAGTCTGCCCACCCCTCTCTCTCTCTCTTGCCTGATTTTTGTTGCCTGGTCGTAGAATTTAATTAATCCTGTGAGGCAGGACTTACCATCCCTGAACCCATGTTGATGCTGTGTTAGAAAGTTCCTTCGCTCCAGATTTTCCACTAGCTTTCTTCGCACAATCTTCTCCATCAGCTCACATGGTATGCAGGTTAGGGACACAGGCCTGTAGTTCAGTGCCTCCTGTCTATCCCCCCTTCTTGTATATCGGGACTACATTAGCTGCTTTCCAAATTTCTGACAGTTCCCCTGTTTCCAATGATTTGTTATACACTATGGAGAGTGGCAAGCACAGTGCTTCTGCTCTTTCCTCTAGTATCCAAGGGGAGATTTCATCTGGGCCTATAGTCTTTGTCACATCCAACTCTAGTAACAACTTCCTTACTTCCCAACTGGTACTCTCAAACTCTTCTAGTAGTTCCTGGTTAACTATTCCTTCTCTTGTCTCTGGAATTTCTCCTTGCTCTAATGTGAAGACCTCCTGGAATTTCTTATTCAGTTCCTAACACACTTCCTTGTCGTTTGTAGTGAATCTTTCTGCCACTGCTCTGGGGGAGCTGGTCGACCAAGCGGACAGCACACTGGACTTGTGATCCTGTGGTCCCGGGTTCGATCCCGGGCGCCGGCGAGAAACAATGGGCAGAGTTTTTTTCACCCTATGCCCCTGTTACCTAGCAGTAAATTAGGTACCTGGGAGTTAGTCAGCTCTCACGGGCTGCTTCCTGGGGGTAGAGGATGGTCGAGGACCGGGCCGCGGGGACACTAAAGCCCCGAAATCACCTCAAAGCAACCAATATCCTTAATTTCATTACCTGTTCCTTTACTGTTGTTTTTCTCCTGATGTGGCTACGCAGCAATTTAGGTTGAGTCTTTGCCTTGGTTGCAATGACATTTTCGTATTGTCTTTCTGCCTTGCTTCTCATCCTTACATATTCATTCCTGGCACTCTGGTATCTCTCTCTGCTCTCAAGTATTCTGTTATTCGTATATTTTCTCCACGCCCTTTTACTTTGTTGCTTAACTACCCTACATCTCTGACTAAACCATGTACAGATCTTCATTTCATTGTTTTCCTTTTGGACTGGGACAAACTTGTTTGCTGCTTGCTTGCACTTCTGCATGATGAAGTCCATCATGTCTTGGGCCGTCTTTCCCCTGAGTTCTGTTTCCCATGTTATGTCTGTTAGGATTTTTCTTATCTCTTCATAGTTTCCCTTTCGGAATGCCAGCCTTTTGTTTTCAGTACCCCTCCTCGAGTTCAATATACTTCTTCAACAGATATTCAAACACCAATGTATTGTGGTCGCTCATTCCTACTGGGGCCTCAAAACCGATTTCCCTTATGTGGGAGACGTTCAGGGTGAAGACTAGGTCGAGTTTCGCTGGTTCATCGTTTCCTCTCATCCTAGTGGGTTCCCTGACATGTTGGCTTAGAAAGTTTCTTGTCGCCACCTCCATTAGTTTCGCTCTCCTTGTATCCTCTCCTCCATACGGTTCTTTGTTCTCCCAGTTCTGGCGGACTTCAATCCTGTCCGTGATTGAAGTCCGCCATGAAGAGCAGATGGGATCTATTTCTACAGGCGGCAGAGGCTGCCCTCTCAAATATAGTGTTAACTGCCTTGTTGTTGTTGTCATACTCTTGCCTTAGTCTTCTGCCATTTGGTGGGGGTTATATATGACTGCTACTACTATTCTTAGTCTTCCCATTGTCATGGTGCCTGTTATGTAGTCTCTGAATCCCTCGCAGCCTGGGATATCCATCTCCTTGAAACTCCATTCATTTGTCATTAGCAAATCCACTCCACCTCCTCCCTTTCCATCCCTCTCTTTCCTTTTCACAGTGTAGTCCTGGAAAAACACCATATTCGTTTTGATTCCTGAGAGTTTTGTTTCTGTGAGTCCAACTTCATTGGGTTCACTTCTTGTGCTCTTTCCCTTAGTTAAATTGCCTTGCTTTTGATCCCATCTATGTTCGAGTACATCACCCTGAAACCGACTCTCTTCTGTCCTTTCTCAGATGCTATTGCTTCCCCCTGAAGCAGGGAAACAGGGAGGGACCAGGATGGTAGGGCTTATTAAGGGGGACCTGGGGGGTCTGGGGTGTGCGGGAGCTGGGGGGTCTGGGGTGTGCAGGAGCTGGGAGGATCTGGTACGACAAGGGTGGTGTGGGGGAAGGGTTTGGGGAGAAAAAAGGGCTTGGGGGCCGGGAGGTGGGAGAGGTTTGGGGGTGGATGAGTGACAGGGGCAGGCTTGGAGGAGTGGGTGAGACGGGAATGCTTTGGGGAGTGTGGGAGAATGGGAGGTTTGGAAGGGTATGGGAGGAGGGAGGGTTTGGGTGAATGGGGGGCTTGGGGGGGGGCATAAAAGAAAGGAGGGCTTGGGGGCGAAAGTTGGGGGAAAGGGAGTGCTGAGGGGGTTGAGGAAGGGAGTTGAGAAAGAAGGAAGGGCTTAGGAGAGTGGAGGAGAAGGGAGGGTTAGGGCATTGGGGTATACTGGAGAGTTTAGCGAGGGGGGGAGGGAATGAAGGGCTTGGGAGGAGGGAGAACAGAGTGCATATGGGATTAGGGAGGGCATGGAGGGTGGAGGAGAAGGTAGATCATGGGGAGGGGGTTCAAGG
>NC_091178.1:24711592-24726592 GCF_040958095.1 Procambarus clarkii
AGACAGGAATATGATAGAAACAATATGGCCACCATTAACATAATAGAGCAGCTTCTGTTGCTAGCAGGAATGGATCTGGACTACTTAATCATGGGAGACTTTAACCATGGGAAGATAGATTGGGAGAACAGAGACCCGCATGGAGGACCAGAAACATGGAGAGCTAAGCTGCTGGACGTGGTAACTAGAAACATTTTAAGCCAGCACGTCAAGGATCCAACAAGAATGAGAGGAGAAGATGAACCAGCAAATGCTTGATCTAATATTTACCCTAAATGAGTGGGATATAAGGGAAGTCAAGAATGAAGCACCCTTGGGAATGAGTGATCACAGTGTATTGAACTTTGAGTACCTGGTAGAGCTAGGAATTATCCCCAGCCCCCTTCCCCCCCCCCCCCCGAAAAAGAACTAGGAAACAAAAGGCTGGCATACCGAAAGAGAAATTATGAAGAGATGAGAAGCATCCTAAGGGAAATACCTTGGGACACATACCTCAGAGCTAAGTCTGTACAAGATATGATAGACTATGTCACCGAAAAGTGTGAGGAGGCAGTAAGCAGATACATCCCGACCCAAAAGGAAAAATCCGAGAAGCAAAAGAAGAATCCATGGTATAATAAGGAATGTATGGAAGAAATAAAACTGAACAAAAGGGTATGGAGGAACTTCCGGAATAAAAGAACACCAGAAAGCAGAGAGAGATACCAGAGAACCAGGAATGAGTATGTCAGGGTGAGAAGAGAAGCAGAGAAAAGTTATGAAAATGATATAGCAAACAAGGCCAAGACCGAACTAAAGCTACTCTACAGTCACATCAGAAGGAAAACAACAGTGAGAGAACAGGTAGTGAAACTTAGAACAGGCGAGGACAGGTATACAGAGAATGACAAAGAGGTGTGTGATGAACTCAACAAGAGGTTCCAAGAGGTCTTCACAACAGAACAAGGCGAGGTCACTGTGCTAGGAGAAAGGGAGGTAAACCAGGCGGCCTTGGAAGAGTTCGAAATTACGAGAGAGGAGGTGAAGAGACACCTGCTAGAACTGGATGTTAGAAAGGCTGTTGGTCCAGATGGGATCTCGCCATAGGTACTGAAAGAATGTGCAGAGGCACTTTGCTTGCCACTCTCCATAGTGTATAGTAGGTCACTGGAGACAGGAGACCTACCAGAAATATGGAAGACAGCGAATGTGGTTCCAATATACAAAACGGGCGCCAGGCAAGAGGCAATGAACTACAGGCCAGTGTCCTTGACTTGTATACCATGCAAGGTGATGGAGAAGATCGTAAGGAAAAACCTGGTAGCACATCTGGAGAGAAGGGACTTCGTGACAAATCGCCAACATGGGTTCAGGGAGGGTAAATCTTGCCTGACTGGCTTAATAGAATTCTCCGACCAGGTGACAAAGATTAAGCAAGAAAGAGAGGGCTGGGCAGACTGCATTTTCTTGGATTGTCGGAAAGCCTTTGACACAGTACCACATAAGAGGCTGGTACATAAGCTGGAGAGACAGGCAGGTGTAGCTGGTAAGGTGCTCCAGTGGATAAGGGAGTACCTAAGCAATAGGAAGCAGAGAGTTACGGCGAGGGGTGAGACCTCCGATTTTCGTGAAGTCACCAGTGGAGTCCCACAGGGCTCTGTACTCGGTCCTATCTTGTTTCTGATATATGTAAATGATCTCCCGGAGGGTATAGATTCATTTCTCTCAATGTTTGCGGACGATGCCAAAATTATGAAAAGGATTAAGACAGAAGAGGACTGTTTGAGGCTTCAAGAAGAACTAGACAAACTGAAGAAATGATCGAACAAATGGTTGTTAGAGTTTAACCCAACCAAATGTAATGTAATGAAGATAGGTGTAGGGAGCAGGAGACCAAATACAAGGTATCATCTGGGAGAGGAAATTCTTCAGGAGTCAGAAAAAGAAAAAGACTTGGGAGTTGATATCACGCCAGACCTGTCTCCTGCAGCCCATATCAAGAGGATAACATCAGCGGCATATGCCAGGCTGGCCAACATACAAACGGCATTCAGAAACTTGTGTAAAGAATCATTCAGAACTTTGTATACCACATATGACAGGCCAATCCTGGAGTATGCAGCCCCAGCATGGAGTCCATATCTAGTCAAGGATAAGACTAAACTGGAAAAGGTTCAAAGGTTTGCCACCAGACTAGTACCCGATCTGAGAGGTATGAGCTACGAGGAGAGACTTCGGGAATTAAACCTCACTTCGCTGGAAGACAGAAGAGATAGGGGGGACATGATCACCACATTCAAGATTCTCTAGGGAATTGATAGGGTAGATAAAGACAGGCTATTTAACACAAGGGGCACACGCACTAGAGGACACAGGTGGAAACTGAACTCCCAAATGAGCCACAGAGATATTAGAAAGAACTTTTTTAGCGTCAGAGTGGTTGACAAATGGAATGCATTAGGAAGTGATGTGGTGGAGGCTGACTCCATACACAGTTTCAAGTGTAGATATGATAGAGCCCAATTGGCTCAGGAATCTGTACACGTGTTGATTGACGGTTGAGAGGCGGAACCAAAGAGCCAGAGCTCAACCCCCGCAAACACAACTAGGTGAGTACACACAGCAGTAAAGCAGTGTTAAGCAGTAAAGGAAGTCAAACACTGCAGCAACCAAGATAAAACAAACATTAGGCTGGAAGTGACAAAAGAATTGGCATCTAACCCGAAGTTGGAGCAAAACATAGTTGATCGGAGTAAGTTCCTGATAATTTTTGGCGGCAAAGAAAAGGAGATAACATCTAGGTCAGAAAAAGCTGTAGAAGAAGCAAAAGTAGTAGATAAAATTGTTGGCCTCGTGGAAGGTCTTACAACCATAGAGAATGTGTTCGACTATAGGAGAATAGGCAGGCATGTAAAAGGGAAAGATCTACCTTTGAGGATCACCCTAAATGGTGCCAAACAGATGGAAGAAGTACTAAGGAATGCTAGTAAATTACAAAGTGATGAGGATGGGAAAGTGTGGTCGTTAAGACGAGATCTTTCAAAAGAAGATAGGGAGAAGCTGAAACTGAACCTCGCGGAGGCAAAACGTTTAAATGAGAGCAGGAATAAAGAAGAAATCAATTCTTTTTTATACATATTGATAGGGGTAGGCAGACCAGTAAAGTGGTGCATAAAGGCAAACCAACAAAATCATTAGAGAGAGAGGGGGAGTGAAAAATAAGAAGAGGGGGAACAAGTTCCTGAAGATTGCATACACCAACATAGATGGAGTAAGATCGAAGATACTGGAGTTAAGTGATGTTATACAGCTGCAGACAGAAGAAAAAGAGGTGATATGATCACTACATACAAAATAGTAACAGGAATTGATAAAATCGATAGGGAAGATTTCCTGAGACCTGGAACTTTAAGAACAAGAGGTCATAGATTTAAACTAGCTAAACACAGATGCCGAAGAAATATAAGAAAATTCACTTTCGCAAACAGAGTGGTAGACGGTTGGAACAAGTTAGGTGAGAAGGTGGTGGAGGCCAAGACCGTCAGTAGTTTCAAAGCGTTATATGACAAAGAGTGCTGGGAAGACGGGACACCACGAGCATAGCTCTCATCCTTTAACTACAATTAGGTAAAAACCCTTAGGTAAAACACACGCACACACACACACACACACACACACACACACACACACACACACACACACACACACACACACACACACACACACACACACACACACACACAGACGAGTCGAGGCAATCATGAGGGAGGGTCGAGGGCTTGAGGCTCCGCATTATTCGTCAATAAAATCGGGCATTTTAGGTTTGCAGTGATGGATTACGGATTTAGGATATCATAAAGTGTATAACCACACCTAGAAGAAATAAACACAGTGACATCACTAGAACTTTTGTGTAAAAAAGAATAATCACAGGTCCAGGCCATGTGGGGAGCATAGGGCTACGAGGCCGATGTTTACATACTTCTATCAAGGTATACTTGGGCAATAGAGAACAGTGAAACAGTATATTAGTGAATGATAACGCAACAGGAAGAAAAGGCTACAGCATATTGAAACAACCACCAGCACCAACCACTGGCACTCAGTGGAAGAGTGGGACTCCACACCATGTGGAGAGACGACGAATCCAACGAGGACCTCGACCTAAGGACATCATTATAAACTCACCTGGTTGTGTAAGCGGGACGGTTTTGGCCGGTGAGTACTGCCTGCTTCTGTAAGTTAACTGATGTACAATGAGGTATATTATAAGAGAAATTTTGTTCAGTTTATCATATATATTTAGACTCTCAAAGTGGCTCATTCCGGGTAGAGGAGTGACACATAGGGGACTCTTGACATGCACACTCTCAAGCAAACACATACACACACACACACACACACACACACACACACACACACACACACACACACACACACACACACACACACAAACACACACACAAAAGTCTTCTGTTGCTTCTCGGAAAAATCCGAGAAGCAACAAGGTTTCTGCGTTTTTCTGTTTTTTTTCTTAGTCTATCTTTCTGTCTGGGTCATTATCGTTGTATTACTGCTACTGTGTCTTTCCACTTTCTGACCCTCTGTCTCTCTTCTCTCCCTCTCTGTCCCTCTCCTTCCATTTATCTCTCTCCTCTCTGCCTCTCTTTCTTCTGTCTCTATTCCTCTTTTTCTTTATCTGTGTTACTCCTTGTCTCTGTTTCTCTTATCTGTGTCTGTCTCTCTCCTTGTCATTTAATGCAATGTCTCTGCCCTTCTCCTGTTTCTGTATATTTCTGTCTCATTGTCTTTGTTCATATCTGCTTCTGTCTCAGCCTTTATCTTTGTCTCTGTCTCTCCTTTTCTCTGTATCTCTTCTTCTCTTTTTTTCTCTCTCTCTGCCTCTCGCGTCACCGAGACACCTCTTCCATCATCACCACTCGTGTATTCATCTGAAGGAGAAAACCTTCATATAATCTGCACCTATCATAAAGGAGAAGCTCACTGACTGCCAAGTGAGTGGCAGTACTATACACATCAGGGTATAACTCTAAGAAACAACACTCAAGCCTTGCCTAACCATCACCATTGACGCTCCATCATTATGCATCTCTCAACATCACTACTCGTGCAGCCATCTGGTGAGAGAATCCTTTATACAAACTGCACCTATCATAAATTAGATAAAAACTCACCAGTGTTTAGAGTGTGGGAAGGTATATAGTCAGCTTGAACTTATGAAGACTCTCAAGTTACTGCATTCGGGTGATAAACATCCCGAGTCTCCGGAGATCTGGAAGGGATTCAGTCATTTTTAAAATATGAAGATGCGCAAGTTGGTGCATATGGATGAGCCATCTTTTCAGTGTAGCAATAACTTAGAGAACGTGGAACTATAATATAAAAATATATTAGTCCATTCGGTGACCGACCTCACGAGTGTCTATGTGACGATATCAAAACCACATTGGAGTGATGTATAGTGGTTGCAACGCCATCTATGAAAGTGCACCACAACCCCCCCAAGGCTTTTTAGGTGTGACGACGAGAGCGCCATCTGTTGGCGGAGGTCTGGCAAAGGTCAGCGTCATCTATGAAATGTTCCTGATCTTAAATTTACTTGGTTCACAGCAAACACAAAACGTTTGTGAAAGTTTTTAAATGGTGGCCGAAAGATAGCACTGTAACAATTGATTTAAATACGTCTTTCTGATGTTATTAAAACCATTAGAGATAAATAAAAACATATACTTGACGAACAGTTTTTTATGATTAATGTAAAAACTTAAGAATTATTGTGAACATTTTGCAATTATAATGTTTTCATGCTTTTATTTAAAAATAAAAAAAATTCAGTCAACATTTTTTTTTGTTTAATTTATGTAAACTATCCAATTTACGTTATTATAACATTAATATACATTTGTAAGATGACAATATAACGTTATTTAAATGCCATCGTTGCGTTATTATGTCATTATATTAGCATTTCATTAATGAATGAAAATCAGAAGTATTGATCTTTATATTTTAAACATTGTAAAAATTTTAAAACTTGGAATCAGACAATAAGCATGCTTTATTTATGAAAATATAGAAACAAATCAACAAAAAACATTTTAACATAAAAAACATAAACATTACATAAATTATCTGCATTAGAGTTGGAACTCTGTAACATTGAAACATGAACCCTTGATATATAACCATTTCTTCACAAATCTCTGAGCCTCTATAATACACACTGTCCAGTGTTAATGAAGCAAATCACAGCTAAAAGGATAAATTAACAACTCATAGCTTGTAATATGTATAAGAACACAGAAAGTTAAGAACAAGAATCCATCCAACTGTTGAAAGGCCTATTTTCCCATATGTGGCAGCTCCTGTTAAAATCCACTCAAACTTATTCGTATATGTCTAACCTAGGCTTGAAACAATCAAGGGATCCTTTGTCATATATGTTGCGCTGTAATTGGTTCCACAAATCAACAACCTTGTTATAGAACTAGTTCGTTCTATAACAAGGTTGTTAAGTTGTTAGTTGAACAAGAACTAGTTCGTTCTATCCAGTTCGTTCCTAAATCTAAACTTATCAAATTTATAACCATTATTTCGTGTTCTATTGTGTTTTTATATGTAATACCTTAATTATCATTATGATGACCAATACACACACCAGATGATATGGAAACGACGACGTTTCGGCTTGTTAATGGTCCAGGATGGACCGAAACAGAGTCGTCTCCTTATCTTCTGATGCGTGGTTTGGTCATCATATCTTCAGCCACGTTACGTTACTGTTACCCATCTGATTGATTGATTGATGAAGAAAAAGTCAACAATAGGTGGCACGGGCATGAATAACCCATATATTTTTTTTTTGTGGGGGGTTGCTGTTTTTATCGGCAGGGGGTGTTGACGTGGCGCTTTTGCATGAGCGGCCATCTTCCGGTTGTCGTGAGGGTAAACTCCATGGAGTTGGAGTTTACCTGCCGTGCAGGGTATCCTCTCGTAGAGCAGGTCATGTGTGACGTGCTACATGTCCCGGTCGTGGAGATCTACGGGGTTGAGCTGGTGACTGCTCGCCGGGTGATCATCAAGTTTCTGGGTGAGGAAGCATACTGTGACTTTCTCCAGTGGTACGAGGGCAGTACCTTGAAGTTGTTAGATGGCACTGGTTCTGTGGCCATTTCTGACCGGAGTGGTGCCGTGACGTATGTGAGCGTCCATGGGGCCCCAATGGAATTCCCTGAGTCCCTTCTCCGGCGTTTCTTCCAGAGATTTGGCTCCGTCGTCAGTGTGAGGATGCACAAGCTATCTTCTGGAAAATATGCGGGAGTGTAGACAAACATTTGTACCCTCAGGATGCACCTGAGGTTGGACATTCCATCCTCTGTCCGACTTTTAGGGTACTACATGCGGGTGTATTATGCCCGGCAACCCCGTACTTGTTTCCGGTGTGGCATGTTGGAGCATCAGGCTGCAGGATGCACTGCGGATCCGGTTGCTCCGGTCAACTTGTTCTGGGACGAGGATTTCCCGCCGCTCCCTCTGGAGGAGGTCTCCGGGGATGAGGAGGTGAGCGTTCAGTTAGAAGATGCGGCTCCCCATACATCGCCGGACATTCCTCCGGTTGTTGCAGACTCTCCTCCGGGTCTTGCAGTGCCGTCGGATGGTCTACATGCTCCTGTCAGTGTCTCCGGTGCTCCTGAAGGCCTTCCTGGTGATCGCTGTGATGCGCCGCCGTCTTCTCCCTCGTCTTCGGCTGCTGCACCTGACCCTCTGTTCTCGTCTTGAGTCCCGGATGTGCTGGGTGCTGGGGTGGCTGCGGAGCCTCCTGCTGTGTGTGGGCCGGTTCCCCCTGTAGAAGAGGCTGCTGCCGTTCTGTGTCGGGCGTCGGTTCGTCCGGCTGGTGGGACCTGTGTTTCTAGGTCCGCTTCCGGATCTGACGATCACCGGCCGGAGCCCAAGCGTTCCAGGCGTTCGTCGTCTGCCTGGGCCGATGTTGGGGAATTCAGTGACTGTGGGTCCTTGGGAGTTGACGGTGTGGAACCGGATGTATTGCTATCTCCACGGTTGGTGGCGGCAGAGGTTCATGTGCCTGCTGATGCTGGTGCCCGGGTCTCGAGGGTGCCTTCTGTTCCTTCTCCGCCTGGGGACTCTCCGCAGTGGGAGGTGGTGGCTTCCGCTCCCAGGGATGATGTAGTTGCTGGTGCTGGGCTTGGCCTGATTGTGACATTACAAAAGGATGCGCGCTGCCCTGGTTCCCTGCAGTCGTCTGGTGGTGTGACCGTGGCCGCTGGTGCCCCGGTGGTGGTGTCCTATGTCCGGCCCTCTCCTGTGAGGGTTCGTGTTGGGGACCTGGGGGACGTGTTGCCGGCGTCGGTGATGCCGCCGGGTCAGTGGTCGGCGATTGCTGAGTTACTGCTGAATGACAAGCCGGGGGAATTTCATGGTGGGGGGTGTTCCCATGGTGTGGGGAATGTGGTAGTTACTCGAGTCAGAAGTGATACCATTTGGGTCCCCTGCTTGCAGGTCTTTGTTGCTAGGGTTCTGGATGACATGGCGTCCGCGGTGGGTGAACGAGACCCTTAGGGGTGGTTACGTTGGGAGGCGTTCAATGTGCGGTTCCCACGGGTCTTGTTCCCGGGCATGTATGTCTGTTGATTCCCTGTTTTTTTATTTTTTTGCTAGTAGTAGTGTTGTGTGCCCCTCTGGTGTTCTGTTTGCCCTACTGTCTTCTGTGCCCGTGCCTCTCCCTTTGTTTGTGGAGGGGCCGGTGTTTTGCAGTATGTTCTACTTTATGTATTTGAATTCGTGTTGTCACTTTCCCCTGTGTATTCTCTTCATGTATTACCATGTTGTTTTGTATTTGTTTTTTATTTTTCTGTTTTGTTTATATTTATGGTTTGTTTGTGTGTGCATTGTCTTGTGTTATGTTTCATTTTATACATTATGATATGTTTGTGTTTTGTTGTCGGTCCTTCCGGCCGGTGCTTGTTTGTTTTGTTTTATATTGTTCCTAAGTTTTGTTTATTTGCTTACATTATTTACTTGTTTGTTTTTGTTATTGTTTTATATTTTGTCTTGATGTATGCCTTGAGGGAGCCGGTCGGCCGAGCGGACAGCACGCTGGACTTGTGATCCTGTGGTCCTGGGTTCGATCCCAGGCGCCGGCGAGAAACAATGGGCAGAGTTTCTTTCACCCTATGCCCCTGTTAACTAGCAGTAAAATAGGTACCTGGGTGTTAGTCAGCTGTCTCAGGCTGCTTCCTGGGTGTGGAGGCCTGGTCGAGGACCAGGCCGCGGGGACACTAAAAAGCTCCGAAATCATCTCAAGATAACCTCAAGATGCTGTGTTTCTCAGGCGTTCCTCCATTTTTGCTATTTGTTGTCCTGTGCTGTCGGTCCTTCTGGCCGGTGGCTTCTTATTTTGTTGTTTTGTTTTCAGTCATATTTTATTGTATTTATTGTCTTTACCTTGCATGCTTGCATGCACAAAAAAAAAAAACGTAAGTGGTTGATTTTTCCGAGTGAATATGATCTTTGGTCATGAAATGATATACTGTACTGTGCTGAATTCTCATTTATATCGTCAGTCCTTAATATGTGGCTGCTATCGTGGGGAAAGATACTGCTTGACAGTATCTTTCCCCACGATAGCAGCCTTATCGTGGGGAAAGATACTTTCCCCACTCCTAGTCTCCCTTACACCCCACTCCTTGTCTCCTCCACACCCACTGCTTGTCTCCTCCACACCCACTGCTTGTCTCCTCCACACCCACTTTTATTCTCCTCCACAGCCACTCCTAGTCCTTTCGACACCCACTCCCAGTCTCCTCAAGACCCACTCCTAGTCTCCTCCACACCCACTCCTGGCCTCCTTCATATCCATTCCCAGTCTCCTCCTCACCCACCCTTTGTCTCCTCTACACTCACTCCTAGTCTCGTCTACACTTACTCCTAGTCTCGTCTACACTCACTCCTAGTCTCCGCCACACCCACTCCCAGTCTCCTCCACACCCACACCTAGTCTCCCCTACACCCAACTCCTTGTCTCTCTTAACCCCTACTCCTAGTTTCCTTTATACGCACTCCCAGTCTCCTCCACACCCACTCCTATTTTCACTTACACCCCACTCCTAGTCTGCTCCACTCCCACTTCCAGTCTCCCTTACAGCCCACTCCCAGTATCCTCCACACCCTCTCCTATTTTCCCATACTGGGAATTAATTCCAGTCTCCTCAACACCCACTCCTAGTCTCCCTTACACCCACTCCTAAACAGCCTTACACCCCATCCCTAGTCTCCTCCACATCACTCCCAGTCTCCTCCACACCCACTATCAGTCTCCTCCACACCTACTCCTATTCTCGGCGACACTCACTCCTAGTGTCCTCTACACCCACTCCCAGTCTCCTCTACACCACCTCCCAGTCTCTTCGACCCCAATTCCCAGTCTCCTCCACACCCACCCTTTGTCTCCTCCACACCCACTCCTAGTCTCTTCCACACCCACTTCTGGCCTTCTCCACACCCACTCCTGGTCTCCTTTGCATCCACTCCTACTCTCCTCCACTCCCACCCTTAGTCTCCTCTACACTCACTCCTAGTCTCGTCTACACTCACTCCTCTTCTCCTCTACACTCACTCCTACTCTCCTTCACAATCACTCCTAGTGTCCTCTACACCCACTCCCAGTCTCCTCCACACCCACTCCCAGTCTTTTCGTAACTCACTCCATGTCTTCTCCACGCCCACTCCTAGTCTCCTCAACACCTACTCCTGGCCTCCTCCCCACCACACCCTTAGTCTCCTTTACACTCACTCCTAGTCTCGTCAACACTCACTCCTAGTCTCGTCTACACTCACTCCTAGTCTCCTCCACACCCACTCCTGGCCTTCTCCACACCCACTTCCAGTCTCCTCCACACCCACTCCTTGTCTCCTCCACACCCACTTCTAGTCTCCTCCACACCCACTCCTGGCCTTCTCCACACCCACTCCTGGTCTCCTTCACATCCACTCCTAGTCTCCTCCACAACCACCCTTAGTCTCCTCCACACCCACCCTTAGTCTCCTCTACACTCACTAGTAGTCTCGTCTACACTCGCTCCTAATCTCGTTTACACTCACTCCTAGTCTCCTTCACACCCACTCCTAGTCTCCTCTACACCCACTCCTAGTCTCCTCCACATCTAATCCTAGTCTCCCTTTCACCCCACTCCCCGTCTCCTCCACACCCACTCCTAGTCTTTTCGTAACCCACTCCATGTCTCCTCCACTCTCACTCCTAGTCCCCTCCATACCCACTCCTAGTCTTCCTTACACCCCATTCCTAGTCTCCCTTACACCCTCTCCCAGTTTACTTTACGCCCACTCCCAGTCTCCTCCACACCCACTCCTGGCCTCCTCCACACCCACTCCTGGCCTCCTCCACACCCACTCCTAGTCTCCTTCATATCCACTTCTAGTCTCCTCCACACCCACCCTTAGTCTCCTCTACACTCACTCCTAGTCTCGTCTACACTCACTCCTAGTCTCGTCTATACTCACTCCTAGTCTCCTCCACAGCCACTCCTATTGTCCTCCACACCCACTCCTAGTCTCCTCCACACCCACTTTTAGTCTCCTTTACACACACTCCTAGTCTCCTCCAACCCACTCCCAATCTCCTACACTCCAACTCCCAGTTGCGCTTACACCCACTCCTAGTCGCCCTTACACCCCAATCCTAGTCTACCTTAAACCTCAATCCTAGTCTCCTCCACACCCTCTCCCAGTCTCCTCCACACCCACTACTAGTCTCCTCGACACTCACTCCAAGTGTCTTCTACACCCACTGCCAGTCTCCTTCACACCCACTCCCAGTCTTTTCGACACCCACTCCTAGTCTCCTCCATACCCTCTCCCAGTCTCCTCCACACCCACTCCCAGCCTTCTCCACACCCACCCCTAGTCTCCTCCACACTTTCTCATAATATCCTGTGCCTCCACTCCTGGCCTCTTTCACACCCTCTCCTGGTCTCCTTCACATCCACTCCTAATCTCCTCCACACTCACCCATAGTCTCCTCTACACTCACTCCTAGTCTCGTCTGCACTCACTCCTTGTCTCCTCTACACCCACTCCTAATCTCTACCACACTCACTCTTAGGTCTCCTCCTTGTCTCCACTACACTCACTCTCAAGTCTCTACCTCACTCACTAATAGGTCTCCTCCTAGGCTTCTTCACACTCACTCTTAAGTCTCCTCCACATCCCACTCCTTGTCTCCTCCACACACAGTCCTAGTCTCCTCTACTCCCATTCATAGTCTCTTCAACACACACTTCTAGTTTCCTCTACACCCATTCCTAGTCTCCTCCACTCCTACTCCTATTCTCCACCACACTCACTCCTGATGGAAATTTCTAACTCATTATTACTAATATTCAGTATCGTGAGAAAATATCACGTATGGTTTAATATTATTTACTAACTCTACTAATACATAGCTTCGCAATTAGGAGTTTAGTTTATTAATGCGTATTAACTCCTCATTTACCCAGAAATTTCAGTCAGTGTTGCATCAGCAAGCATGACGAGAGGGAAAATTGTTTACATTAGGAGACTCACCCTAAGTTCTCTTTATTTAACATTCCTTAATAGGAATTATTATGTAATCATTTTATTGTCACGAGATCTGTTCAGTGATTTACAGCTGATAATATGTTTATCTTCGTTATAATACGACTTTGTTTATTAGCTGGTAATAATTCATGCAATTGCGAATTGTTACTCAGAGCTTTCGTAGATAACAGATTTTCTGTACTGTGTTCGCTTATATTGAATAATGTTCATTTATTTATCATGAAATGAGAATATATCTATTGTCAAATAAGACAATTAATTCTATACAGCTTCTGATACACCTTCATTCCATTAATTAATTCGGGTAATTAAATAAAAGTAGAAAATATTCAACGCATCATAGCACGGCTGAGCATGCGCGAGTGGGTCCGAGGAGAAGGCAAAAAGACTGGCAAGAGACGCTATTAAGCGAGAGAGAGATTGTCTGGAAGCTTGTCAAATTATCGCCTCGCCAACCCGACATCCGTTCTACTACGGATGCTAGAAAATGTGACTGCTTCATCATATCACAGACATCAGTATCTGCAAATCTATAAATCCATTTCCCTTTGTTGTTTGTGATCAAATTTAACATAATAGATAAGACGATTTGTCGTTATACTGTACACCCATTAACAATAACCAGTAAGTATATTTCCAGGGCTTAACCACATTTAATTCCGAAATATAGAGTTTCTACATACTACTCGCTTTTCAGCTTGGAATTGCTGATCGAATTGTCCTCCCATCTATTCCCTATTCCCCCATCCCCTCGTCCTCCCCAGGAAGAGGGGATGGGGAATACCAGCTCGTATGCGAATGGAACGTTGTGTGAAAATTTCAAAGTAATCGGTTAAGAACTTTCGGAGATTAGCGATTTTGAACAAACTAATATTTCAGTTTTAATTTATATAGATTTTATGTGTATTAATATTCCTTTATTTGTACTTGTAATGTATTAATTTCTCTGTACTAATCAACCCCCCCCCCCCCTAAAGTGTGTGGCGGAATTTGACTCCATAATTTATAATTACAACAGTTCATTTATTGTACAGTAATAGATTTCATTTATATTTTATACGAAATCCATAGACACTGGTTCTCCAGTTAATTTCTTTATTTAAAGGATGGTCCTTCGAATATATTATGAAATTTATTAGCATTAATTTGGAGCCAGACTGCCCACAACTTCTAGTCTCCTCCACACCCACTCCTAGTCTTTTCCACACCCACTCCTAGTTTCCTCCACTCCCACTCCCACTCCTAATCTCCCCCACACTCACTCCTAGTCTCCTCCACACCCACTCCTAGTCTCCACCATACTAACTCCGAGTCTCTTCAACACCCACTCCTAGTCTTCTCCACAACCAATACTAGTCTCCTCCATACTTAATCATTAGTCTCCTCCACACCCACTCCTAGCCTCCTCTGCACCCACCCCTGGTCTCATCCATACTCCTAGTCTCCTGAACACCCACTCCTGTTCTCCTCCACACCCAATGCTAGTCTCCTCCACACGCACTCCTAGTCTTTTCTACACCCACTCCTTTGCTCTTATTTATTTTATATTCTTGACAAAATAAACCTCAAATAGAACTCAAAACAATGGATGTTAATTGGATAAGTTCAATATGGGGAATACTTACAGTTTGGAAATAGTTGTTGATTCTGCACAAATCCCGTTTTAAATGTAATAAAAAATAAAGTAAGCAAAAAGAAAATATCCTGACAGCAGATTTGATATCAATGTTAACGTTTATCTTTGAATCAGTCAGTTCATTGAATACACTAGAGCAGTTATCATATACTTACTGAGCCACTCTTAGACTCACTGAAGATTAGCTTTATACTGCACAATGAAGGTTCCATGAGAAACTTTGTTTGCTGCTGCTGGTAACGCAAACTGTGTGAGAGACAGAACTCTGTAACATTGCAAACATGAAACTTGATGTTCAAACAATTCTTCATGATACTCTGAGCCTGTATAATACACACTGTCAAATGATAATGAAGCAAGCTGCAGCCAGAAGTTCCTATTCATAAGCACCCAATCCCACTCATATACAAATCCAACCCACGTTTGAAACAATGGAGGGACCCCACCTCCACCACGTTTTGCGGTAATTGGCTCCACAAATCAACAACCCTGTTACCGAACCAGTATTTACCCAAGTCTTTTCTAAATCTAAATTTATCCAATTTATTCCCATTGTTTTGTGTTTTGTCTTGTGTTGATACTTTTAATATCCTATTAATATCCTCTTTGTTAAGTCCATTCATCCACTTGTAAACCTCTATCATGTCACCCCTAACTCTTCGGCTTTCCAGTATATGCAATTTAAGCTTTGTTAGTCTTTCTTAACATGACAAGTTTCTAATTTGGGGAATTAACTTTGTCACCGTACG
>NC_091178.1:24731592-24743149 GCF_040958095.1 Procambarus clarkii
ATATAAAAGTTACATAGGGGGAGGGGTATTAACACTGCACAAGGGAATTATATACACTATCGTCTTCTCCTGAAGACTCTGGATCCAAACTCTTGGTGCCGAGTCCTCGGTGCTTTCGTGGTCTCTTCGACGAATCCTTTCGACAAGCTGAGTCTACCCTGGCCACAGGCCAGCCAAAACACAGTTCCACTGGGGGCACCGCCGTGGAGGCCGTCAACCACAAGTCCAGTAGGTCTGCTGGCAGGTTCCGGATCAGCAACGCTGGTCAGGCCACTCCACGAGCGATACTAGGGTAGCGCCCTAGTCAGAAGCCTCGTGTGATACCACAAATCACTCTCCTGTCCTCAATACCCTAGTGGTTAATCGTCTCCAGCAGTCGGTCCCGGGTACGACAACCCTTCACTGCCGCTTCACAGGCAGGGTAACACCACAGTGTTCTTCCGGGAGACGACTTCACAGCTGCTGCAGCAAAGCACAAGGTATGGAGACGGCTGCCTTGGGTAGACTGACTCAACTTCCCTAACAGCAGTCCCAGGTCGACTCTGTAAGTAGACACGTCATCAATAACAGGGACACACTCAAGCACCTCACTTACAGGCTCAGACACAAACGCCCACCTATCCACGCCATAGATGGCGCTGTCGTCTCAGCACCACCTCACCAGAGGTCAGCAGCGGCGGTGTTGTGAGCTGCACAGGACTGGAAACTGGCCCTTGTGGCCAGTACACGTCGTCCTCACCAGGTGTCGTCGTCCATTTGGTGGGGGTTTCGGGAGCTGACCCACAGATGGCGCGGTCGTCACTGCTCCAGGCTCGGACGCTGGACTTGGGTCCGTAACACCTCCCCACCAAAAAGAATTTGGTTTGGGGTTCTATAAAGAGAAACACAAACCAAATTAATACGGCGACACAACTCCAAATGGACTCACTTATACTGAAAACTGGAACGGCGAGGCTGTCTCGTCCACAGAACTGTCCTACTGGGCAATTCCGGCACAACGGGAACTTGCAGATAGAAGGCAATGACCTGCCTGATGTAATCGTCCACATCTACACTGCGATGTCAAGCAGGGGCATCATCTCACATCTCTCGAGTAAGGATTGGTTTCGACATGATCTGGGTCGACTCGACACTTCCCTGTGTCGTGACACCGATGATGGCTGATCACTGACGGCATTTCTAGTACCGGTCCGGTAGTCCTTCAGGGAGACGGGAACCTGGAATACAGGGGTCTGATAATTCAGAGTGATAGCGACAGTGGGTAAGTCAATACTTACTTCATACGCCTCTACTAGGCTTACACCTAGTTTCAACAGGGCTGCTTGCATACCGAAGATGGCATTCGCTCTGCCACCGTCAGGTCGACCAACGTTCCGTATAACGCTGCATTTAGGCTCAGCAATCACGCGGGGGGTGTCAACCTGTCGGAAACAGTCACTCATATTATCATATGTCGTACCTCCTGTATCAACCATCACCTTCCAGGTCCCTTCTTCGACTGCAACATTCGCAGTGCACGTCTCTAATCCCTGGGATCTCTTCGCGATTTTCATGGGAGCCATCATCTGTCGGGTCGTCCACCGGTCCTTACTGAGAACACTGAGAACACATACGAGAACAAAACAAAATATCGCTAAGAAACATGGGGCCAATTGAGGGATAAGCTTCCCGAGCCTGTCATGTCCACAGCCGGCCATATCCACTAGCCTGGTTTGGACCAAAGAGGGCACTAGACCTTTCGAACACACCTCACATACCTCTGACGTCTGGGGAATCTCTGGCCGGTTCAATGAACACTGTACAATGCCATACCGCAAGTACACATCCGCCTTCGCTCCAGACTCGTTGGTATCCGTGGGTGCCTGCACACAAGGCCTCTCTTCTAGCTCAGGTACTTCTGCCACCGTAACCTCATGTTCCTTGTTGAGAGAAGAATCAGGAGACTGCTAGAATACTGTCGATCTGCGGGTGAGAGGACAAATTAAACATGTTTAAATCCGGGTCTGTTTGTACCTGGACATTACCACTGCCTGTTACCTCAGACCTTGTTATTCCGGCTGACTCGTCCGCAATCTTGGGATGATTGGTGCTCCAATCTGTCACCAAGTCGTTGGCTAGTACCACGTCGATCCCAGCTACAGGGAGGGTATCGACTACTGCCAACGCACATGTGCCGCTGAAGTAAGGCGAGTCGAGATGTACTGGCACTAAGGGGGCGATGTACTGCGTCCTAGGAAACCCAACCAGGACAACCTGTTGTCTCCTGTCCACACTTACTCCCTCGGGTAACGAGCTCTTCACGATCAGGGACTGGGCTGCTCCACTATCTCTGAGCACTACAACTGATCTACCAGTATGATCACTCGATACATACCCGCCTGAAGTGTGAGGGGAAAACAATCTGGGTTCTTCCTGCGTAGTCGTAGACTGGTTTCCTGCTGGTGATGTTCCACAGCTCATCAACATCACCTCCCTTCGTGCGCCGCCACCTCTTCTGCCTCGGCACATAGCAGCTACATGCCCTTTCTGCCCACAAGTCCAGCACACCATATTCCTCCTTGGACTCCGGTGTTTAGGACTGTTAGGACTCGTCCTTCGAGGGCTACTTGGGGGCGTCTTCTTAGCGCTTCGTGGGACGGGAGTCTCCTCTTCGTCATGAGGTTCGTCGAACCGGCGTTGGTAATTCCTCGGGACGTACTTAGCAGACGGCCTATGAGTCAGGATGTATTCCTCAGCCATGGTGGCTGCCGCACTCAAGGTCTCCACCTGCTGTTCCTCTAAGTACGTCTTCAGGTCTCCAGACAAACAATCCTTGAAGTCCTCTAGCAGTATAAGCTGCTCGAGGTCTTCTTTGGTCTCCACCTTCCGAGAGGCACACCATTCCTGAAAAAGTCGCTCCTTGATGGTGGCGAATTCGGTGAAAGTGTGCTCTGAGGACTTCTTCAGGTTTCTGAACTTTTGTCTGTAAGCCTCAGGTACCAATTGGTACGCCATGAGCACGACCTTCTTCACCTTGTCGTAATCGCCGGAGTCGTCAAGGGATAACGTGGAGTAGGCGATTTGGGCCTTCCCAGTGAAGACTGACTATCATGATGGCCCAATTCTCCCTTGGCCACTCCAAAGAGGCAGCGACTTTCTCGAAGGCTGCGAAGAACTTTGAAACTTCCTTCTCATTGAATTTGGGGACCATTTTGATGTTCCTTACCGGATCGAAACTGCTGGCTTCCGTCGTTGGCCTCCGACCACCTAACCGTAATACTTCTAGCTCATGTTGTCTCTCTCTTTCCTCTCTGTCTCGTCGTTCTTGTCTGTCTCGTTCTTCTCTTTCTCTTTCTCGTTCTTTTTCTCTTTCTCGCTCTTCTCTTTCTCGTTTCTCTTCTCTTTCTCGTTCCTCTCTTCTTTCTTCTCGTTCTAATTCTAAACGCCTCATCGCCAATTCTTTATCTTTCATCTTCATTTCTTTATCTTTTAATTCTCGTTCTAATTCTAACTTCTTCCACTCTATCTCACGATTTATCTCTAAGGCGCGCATTTTGACTGTAAGTAAGCTAATATTCAGCTCACCTGCATCACTGTCAATGTCACTACCTTTATCTTCCTTTTCAGTGGAAGCAACTTCTTCACTTTCCTTGGTACCTAGTGCCTCACTTTCTTGTTTTTCTTCGGCCTTCAAATGCCGGTGAACCTTGGATAAGATCTCCACACGGGAATCACTGGCACGGATCTTTATCTCCAAGTAGGCACTAACTAGCACTAGTTCTGGTTTGCTCAGATATTTTAATCTGGCAAGACAGTCCTCTCTGTTCAGAAAAGCCTGAACATCGTCCAGATCATGGATGGTAGCTTTTTCTGCCATTGTCACAGATGGAACACTTAGCACTTAACACACCGCTTTCACGTTAGCACTTAACGCACCGAGCACTGTTCTACGTCAATATTGCACTTTATCGCACCTGGCGCCTCACTTGCCAATATTGCACGTAATTACTTCGGGCACCGCACTACACAATATTGCACTTAATCGCTTAATCACAGCGAGCACCGCACTGCACAATATCGCACTTAGTCACTCTTAGCACCGCACAGGACGTATAATGTCCCAATCGTCACACACAGGGGGAATTATTTACAGGGATTACGCCACTTCACCACCCCTGTCAAACATACTTAACAAGGGGTCGGATCCCGCTAGGGATGCCAATTATGTTACGGCCCTCTCGGGTCGCAACTGGGTTCGTACTCTGATGTCGTTAGAGGAAGGGTATCCGGCCCCAAGCCAGTAGTGGCTTTCAAGGGATGAGATCCGTGACGCAAGTAACTTAAAGGGGAAGGGAAATAAAGTTAAGAACTTAAGATTATAATTGTTTCCATCACCAATAAATAATATAATAAAAGAGTACACAGGGGGAGGGGTATTAACACTGTACACAATCGTCTTCTCCTGAAGACTCTGGATCCAAGCTCTCGGTGCTTTCGTGGTCTCTTCGACGAATCCTTTCGACAAGCTGAGTCTACCCTGGCCACAGGCCAGCCAAAACACAGTTCCACTGGGGGCACCGCCGTGGAGGCCGTCAACCACAAGTCCAGCAGGTCTGCTGGCAGGTTCCAGATCAGCAACGCTGGTCAGGCCACTCCACGAGCGATACTAGGGTAGCGCCCTAGTCAGAAGCCTCGTGTGATACCACAAATCACTCTCCTGTCCTCAATACCCTAGTGGTTAATCGTCTCCAGCAGTCGGTCCCGGGTACGACAACCCTTCACTGCCGCTTCACAGGCAGGGTAACACCACAGTGTTCTTCCGGGAGACGACTTCACAGCTGCTGCAGCAAAGCACAAGGTATGGAGACGGCTGCCTTGGGTAGACTGACTCAACTTCCCTAACAGCAGTCCCAGGTCGACTCTGTAAGTAGACACGTCATCAATAACAGGGACAAACTCAAGCACCTCACTTACAGGCTCAGACACAAACGCCCACCTATCCACGCCATAGATGGCGCTGTCGTCTCAGCACCACCTCACCAGAGGTCAGCAGCGGCGGTGTTGTGAGCTGCACAGGACTGGAAACTGGCCCTTGTGGCCAGTACACGTCGTCCTCACCAGGTGTCGTCGTCCATTTGGTGGGGGTTTCGGGAGCTGACCCACAGATGGCGCGGTCGTCACTGCTCCAGGCTCGGACGCTGGACTCGGGTCCGTAACACACACACACACACAACTTTAACTGAATAGAGCTTAAACATCTTCGAGTTCTCCAAAAGTATTTGTTGACTTTCTGCGGGGAACACGGGCCACAGGGATAAGAGCCTCGTTGGACTAGAATCACTGTTTACCAACGTATTACCAACTAGCAGTCTCCGTGGTGTAGTGGTAAGACTCTCGCCTGGTGTTCCGCGAGCGCTATGTCATGGGTTCGTATCCTGGCTGGGGAGGATTTACTGGGCGCAATTCCTTAACTGTAGCCTCTGTTTAACGCAACAGTAAAATGTGTACTTGGATGAAAAAACGATTCTTCGCGGCAGGGGATCGTATTCCAGGGACCGTAGGATTAAGGACTTGCCCGAAACGCTACGCATACTAGTGTCTGTACAAGAATGTACAAGAATGTAACGTACCTGTGGATGAAACCATCGGGATGATAGCCGACAGAGTGTATCGTGATCCGGCCTGTACTCGTCTTGACATACCAGAAAACATTCTAAGGAAACTATTCCAAGCTTGTACTAAAGAGGCACCCTTCTTGAGCCCGGATGGACACATGTATAAGCAAGTAGATGGGGTCGCCATGGGTTCTCCCCTAGGTGTCCTGTTTGCAAACTTCTACATGGGTACCATCGAGCAAAAAGTCCTAGTCGACATGAACTTGAAACCGGCCATATACTGCAGGTATGTTGACGACATTTTTACACAACTACCTGATGTCAGACATCTGCAGGAGCTGAAGGAGGCATTTGAGCAGAATTCTGTGTTGCGTTTCACTTACGAGATGGAGAAGGATGGGAAGCTGCCCTTTCTAGATGTAACAGTCATGGAAAGGAGCGGAGTTTTCCACACTGCAGTCTACACTAAGGAAACAAACATAGGAATGTGCCTGAATGCCAACAGTGACTGTCCAGACAGGTACAAGAGGAGTGTTGTTAACGCATATGTCGACCGTGCTCTCAGCCACAGCTCAGAATGGAAGCAAGTCGACGAAGAACTCTGTAGGGTAAGGCAGGTCCTAGTCAACAACGGCTTCTACAATGGTTTCGTGGAAGACATCATAAGAAGGAAAGTGAAACGCCATGCAACCTCAGAAGAGACAACTAACACAACACCTATATCCCCTATTAGACTATTTTACAGGAACTTCTTTTCCACAGCCCATAAAACGGAGGAAAGGGTCCTGAAAGATATTGTTAGTAGAAACGTTATCCCTACAGACAAAAATCAGAAGATACAACTGACAATTTACTATCAAACCAAAAAAACGGCCAGCCTACTCATGAGAAACTCTCCAGACACAGAGCAGAACGCTTTAAAAGAGCCCAACGTCGTCTATGCCTTCAAATGCCCTCTTGGGGACTGTAAGGCTCAAAAAACTCAGTATATAGGCAAGACAACAACATCTCTTTCCAGGCGTTTAACGATGCATAAGCAACAAGGCTCCATTAAGGAACATATAGTCTCTTCCCACAACCAAACCATCACCAGAGAAATCTTAGCAAACAACCCAGAAAGCATCGATAGATACAGCGATAGCAGGCGGCTTGACATCTGCGAGGCACTACACATCAAGAAGTCAACACCAGCAATCAACAGCCAATTAATGCACAACTATATTCTACCCACTTCAAGTCTCCGCTCCAATATAGAAGCATCAAGAAATATGGGCCAATAAAAATAGGCCTTCTGCAGTTACCTACCTAACAGGGAGCCGGTCGGCCGAGCGGACAGCACGTGGTCTTGTAATCCTGTGGTCCCGGGTTCGATCCCGGGCGCCGGCGAGAAACAAAGGGCAGAGTTTCTTTCACCCTGATGCCACTGTTACCTAGCAGTAAAATAGGTACCTGGGTGTTAGTCAACTGTCACGAGCTGCTTCCTGGGGGTGGAGGCCTGGTCGAGGACCGGGCCGCGGGGACACTAAAGCCCCGAAATCATCTCAAGATAACCTCAAGATAACCTTTAATACCCATTGTTTCGTGTCCTGTCTTGTGTTAAAAGTTTATTTTCACCTCATCCAAAACTATTGTAACATGTCACCTCACCCAAATGTAGGTATAAAAACTCGAAGATGTTTAAGCCCTATTCAGTTAAAGTTGTGTGTGTGTGTGTAAACTAAAGTCTTTGAAAATGTAATAAGTTTTACGAAACGCGCTCAAGTGTCACGTCAGACTAGAAATAAAAATGAATTTTGGAGAACTGATTTTTGAATTACTATCAACAGAGAAAAGAAATGTTAGAAAGATCGAGAAAATTTGTGTTAGAATTATTAATCTTACTTTTTCGGTCATATTTAATAATATATGTCTACAGGAAAGACTGCTACCAAAATATACTAATGTTATATATATATATATATATATATATATATATATATATATATATATATATATATATATATATATATATATATATATATATATATATATATATATATATATAAGTTAGATAAATATACACATATACCAAAAGAATAGGGGTGGTAGCAGAAGAAAATATCAAAGTGTTCAGTGAGGATCCACAAGGTCTTCTCTGAGTACTCTTTATTTTCTTCTCCGAGGCTATGGGTCCCTACACTTGCACCAGAGGTGGTACCCCTTCTAGGTTTAAAAAAATATATATATATATATATATATATATATATATATATATATATATATATATATATATATATATATATATATATATATATATATATATGTATACATATATATATATATATATATATATATATATATATATATATATATATATATGTATATATATATATATATATATATATATATATATATATATATATATATATATATATATATATATATATATATATATATATAATCTGTCATGGAAAGGAGCGGAGGTTTCCACACTGCAGTCTACACTAAGAAAACAAACATAGGAATGTGCCTAAAGGCCAACAGTGACTGCCTAGATAGGTACAAGAGGAGTGTTGTTAACGCTTATGTCGACCGTGCTCTCAGCCACAGCTCAGGATGGAAGCAAGTTGATGAAGAACTCTGTAGGGTAAGGCAGGTCCTAGTCAACAACGGCTTCTCCAATGGTTTCGTTGAAGACATAAGAAGGAAGGTTAAACGCCATGCAACCTCTGAAGAGACAACTAACACAACATCTATACCCCTTATTAGACTTTTCTATTAACAATATCTTTCAGGACCCTTTCCTCCGTTTTATGAGCTGTGGAAAAGAAGTTCCTGTAAAATAGTCTAAGAGGGGGTACAGGTGTTGTGTTAGTTGTCTCTTCAGAGGTTGCATGGCGTTTCACCTTCCTTCTTATGATGTCTTCAACGAAACCATTGGAGAAGCAGTTGTTGACTAGGACCTGCCTTCGCCAGAAGATATTCCACTTCTTTCCTCATTAACTCTCTCTTCTCCAGGCTGACCCGATAAGCACTTTGCTTAATCGGCCTACCACCTCTCACTTCTATTTCGTGCATCACACTCCTGTGGCATCGGGGCACATCCGTGAAAATAGACTCATTCTCCCTCAAAATTGTCATCAATTCGGACCTCTGCTTCCCTTTCAGATGTTGTAACTTCTCTCCGATGCTTCCTAGACTTTCGGTGTTGGAAAGATGGGTGCCATCAGCACGGGACCATTTTCCTTCTTCCTCCGGTAATTCTTGGTTCAGTCTCATACACATAACTGCTCTCCCCTCTACTTCTGGTCGCATCGTCCCATTCCGAACTGTGGCCTTTCCTTCTTCCTGGAAATATGGCTTCAGACGATCTATATGACACACCTGAGTCTTACGTGGTCAGTCCGGCTTGCTGATTTCATAGTTCACCTGGCTTATCCGCTTCACAACCCTGTATGGTCCCTCGAAACTCGGTTCAATCTCCTTGCTCTTTCTGGGTAGCAGCACCTTCACCCGGGTCCCAACCTGGAACTCCCTTGGGACGACCTTCCGATCATACCAATCGGACATCTTCCTCTGGACCTTCCTCAGATGTTTGGCTGCCAACTTCTTCGCACTTCCAAGTCGTTCATTGAATTTATACACATACTCGTCGACTGATTCCATGGCCACTCCTGACGTCAGCTTTTCCTTCAGCATCGATAGGGGACGATGCACCTCATGTCCATTAACGAGTTGAAACGGTGAGAATCCCAGAGACTCCACCACTGCGTCCCGTATTGCAAATAACGCCGGATACACTGCCTCATCCCATTCCAATCCTTGTTCGGCGCAGAACACTCTTAACATGGTCTTCAAGGTCGAGTGGAACCTTTCGATCGCTCCTTGCGACTGCGGTCTGTAGGGCAAAAACCTAATCTGGGTTATCCCCCAGCTTGCAATAGTTTGTGTTACGGAACAATTGGGTCGCAACTGGGGGTTCTTCTCTGGTGTTAGTAGAGTTTGGGTATCTGGCCCCAAGTTAGTAGTGACTTTCAAGGGGTGTGTTCCGTAACGCAAGTAAATTAAAGGGGAAGGGATACAAATACACTAAATTAAATATATAATTACCACCACCAATAAATAAATATATATACTGTCACACGGGGGGTATAAATATTCAATGTGCAGAATCGTCTTCCTCTGAAGACGCGGAATGTTCCACGGTGCTCAAGACGGGTAGCCCTGGTTTTCTTCTTGTGGCCTCACGATGAATCCTTCGATTCCCTCGGCGAGTCTACCCTGGCCACAGGCCAGCCAAATCACAGTCCCACTGGGTGCACAGTCGTGGAGGCCTTCAACCACAAATCCAGCCTGTAGCTGGCAGGTTCCAATCAGCTCTGCTCCGTAGGCCACTCCACGACCGATACTAGGGTTGCAAGCCCTAGGCAGGAGCCTCGTGTGATTCCACAGATCACTCTCCTCTCTCAACAACACCCCAGTGGCTAGTCTTCTCCACCAGTCAGCCCCGGGTACGACAATTCCTGGTTCTGCCACCTCACAGGCAGGCTAACACAACAGTGTTCATCCGGGGGGGGACTCACAGCTGCTGCAGCAAACACATGGAGATACTATGGCTGCCTTGGGTAGACTGATCCACTGTCCATTACAGCAGTCCCAGGTCGACTCTGTAATCAGACACGTCATTAGTACTGATGACACTCTAGGGCACCTCACTCACAGGCTTAGACACAAACGTCCACCTATCCACTCCATAGATGGCGTTGCTGTCTAAGCGTCATCTCACCAGAGGTCAGCAGCGGCTATGTTACGGGCTGAATAAGACGGGAATCCAACCCCTGTGGCCGGTATATCTCGTCCTCACTAGATGGCGTCGTCCATTTGGAGGGGGTTTCGGGAGCTGACCCACAGATGGCATGGTCGTCACTGCTCTGTGCTCGGACGCTGGACTCGGGTCCGTAACAGTTTGTCTAAACCATCTCGATTTGAACACGCTCCCACAATCAGTCTGAATCTCTTTGGGTATCCCCACCCAAGAGAAGAAACGTTGGAGCTGTCCCATAATACTCTTCGATGTAAATTGCCGCACCGGAACCGCTTCCGGGAATCTCATTGACGCGCACATGATCGTAAGCAAGTAGTTGTTCCCTCTCTTCGTTCGGGGCAAGGGTCCCACACCGTCTATCATTAGACGCTCAAACGCCGTTCCGAGAGCAGGGACAGGAACCAGAGGGGCCCTTGGTATTGCCGATCGATTACTGTGCAGTTCCGGAACATCCGAACACCAGATTTCAAATGTGGCGAGTCCTCTTCCTCCTCCCTCCTGTGACGCATGCTCACTTGCGCCTATGCTGGAACTACGAGTGTTGTAATAATTTGTAATATTTCAAACAGAGTTCCGTGTGGATGGAGACGTGGTTGACGAATATTTATGTCATAATATGGGGTTTTATAAGATAAAAAATGATATTTCAGAGTGTAAGTCAATTTAATTTGATGTCATTATATGCAGGAGAATATTATGAGTGAAAATCAAGTTTATAGTTTTATTTACCGGAACAGCTGATCGAGACTGTATAAATTATTTCCAGTAAACAGCCATATATACTAATAAATAAAAGTAAATCTATTATTAATCAATTTTCCTTAATAAAGTTAGGTAAATGAGACTGGATTCAATTCGATCATTAATATACAGAAATTATTCCTTTCTGAATTTTTTTTTTAATTTAGAGCTGAAGGAGGCATTCGAGCGGAGTTCTGTGTTGCGTTTCACTTACGAGATGGAGAAGGATGGGAAGCTGCCCTTTCTAGATGTAACAGTCATGGAAAGGAGCAGAGGTTTCCACACTGCAGTCTACACTAAGGAAACAAACATAGGAATGTGCCTCAATTCCAACATGACTGCCCAGACAGGTACAAGAGGAGTGTTGTTAACGCATATGTCGACCGTGCTCTAAGCCACAGCTCAGAATGGAAGCAAG
>NC_091178.1:24743649-24893649 GCF_040958095.1 Procambarus clarkii
AGAAGTGACTCGAACCCATACTGCCAGGAGCAACGCAACTGGTATGTACAGGGACGCCTTAATCCGCTTGACCATTACGACCGGACATAAGGAAGTGATAGCCGAAGCTATTTGAACCACTTCCCCGCCGGCACTCGGATGGTAATCTTGGGCATAGCATTTTATCAAATCACCTCATTCTTTGGGGCACACGTGAGGAACACAAATGCAAACAAGCCTGAATGGTCCCCAGGAATATATTCAACTGAAAACTCACACCCCAGAAGTGACTCGAACCCATACTGCCAGGAACAACGCAACTGGTATGTACAGGGACGCCTTAATCCGCTTGACCATCACGACCAGACAAAAGGAAGTGATAGCCGAAGCTATTTGAACCACTTCCCCGCCGGCACTCGGATGGTAATCTTGGGCATAGCATTTTATCAAATCACCTCATTCTTTGGGGCACACGTGAGGAACACAAATGCAAACAAGCCTGAATGGTCCCCAGGACTATATACAACTGAAAACTCACACCCCAGAAGTGAATCGAACCCATACTGCCAGGAGCAACGCAACTGGTATGTACAGGGACGCCTTAATCCGCTTGACCATCACGACCGGACATAAGGAAGTGATAGCCGAAGCTATTTGAACCACTTCCCCGCCGGCACTCGGATGGCAATCTTGGGCATAGCATTTTATCAAATCACCTCATTCTTTGGGGCACACGTGAGGAACACAAATGCAAACAAGCCTGAATGGTCCCCAGGACTATATACAACTGAAAACTCACACCCCAGAAGTGACTCGAACCCATACTGCCAGGAGCAACGCAACTGGTATGTACAGGGACGCCTTAATCCGCTTGACCATTACGACCGGACATAAGGAAGTGATAGCCGAAGCTATTTGAACCACTTCCCCGCCGGCACTCGGATGGTAATCGTGGGCATAGCATTTTATCAAATCACCTCATTCTTTGGGGCACACGTGAGGAACACAAATGCAAACAAGCCTGAATGGTCCCCAGGACTATATACAACTGAAAACTCACACCCCAGAAGTGACTCGAACCCATACTGCCAGGAGCAACGCAACTGGTATGTACAGGGACGCCTTAATCCGCTTGACCATCACGACCGGACATAAGGAAGTGATAGCCGAAGCTATTTGAACCACTTCCTCGCCGGCACTCGGATGGTAATCTTGGGCATAGCATTTTATCAAATCACCTCATTCTTTGGGGCACACGTGAGGAACACAAATGCAAACAAGCCTGAATGGTCCCCAGGACTATATACAACTGAAAACTCACACCCCAGAAGTGACTCGAACCCATACTGCCAGGAGCAACGCAACTGGTATGTACAGGGACGCCTTAATCCGCTTGACCATCACGACCGGACATAAGGAAGTGATAGCCGAAGCTATTTGAACCACTTCCCCGCCGGCACTAGGATGGTAATCTTGGGCATAGCATTTTATCAAATCACCTCATTCTTTGGGGCACACGTGAGGAACACAAATGCAAACAAGCCTGAATGGTCCCCAGGACTATATACAACTGAAAACTCACACCCCAGAAGTGACTCGAACCCATACTGCCAGGAGCAACGCAACTGGTATGTACAGGGACACCTTAATCCGCTTGACCATCACGACCGGACATAAGGAAGTGATAGCCGAAGCTATTTGAACCACTTCCCCGCCGGCACTCGGATGGTAATCTTGGGCATAGCATTCTATCAAATCACCTCATTCTTTGGGGCACACGTGAGGAACACAAATGCAAACAAGCCTGAATGGTCCCCAGGACTATATACAACTGAAAACTCACACCCCAGAAGTGACTCGAACCCATACTGCCAGGAGCAACGCAACTGGTATGTACAGGGTCGCCTTAATCCGCTTGACCATCACGACCGGACATAAAGAAGTGATAGCCGAAGCTATTTGAACCACTTCCCCGCCGGAACTCGGATGATAATCTTGGGCATAGCATTTTATCAAATCACCTCATTCTTTGGGGCACACATGAGGAACACAAATGCAAACAAGCCTGAATGGTCCCCAGGACTATATACAACTGAAAACTCACACCCCAGAAGTGACGCGAACCCATACTGCCAGGAGCAACGCAACTGGTATGTACAGGGACACCTTAATCCGCTTGACCATCACGACCGGACATAAGGAAGTGATAGCCGAAGCTATTTGAACCACTTCCCCGCCGGCACTCGGATGGTAATCTTGGGCATAGCATTTTATCAAATCACCTCATTCTTTGGGGCACACGTGAGGAACGCAAATGCAAACAAGCCTGAATGGTCCCCAGGACTATATACAACTGAAAACTCACACCCCAGAAGTGACTCGAACCCATACTGCCAGGAGCAACGCAACTGGTATGTACAGGGACGCCTTAATCCGCTTGACCATTACGACCGGACATAAGGAAGTGATAGCCGAAGCTATTTGAACCACTTCCCCGCCGGCACTCGGATGGTAATCTTGGGCATAGCATTTTATCAAATCACCTCATTCTTTGGGGCACACGTGAGGAACACAAATGCAAACAAGCCTGAATGGTCCCCAGGACTATATACAACTGAAAACTCACACCCCAGAAGTGACTCGAACCCATACTGCCAGGAGCAACGCAACTGGTATGTACAGGGACGCCTTAATCCGCTTGACCATCACGACCGGACATAAGGAAGTGATAGCCGAAGCTATTTGAACCACTTCCTCGCCGGCACTCGGATGGTAATCTTGGGCATAGCATTTTATCAAATCACCTCATTCTTTGGGGCACACGTGAGGAACACAAATGCAAACAAGCCTGAATGGTCCCCAGGACTATATACAACTGAAAACTCACACCCCAGAAGTGACTCGAACCCATACTGCCAGGAGCAACGCAACTGGTATGTACAGGGACGCCTTAATCCGCTTGACCATCACGACCGGACATAAGGAAGTGATAGCCGAAGCTATTTGAACCACTTCCCCGCCGGCACTAGGATGGTAATCTTGGGCATAGCATTTTATCAAATCACCTCATTCTTTGGGGCACACGTGAGGAACACAAATGCAAACAAGCCTGAATGGTCCCCAGGACTATATACAACTGAAAACTCACACCCCAGAAGTGACTCGAACCCATACTGCCAGGAGCAACGCAACTGGTATGTACAGGGACACCTTAATCCGCTTGACCATCACGACCGGACATAAGGAAGTGATAGCCGAAGCTATTTGAACCACTTCCCCGCCGGCACTCGGATGGTAATCTTGGGCATAGCATTTTATCAAATCACCTCATTCTTTGGGGCACACGTGAGGAACGCAAATGCAAACAAGCCTGAATGGTCCACAGGACTATATACAACTGAAAACTCACACCCCAGAAGTGACTCGAACCCATACTGCAAGGAGCAACGCAACTGGTATGTACAGGGACGCCTTAATCCGCTTGACCATCACGACCGGACATAAAGAAGTGATAACCGAAGTTATTTGAACCACTTCCCCGCCGGAACTCGGATGATAATCTTGGGCATAGCATTTTATCAAATCACCTCATTCTTTGGGGCACACATGAGGAACACAAATGCAAACAAGCCTGAATGGTCCCCAGGACTATATACAACTGAAAACTCACACCCCAGAAGTGACTCGAACCCATACTGCCAGGAGCAACGCAACTGGTATGTACAGGGAAGCCTTAATCCGCTTGACCATTACGACCGGACATAAGGAAGTGATAGCCGAAGCTATTTGAACCACTTCCCCGCCGGCACTCGGATGGTAATCTTGGGCATAGCATTTTATCAAATCACCTCATTCTTTGGGGCACACGTGAGGAACACAAATGCAAACAAGCCTGAATGGTCCCCAGGACTATATTCAACTGAAAACTCACACCCCAGAAGTGACTCGAACCCATACTGCCAGGAGCAACGCAACTGGTATGTACAGGGACGCCTTAACCCACTTGACCATCACGACCAGACAAAAAGAAGTGATAGCCGAAGCTAATTGAACCACTTCCCCGCCGGCACTCGGATGGTAATCTTGGGCATAGCATTTTATCAAATCACCTCATTCTTTGGGGCACACGTGAGGAACACAAATGCAAACAAGCCTGAATGGTCCCCAGGACTATATTCAACTGAAAACTCACACCCTAGAAGTGACTCGAACCCATACTGCCAGGAGCAACGCAACTGGTATGTACAGGGACGCCTTAATCCGCTTGACCATCACGACCGGACATAAGGAAGTGATAGCCGAAGCTATTTGAACCACTTCCCCGCCGGCACTCGGATGGTAATCTTGGGCATAGCATTTTATCAAATCACCTCATTCTTTGGGGCACACGTGAGGAACACAAATGCAAACAAGCCTGAATGGTCCCCAGGACTATATACAACTGAAAACTCACACCCCAGAAGTGACTCGAACCCATACTGCCAGGAGCAACGCAACTGGTATGTACAGGGACGCCTTAATCCGCTTGACCATCACGACCGGACATAAGGAAGTGATAGCCGAAGCTATTTGAACCACTTCCCCGCCGGCACTCGGATGATAATCTTGGGCATAGCATTTTATCAAATCACCTCATTCTTTGGGGCACACGTGAGGAACACAAATGCAAACAAGCCTGAATGGTCCCCAGGACTATATACAACTTAAAACTCACACCCCAGAAGTGACTCGAACCCATACTGCCAGGAGCAACGCAACTGGTATGTACAGGGACGCCTTAATCCGCTTGACCATGACGACCGGACAAAAGGAAGTGATAGCCGAAGCTATTTGAACCACTTCCCCGCCGGCACTCGGATGGTAATCTTGGGCATAGCATTCTATCAAATCACCTCATTCTTTGGGGCACACGTGAGGAACACAAATGCAAACAAGCCTGAATGGTCCCCAGGACTATATACAACTGAAAACTCACACCCCAGAAGTGACTCGAACCCATACTGCCACGAGCAACGCAACTGGTATGTACAGGGACGCCTTAATCCGCTTGACCATCACGACCGGACATAAAGAAGTGATAGCCGAAGCTATTTGAACCACTTCCCCGCCGGAACTCGGATGATAATCTTGGGCATAGCATTTTATCAAATCACCTCATTCTTTGGGGCACATATGAGGAACACAAATGCAAACAAGCCTGAATGGTCCCCAGGACTATATACAACTGAAAACTCACACCCCAGAAGTAACTCGAACCCATACTGCCAGGAGCAACGCAACTGGTATGTACAGGGACACCTTAATCCGCTTGACCATCACGACCGGACATAAGGAAGTGATAGCCGAAGCTATTTGAACCACTTCCCCGCCGGCACTCGGATGGTAATCTTGGGCATAGCATTTTATCAAATCACCTCATTCTTTGGGGCACACGTGAGGAACGCAAATGCAAACAAGCCTGAATGGTCCCCAGGACTATATACAACTGAAAACTCACACCCCAGAAGTGACTCGAACCCATACTGCCAGGAGCAACGCAACTGGTATGTACAGGGACGCCTTAATCCGCTTGACCATTACGACCGGACATAAGGAAGTGATAGCCGAAGCTATTTGAACCACTTCCCCGCCGGCACTCGGATAGTAATCTTGTGCATAGCATTTTATCAAATCACCTCATTCTTTGGGGCACACGTGAGGAATACAAATGCAAACAAGCCTGAATGGTCCCCAGGACTATATTCAACTGAAAACTCACACCCCAGAAGTGACTCCAACCCATACTGCCAGGAGCAACGCAACTGGTATGTACAGGGACGCCTTAATCCGCTTGACTATCACGACCAGACAAAAGGAAGTGATAGCCGAAGCTTTTTGAACCACTTCCCCGCCGGCACTCGGATGGTAATCTTGGGCATAGCATTTTATCAAATCACCTCATTCTTTGGGGCACACATGAGGAACACAAATGCAAACAAGCCTGAATGGTCCCCAGGACTATATACAACTGAAAACTCACACCCCAGAAGTGACTCGAACCCATACTGCCAGGAGCAACGCAACTGGTATGTACAGGGAAGCCTTAATCCGCTTGACCATTACGACCGGACATAAGGAAGTGATAGCCGAAGCTATTTGAACCACTTCCCCGCCGGCACTCGGATGGTAATCTTGGGCATAGCATTTTATCAAATCACCTCATTCTTTGGGGCACACGTGAGGAACACAAATGCAAACAAGCCTGAATGGTCCCCAGGACTATATTCAACTGAAAACTCACACCCCAGAAGTGACTCGAACCCATACTGCCAGGAGCAACGCAACTGGTATGTACAGGGACGCCTTAACCCGCTTGACCATCACGACCAGACAAAAAGAAGTGATAGCCGAAGCTAATTGAACCACTTCCCCGCCGGCACTCGGATGGTAATCTTGGGCATAGCATTTTATCAAATCACCTCATTCTTTGGGGCACACGTGAGGAACACAAATGCAAACAAGCCTGAATGGTCCCCAGGACTATATACAACTGAAAACTCACACCCCAGAAGTGACTCGAACCCATACTGCCAGGAGCAACGCAACTGGTATGTACAGGGACGCCTTAATCCGCTTGACCATCACGACCGGACATAAGGAAGTGATAGCCGAAGCTATTTGAACCACTTCCCCGCCGGCACTCGGATGATAATCTTGGGCATAGCATTTTATCAAATCACCTCATTCTTTGGGGCACACGTGAGGAACACAAATGCAAACAAGCCTGAATGGTCCCCAGGACTATATACAACTTAAAACTCACACCCCAGAAGTGACTCGAACCCATACTGCCAGGAGCAACGCAACTGGTATGTACAGGGACGCCTTAATCCGCTTGACCATGACGACCGGACAAAAGGAAGTGATAGCCGAAGCTATTTGAACCACTTCCCTGCCGGCACTCGGATGGTAATCTTGGGCATAGCATTCTATCAAATCACCTCATTCTTTGGGGCACACGTGAGGAACACAAATGCAAACAAGCCTGAATGGTCCCCAGGACTATATACAACTGAAAACTCACACCCCAGAAGTGACTCGAACCCATACTGCCACGAGCAACGCAACTGGTATGTACAGGGACGCCTTAATCCGCTTGACCATCTCGACCGGACATAAAGAAGTGATAGCCGAAGCTATTTGAACCACTTCCCCGCCGGAACTCGGATGATAATCTTGGGCATAGCATTTTATCAAATCACCTCATTCTTTGGGGCACACATGAGGAACACAAATGCAAACAAGCCTGAATGGTCCCCAGGACTATATACAACTGAAAACTCACACCCCAGAAGTAACTCGAACCCATACTGCCAGGAGCAACGCAACTGGTATGTACAGGGACACCTTAATCCGCTTGACCATCACGACCGGACATAAGGAAGTGATAGCCGAAGCTATTTGAACCACTTCCCCGCCGGCACTCGGATGGTAATCTTGGGCATAGCATTTTATCAAATCACCTCATTCTTTGGGGCACACGTGAGGAACGCAAATGCAAACAAGCCTGAATGGTCCCCAGGACTATATACAACTGAAAACTCACACCCCAGAAGTGACTCGAACCCATACTGCCAGGAGCAACGCAACTGGCATGTACAGGGACGCCTTAATCCGCTTGACCATTACGACCGGACATAAGGAAGTGATAGCCGAAGCTATTTGAACCACTTCCCCGCCGGCACTCGGATGGTAATCTTGTGCATAGCATTTTATCAAATCACCTCATTCTTTGGGGCACACGTGAGGAATACAAATGCAAACAAGCCTGAATGGTCCCCAGGACTATATTCAACTGAAAACTCACACCCCAGAAGTGACTCGAACCCATACTGCCAGGAGCAACGCAACTGGTATGTACAGGGACGCCTTAATCCGCTTGACCATCACGACCAGACAAAAGGAAGTGATAGCCGAAGCTTTTTGAACCACTTCCCCGCCGGCACTCGGATGGTAATCTTGGGCATAGCATTTTATCAAATCACCTCATTCTTTGGGGCACACGTGAGGAACACAAATGCAAACAAGCCTGAATGGTCCCCAGGACTATATTCAACTGAAAACTCACACCCTAGAAGTGACTCGAACCCATACTGCCAGGAGCAACGCAACTGGTATGTACAGGGACGCCTTAATCTGCTTGACCATCACGACCGGACATAAGGAAGTTATAGCCGAAGCTATTTGAACCACTTCCCCGCCGGCACTCGGATGGTAATCTTGGGCATAGCATTTTATCAAATCACCTCATTCTTTGGGGCACACGTGAGGAACACAAATGCAAACAAGCCTGAATGGTCCCCAGGACTATATACAACTGAAAACTCACACCCCAGAAGTGACTCGAACCCATACTGCCAGGAGCAACGCAACTGGTATGTACAGGGACGCCTTAATCCGCTTGACCATCACGACCGGACATAAGGAAGTGATAGCCGAAGCTATTTGAACCACTTCCCCGACGGCACTCGGATGGTAATCTTAGGCATAGCATTTTATCAAATCACCTCATTCTTTGGGGCACACGTGAGGAACACAAATGCAAACAAGCCTGAATGGTCCCCAGGACTATATACAACTGAAAACTCACACCCCAGAAGTGACTCGAACCCATACTGCCAGGAGCAACGCAACTGGTATGTACAGGGACGCCTTAATCCGCTTGACCATGACGACCGGACAAAAGGAAGTGATAGCCGAAGCTATTTGAACCACTTCCCCGCCGGCACTCGGATGGTAATCTTGGGCATAGCATTCTATCAAATCACCTCATTCTTTGGGGCACACGTGAGGAACACAAATGCAAACAAGCCTGAATGGTCCCCAGGACTATATACAACTGAAAACTCACACCCCAGAAGTGACTCGAACCCATACTGCCAGGAGCAACGCAACTGGTATGTACAGGGACGCCTTAATCCGCTTGACCATCACGACCAGACATAAAGAAGTGATAGCCGAAGCTATTTGAACCACTACCCCGCCGGAACTCGGAAGATATTCTTGGGCATAGCATTTTATCAAATCACCTCATTCTTTGGGGCACACGTGAGGAACGCAAATGCAAACAAGCCTGAATGGTCCCCAGGACCATATACAACTGAAAACTCACACCCCAGAAGTGACTCGAACCCATACTGCCAGGAGCAACGCAACTGGTATGTACAGGGACGCCTTAATCCGCTTGACCATTACGACCGGACATAAGGAAGTGATAGCCGAAGCTATTTGAACCACTTTTCCGCCGGCACTCGGATGGTATTCTTGGGCATAGCATTTTATCAAATCACCTCATTCTTTAGGGCACACGTGAGGAACACAAATGCAAACAAGCCTGAATGGTCCCCAGGACTATATTCAACTGAAAACTCACACCCCAGAAGTGACTCGAACCCATGCTGCCAGGAGCAACGCAACTGGTATGTACAGGGACGCCTTAATCCGCTTGACCATCACGACCAGACAAAAGGAAGTGATAGCCGAAGCTATTTGAACCACTTCCCCGCCGGCACTCGGATGGTAATCTTGGGCATAGCATTTTATCAAATCACCTCATTCTTTGGGGCACACGTTAGGAACGCAAATGCAAACAAGCCTGAATGGTCCCCACGACTATATACAACTGAAAACTCACACCCCAGAAGTGACTCGAACCCATACTGCCAGGAGCAACGCAACTGGTATGTACAGGGACACCTTAATCTGCTTGACCATGACGACCGGACATAAGGAAGTGATAGCCGAAGCTATTTGAACCACTTACCCGCCGGCACTCGGATGGTAATCTTGGGCATAGCATTTTATCAAATCACCTCATTCTTTGGGGCACACGTGAGGAACGCAAATGCAAACAAGCCTGAATGGTCCCCAGGACTACATACAACTGAAAACTCACACCCCAGAAGTGACTCGAACCCATACTGCCAGGAGCAACGCAACTGGTATGTACAGGGACGCCTTAATCCGCTTGACCATTACGACCGGACATAAGGAAGTGATAGCCGAAGCTATTTGAACCACTTTTCCGCCGGCACTCGGATGGTATTCTTGGGCATAGCATTTTATCAAATCACCTCATTCTTTGGGGCACACGTGAGGAACACAAATGCAAACAAGCCTGAATGGTCCCCAGGACTATATTCAACTGAAAACTCACACCCCAGATGTGACTCGAACCCATACTGCCAGGAGCAACGCAACTGGTATGTACAGGGACGCCTTAATCCGCTTGACCATCACGACCAGACAAAAGGAAGTGATAGCCGAAGCTATTTGAACCACTTCCCCGCCGGCACTCGGATGGTAATCTTGGGCATAGCATTTTATCAAATCACCTCATTCTTTGGGGCACACGTGAGGAACGCAAATGCAAACAAGCCTGAATGGTCCCCAGGACTATATACAACTGAAAACTCACACCCCAGAAGTGACTCGAACCCATACTGCCAGGAGCAACGCAACTGGTATGTACAGGGACGCCTTAATCCGGTTGACCATCACGACCGGACAAAAGGAAGTGATAGCCGAAGCTATTTGAACCACTTCCCCGCCGGCACTCGGATGGTAATCTTTGCCATAGCATTCTATCAAATCACCTCATTCTTTGGGGCACACGTGAGGAACACAAATGCAAACAAGCCTGAATGGTCCCCAGGACTATATACAACTGAAAACTCACACCCCAGAAGTGACTCGAACCTATACTGCCAGGAGCAACGCAACTGGTATGTACAGGGACGCCTTAATCCGCTTGACCATCACGACCGGACATATAGAAGTGATAGCCGAAGCTATTTGAACCACTTCCCCGCCGGAACTCGGATGATAATCTTGGGCATAGCATTTTATCAAATCACCTCATTCTTTGGGGCACACGTGAGGAACACAAATGCAAACAAGCCTGAATGGTCCCCAGGACTATATACAACTGAAAACTCACACCCCTGAAGTGACTCGAACCCATACTGCCAGGAGCAACGCAACTGGTATGTACAGGGACGCCTTAATCCGCTTGACCATCACGACCGGACATAAGGAAGTGATAGCCGAAGCTATTTGAACCACTTCCCCGCCGGCACTCGGATGGTAATCTTGGGCATAGCATTTTATCAAATCACCTCATTCTTTGGGGCACACGTGAGGAACACAAATGCAAACAAGCCTGAATGGTCCCCAGGACTATATACAACTGAAAACTCACACCCCAGAAGTGACTTGAACCCATACTGCCAGGAGCAACGCAACTGGTATGTACAGGGACACCTTAATCTGCTTGGCCATCACGACCGGACATAAGGAAGTGATAGCCGAAGCTATTTGAACCACTTCCCCGCCGGCACTCGGATGGTAATCTTGGGCATAGCATTTTATCATATCACCTCATTCTTTGGGGCACACGTGAGGAACGCAAATGCAAACAAGCCTGAATGGTCGCCAGGACTATATACAACTGAAAACTCACACCCCAGAAGTGACTCGAACCCATACTGCCAGGAGCAACGCAACTGGTATGTACAGGGACGCCTTAATCCGCTTGACCATTACGACCGGACATAAGGAAGTTATAGCCGAAGCTATTTGAACCACTTCCCCGCCGGCACTCGGATGGTAATCTTGGGCATAGCATTTTATCAAATCACCTCATTCTTTGGGGCACACGTGAGGAACACAAATGCAAACAAGCCTGAATGGTCCCCAGGACTATATACAACTGAAAACTCACACCCCAGAAGTGACTCGAACCCATACTGCCAGGAGCAACGCAACTGGTATGTACAGGGACGCCTTAATCCACTTGACCATCACGACCAGACATAAAGAAGTGATAGCCGAAGCTATTTGAACCACTACCCCGCCGGAACTCGGATGATATTCTTGGGCATAGCATTTTATCAAATCACCTCATTCTTTGGGGCACACGTGAGGAACGCAAATGCAAACAAGCCTGAATGGTCCCCAGGACCATATACAACTGAAAACTCACACCCCAGAAGTGACTCGAACCCATACTGCCAGGAGCATCGCAACTGGTATGTACAGGGACGCCTTAATCCGCTTGACCATTACGACCGGACATAAGGAAGTGATAGCCGAAGCTATTTGAACCACTTTTCCGCCGGCACTCGGATGGTATTCTTGGGCATAGCATTCTATCAAATCACCTCATTCTTTGGGGCACACGTGAGGAACACAAATGCAAACAAGCCTGAATGGTCCCCAGGACTATATACAACTGAAAACTCACACCCCAGAAGTGACTCGAACCTATACTGCCAGGAGCAACGCAACTGGTATGTACAGGGACGCCTTAATCCGCTTGACCATCACGACCGGACATATAGAAGTGATAGCCGAAGCTATTTGAACCACTTCCCCTCCGGAACTCGGATGATAATCTTGGGCATAGCATTTTATCAAATCACCTCATTCTTTGGGGCACACGTGAGGAACACAAATGCAAACAAGCCTGAATGGTCCCCAGGACTATATACAACTGAAAACTCACACCCCTGAAGTGACTCGAACCCATACTGCCAGGAGCAACGCAACTGGTATGTACAGGGACGCCTTAATCCGCTTGACCATCACGACCGGACATAAGGAAGTGATAGCCGAAGCTATTTGAACCACTTCCCTGCCGGCACTCGGATGGTAATCTTGGGCATAGCATTTTATCAAATCACCTCATTCTTTGGGGCACACGTGAGGAACACAAATGCAAACAAGCCTGAATGGTCCCCAGGACTATATTCAACTGAAAACTCACACCCCAGAAGTGACTCGAACCCATACTGCCAGGAGCAACGACCCTGGTATGTACAGGGACGCCTTAATCCGCTTGACCATCACGACCAGACAAAAGGAAGTGATAGCCGAAGCTATTTGAACCACTTCCCCGCCGGCACTCGGATGGTAATCTTGGGCATAGCATTTTATCAAATCACCTCATTCTTTGGGGCACACGTGAGGAACGCAAATGCAAACAAGCCTGAATGGTCCCCAGGACTATATACAACTGAAAACTCACACCCCAGAAGTGACTCGAACCCATACTGCCAGGAGCAACGCAACTGGTATGTACAGGGACACCTTAATCCGCTTGACCATGACGACCGGACATAAGGAAGTGATAGCCGAAGCTATTTGAACCACTTACCCGCCGGCACTCGGATGGTAATCTTGGGCATAGCATTTTATCAAATCACCTCATTCTTTGGGGCACACGTGAGGAACGCAAATGCAAACAAGCCTGAATGGTCCCCAGGACTATATACAACTGAAAACTCACACCCCAGAAGTGACTCGAACCCATACTGCCAGGAGCAATGCAACTGGTATGTACAGGGACGCCTTAATCCGCTTGACCATTACGACCGGACATAAGGAAGTGATAGCCGAAGCTATTTGAACCACTTTTCCGCCGGCACTCGGATGGTATTCTTGGGCATAGCATTTTATCAAATCACCTCATTCTTTGGGGCACACGTGAGGAACACAAATGCAAACAAGCCTGAATGGTCCCCAGGACTATATTCAACTGAAAACTCACACCCCAGAAGTGACTCGAACCCATACTGCCAGGAGCAACGCAACTGGTATGTACAGGGACGCCTTAATCCGCTTGACCATCACGACCAGACAAAAGGAAGTGATAGCCGAAGCTATTTGAACCACTTCCCCGCCGGCACTCGGATGGTAATCTTGGGCATAGCATTTTATCAAATCACCTCATTCTTTGGGGCACACGTGAGGAACGCAAATGCAAACAAGCCTGAATGGTCCCCAGGACTATATACAACTGAAAACTCACACCCCAGAAGTGACTCGAACCCATACTGCCAGGAGCAACGCAACTGGTATGTACAGGGACGCCTTAATCCGCTTGACCATGACGACCGGACAAAAGGAAGTGATAGCCGAAGCTATTTGAACCACTTCCCCGCCGGCACTCGGATGGTAATCTTGGGCATAGCATTCTATCAAATCACCTCATTCTTTGGGGCACACGTGAGGAACACAAATGCAAACAAGCCTGAATGGTCCCCAGGACTATATACAACTGAAAACTCACACCCCAGAAGTGACTCGAACCCATACTGCCAGGAGCAACGCAACTGGTATGTACAGGGACGCCTTAATCCGCTTGACCATCACGACCGGACATAAAGAAGTGATAGCCGAAGCTATTTGAACCACTACCCTGCCGGAACTCGGATGATAATCTTGGGCATAGCATTTTATCAAATCACCTCATTCTTTGGGGCACACGTGAGGAACACAAATGCAAACAAGCCTGAATGGTCCCCAGGACTATATACAACTGAAAACTCACACCCCAGAAGTGACTCGAACCCATACTGCCAGGAGCAACGCAACTGGTATGTACAGGGACACCTTAATCCGCTTGACCATGACGACCGGACATAAGGAAGTGATAGCCGAAGCTATTTGAACCACTTCCCCGCCGGCACTCGGATGGTAATCTTGGGCATAGCATTTTATCAAATCACCTCATTCTTTGGGGCACACGTGAGGAACGCAAATGCAAACAAGCCTGAATGGTCCCCAGGACTATATACAACTGAAAACTCACACCCCAGAAGTGACTCGAACCCATACTGCCAGGAGCAACGCAACTGGTATGTACAGGGACGCCTTAATCCGCTTGACCATTACGACCGGACATAAGGAAGTGATAGCCGAAGCTATCTGAACCACTTCCCCGCCGGCACTCGGATGGTAATCTTGGGCATAGCATTTTATCAAATCACCTCATTCTTTGGGGCACACGTGAGGAACACAAATGCAAACAAGCCTGAATGGTCCCCAGGACTATATTCAACTGAAAACTCACACCCCAGAAGTGACTCGAACCCATACTGCCAGGAGCAATTCAACTGGTATGTACAGGGACGCCTTAATCCGCTTGACCATCACGACCAGACAAAAGGAAGTGATAGCCGAAGCTATTTGAACCACTTCCCCGCCGGCACTCGGATGGTAATCTTGGGCATAGAATTTTATCAAATCACCTCATTCTTTGGGGCACACGTGAGGAACACAAATGCAAACAAGCCTGAATGGTCCCCAGGACTATATACAACTGAAAACTCACACCCCAGAAGTGACTCGAACCCATACTGCCAGGAGCAATGCAACTGGTATGTACAGGGACGCCTTAATCCGCTTGACCATCACGACCGGACATAAGGAAGTGATAGCCGAAGCTATTTGAACCACTTCCCCGCCGGCACTCGGATGGTAATCTTGGGCATAGCATTTTATCAAATCACCTCATTCTTTGGGGCACACGTGAGGAACACAAATGCAAACAAGCCTGAATGGTCCCCAGGACTATATACAACTGAAAACTCACACCCCAGAAGTGACTTGAACCCATACTGCCAGGAGCAACGCAACTGGTATGTACAGGGACACCTTAATCTGCTTGACCATCACGACCGGACATAAGGAAGTGATAGCCGAAGCTATTTGAACCACTTCCCCGCCGGCACTCGGATGGTAATCTTGGGCATAGCATTTTATCAAATCACCTCATTCTTTGGGGCACACGTGAGGAACACAAATGCAAACAAGCCTGAATGGTCCCCAGGACTATATACAACTGAAAACTCACACCCCAGAAGTGACTTGAACCCATACTGCCAGGAGCAACGCAACTGGTATGTACAGGGACACCTTAATCTGCTTGACCATCACGACCGGACATAAGGAAGTGATAGCCGAAGCTATTTAAACCACTTCCCCGCCGGCACTCGGATGGTAATCTTGGGCATAGCATTTTATCATATCACCTCATTCTTTGGGGCACACGTGAGGAACGCAAATGCAAACAAGCCTGAATGGTCCCCAGGACTATATACAACTGAAAACTCACACCCCAGAAGTGACTCGAACCCATACTGCCAGGAGCAACGCAACTGGTATGTACAGGGACGCCTTAATCCGCTTGACCATTACGACCGGACATAAGGAAGTGATAGCCAAAGCTATTTGAACCACTTCCCCGCCGGCACTCGGATGGTAATCTTGGGCATAGCATTTTATCAAATCACCTCATTCTTTGGGGCACACGTGAGGAACACAAATGCAAACAAGCCTGAATGGTCCCCAGGACTATATACAACTGAAAACTCACACCCCAGAAGTGACTCGAACCCATACTGCCAGGAGCAACGCAACTGGTATGTACAGGGACGCCTTAATCCGCTTGACCATGACGACCGGACAAAAGGAAGTGATAGCCGAAGCTATTTGAACCACTTCCCCGCCGGCACTCGGATGGTAATCTTGGGCATAGCATTTTATCAAATCACCTCATTCTTTGGGGCACACGTGAGGAACACAAATGCAAACAAGCCTGAATGGTCCCCAGGACTATATACAACTGAAAACTCACACCCCAGAAGTGACTTGAACCCATACTGCCAGGAGCAACGCAACTGGTATGTACAGGGACACCTTAATCTGCTTGACCATCACGACCGGACATAAGGAAGTGATAGCCGAAGCTATTTGAACCACTTCCCCGCCGGCACTCGGATGGTAATCTTGGGCATAGCATTTTATCAAATCACCTCATTCTTTGGGGCACACGTGAGGAACGCAAATGCAAACAAGCCTGAATGGTCCCCAGGACTATATACAACTGAAAACTCACACCCCAGAAGTGACTCGAACCCATACTGCCAGGAGCAACGCAACTGGTATGTACAGGGACGCCTTAATCCGGTTGACCATGACGACCGGACAAAAGGAAGTGATAGCCGAAGCTATTTGAACCACTTCCCCGCCGGCACTCGGATGGTAATCTTGGGCATAGCATTCTATCAAATCACCTCATTCTTTGGGGCACACGTGAGGAACACAAATGCAAACAAGCCTGAATGGTCCCCAGGACTATATACAACTGAAAACTCACACCCCAGAAGTGACTCGAACCCATACTGCCAGGAGCAACGGAACTGGTATGTACAGGGACGCCTTAATCCGCTTGACCATCACGACCGGACATAAAGAAGTGATAGCCGAAGCTATTTGAACCACTACCCCGCCGGAACTCGGATGATAATCTTGGGCATAGCATTTTATCAAATCACCTCATTCTTTGGGGCACACGTGAGGAACACAAATGCAAACAAGCCTGAATGGTCCCCAGGACTATATACAACTGAAAACTCACACCCCAGAAGTGACTCGAACCCATACTGCCAGGAGCAACGCAACTGGTATGTACAGGGACACCTTAATCCGCTTGACCATGACGACCGGACATAAGGAAGTGATAGCCGAAGCTATTTGAACCACTTCCCCGCCGGCACTCGGATGGTAATCTTGGGCATAGCATTTTATCAAATCACCTCATTCTTTGGGGCACACGTGAGGAACGCAAATGCAAACAAGCCTGAATGGTCCCCAGGACTATATACAACTGAAAACTCACACCCCAGAAGTGACTCGAACCCATACTGCCAGGAGCAACGCAACTGGTATGTACAGGGACGCCTTAATCCGCTTGACCATTTCGACCGGACATAAGGAAGTGATAGCCGAAGCTATTTGAACCACTTCCCCGCCGGCACTCGGATGGTAATCTTGGGCATAGCATTTTATCAAATCACCTCATTCTTTGGGGCACACGTGAGGAACACAAATGCAAACAAGCCTGAATGGTCCCCAGGACTATATTCAAATGAAAACTCACACCCCAGAAGTGACTCGAACCCATACTGCCAGCAGCAACGCAACTGGTATGTACAGGGACGCCTTAATCCGCTTGACCATCACGACCAGACAAAAGGAAGTGATAGCCGAAGCTATTTGAACCACTTCCCCGCCGGCACTCGGATGGTAATCTTGGGCATAGAATTTTATCAAATCACCTCATTCTTTGGGGCACACGTGAGGAACACAAATGCAAACAAGCCTGAATGGTCCCCAGGACTATATACAACTGAAAACTCACACCCCAGAAGTGACTCGAACCCATACTGCCAGGAGCAACGCAACTGGTATGTACAGGGACGCCTTAATCCGCTTGACCATCACGACCGGACATAAGGAAGTGATAGCCGAAGCTATTTGAACCACTTCCCCGCCGGCACTCGGATGGTAATCTTGGGCATAGCATTTTATCAAATCACCTCATTCTTTGGGGCACACGTGAGGAACACAAATGCAAACAAGCCTGAATGGTCCCCAGGACTATATACAACTGAAAACTCACACCCCAGAAGTGACTTGAACCCATACTGCCAGGAGCAACGCAACTGGTATGTACAGGGACACCTTAATCTGCTTGACCATCACGACCGGACATAAGGAAGTGATAGCCGAAGCTATTTGAACCACTTCCCCGCCGGCACTCGGATGGTAATCTTGGGCATAGCATTTTATCAAATCACCTCATTCTTTGGGGCACACGTGAGGAACGCAAATGCAAGCAAGCCTGAATGGTCCCCAGGACTATATACAACTGAAAACTCACACCCCAGAAGTGACTCGAACCCATACTGCCAGGAGCAACGCAACTGGTATGTACAGGGACGCCTTAATCCGCTTGACCATTACGACCGGACATAAGGAAGTGATAGCCGAAGCTATTTGAACCACTTCCCCGCCGGCACTCGGATGGTAATCTTGGGCATAGCATTTTATCAAATCACCTCATTCTTTGGGGCACACGTGAGGAACGCAAATGCAAACAAGCCTGAATGGTCCCCAGGACTATATACAACTGAAAGCTCACACCCCAGAAGTGACTCGAACCCATACTGCCAGGAGCAACGCAACTGGTATGTACAGGGACGCCTTAATCCGCTTGACCATGATGACCGGACAAAAGGAAGTGATAGCCGAAGCTATTTGAACCACTTCCCCGCCGGTACTCGGATGGTAATCTTGGGCATAGCATTCTATCAAATCACCTCATTCTTTGGGGCACACGTGAGGAACACAAATGCAAACAAGCCTGAATGGTCCCCAGGACTATATACAACTGAAAACTCACACCCCTGAAGTGACTCGAACCCATACTGCCAGGAGCAACGCAACTGGTATGTACAGGGACGCCTTAATCCGCTTGACCATCACGACCGGACATAAGGAAGTGATAGCCGAAGCTATTTGAACCACTTCCCCGCCGGCACTCGGATGGTAATCTTGGGCATAGCATTTTATCAAATCACCTCATTCTTTGGGGCACACGTGAGGAACGCAAATGCAAACAAGCCTGAATGGTCCCCAGGACTATATACAACTGAAAACTCACACCCCAGAAGTGACTCGAACCCATACTGCCAGGAGCAACGCAACTGGTATGTACAGGGACGCCTTAATCCGCTTGACCATTACGACCGGACATAAGGAAGTGATAGCCGAAGCTATTTGAACCACTTCCCCGCCGGCACTCGGATGGTAATCTTGGGCATAGCATTTTATCAAATCACCTCATTCTTTGGGGCACACGTGAGGAACGCAAATGCAAACAAGCCTGAATGGTCCCCAGGACTATATACAACTGAAAACTCACACCCCAGAAGTGACTCGAACCCATACTGCCAGGAGCAACGCAACTGGTATGTACAGGGACGCCTTAATCCGCTTGACCATTACGACCGGAGATAAGGAAGTGATAGCCGAAGCTATTTCAACCACTTCCCCGCCGGCACTCGGATGGTAATCTTGGGCATATCATTTTATCAAATCACCTCATTCTTTGGGGCACACGTGAGGAACGCAAATGCAAACAAGCCTGAATGGTCCCCAGGACTATATACAACTGAAAACTCACACCCCAGAAGTGACTCGAACCCATACTGCCAGGAGCAACGCAACTGGTATGTACAGGGACGCCTTAATCCGCTTGACCATGACGACCGGACAAAAGGAAGTGATAGCCGAAGCTATTTGAACCACTTCCCCGCCGGCACTCGGATGGTAATCTTGGGCATAGCATTCTATCAAATCACCTCATTCTTTGGGGCACACGTGAGGAACACAAATGCAAACAAGCCTGAATGGTCCCCAGGACTATATACAACTGAAAACTCACACCCCTGAAGTGACTCGAACCCATACTGCCAGGAGCAACGCAACTGGTATGTACAGGGACGCCTTAATCCGCTTGACCATCACGACCGGACATAAGGAAGTGATAGCCGAAGCTATTTGAACCACTTCCCCGCCGGCACTCGGATGGTAATCTTGGGCATAGCATTTTATCAAATCACCTTATTCTTTGGGGCACACGTGAGGAACACAAATGCAAACAAGCCTGAATGGTCCCCAGGACTATATACAACTGAAAACTCACACCCCAGAAGTGACTCGAACCCATACTGCCAGGAGCAACGCAACTGGTATGTACAGGGACGCCTTAATCCGCTTGACCATCACGACCGGACATAAAGAAGTGATAGCCGAAGCTATTTGAACCACTTCCCCGCCGGAACTCGGATGATAATCTTGGGCATAGCATTTTATCAAATCACCTCATTCTTTGGGGCACACGTGAGGAACACAAATGCAAACAAGCCTGAATGGTCCCCAGGACTATATACAACTGAAAACTCACACCCCAGAAGTAACTCGAACCCATACTGCCAGGAGCAACGCAACTGGTATGTACAGGGACGCCTTAATCCGCTTGACCATCACGACCGGACATAAGGAAGTGATAGCCGAAGCTATTTGAACCACTTCCTCGCCGGCACTCGGATGGTAATCTTGGGCATACCATTTTATCAAATCACCTCATTCTTTGGGGCACACGTGAGGAACACAAATGCAAACAAGCCTGAATGGTCCCCAGGACTATATACAACTGAAAACTCACACCCCAGAAGTGACTCGAACCCATACTGCCAGGAGCAACGCAACTGGTATGTACAGGGACACCTTAATCCGCTTGACCATCACGACCGGACATAAGGAAGTGATAGCCGAAGCTATTTGAACCACTTCCCCGCCGGCACTTGGATGGTAATCTTGGGCATAGCATTTTATCATTAATTTATCATTATATTTAGGATTAAGGCGTCCCTGTACATACCAGTTGCGTTGCTCCTGGCAGTATGGGTTCGAGTCACTTCTGGTGTGTGAGTTTTCAGTTGTATACAGTCCTGGGGACCATTCAGGCTTGTTTGCATATATATATATATATATATATATATATATATATATATATATATATATATATATATATATATATATATATATATATATATATATATATATATATGATGCACCGGAAAACATTCATGCGTGGCAAAATGTCCTTCTGTTTGGCAATGTATGCCTCACCGTCCCTCTAAGGAGGAACAAATCACTTGCTTCCTCGGTTCTGAGGGCGATAAATGAATACCCAAGGGGGGACAACTTAGTTCGCCTGCCTCTCCGAGCAAAACACACCCACCGCAGAAATGGTAACAACATACCGGAAACGTACAAAATCAGAGCACAAATCACCAAGAAAATTGAAGAGGGAAATACCGCAAGTGCTATTAGAGTCCTCACCAGTGACGAGAAAATTGCTCCTTGAAACTCAGCCACAGCACGGGCCCTGCAAAGCAAGCACCCACGCAGAGCCCCTCAAGGCGACAACATCGTTCCGCCATCAGCCGACACCATTTCAGACCCATTAACCGTTGGTGAATCTGAGGTCTACAAAGCAGCCCTTTCTTTTCCACCTGGGTCAGCAGGCGGCTTTACAGGGTTAAAACCTCAATATATCAAGCAAATGTTAAATCCTGCGGTTGGTGATGCTGCACAAGATCTTCTTATGGAACTCACAAGGCTCGTCAACATGTGTCTGGCTGGTGAGATACCTGAGGCCATCAGGCCTCTCTTTTTTGGTGCCTCCCTCTGTGCTCTCACAAAGAAGGACGAAGGAATCAGGCCAATCGCTGTTGGCAACACTCTCCGACGCATGATTGCCAAGGCTGCTACGAGGGTTGTCAGCCAGCAAGCGGCTGAATTGCTGAAACCAATCCAGCTAGGATTTGGAATCCCCCAAGGCTGTGAAGCGACTGCCCATGCAGCACAAGCATACATCACAAACATTTCTGATGAAAAGGCCCTGCTCAAACTGGACTTTAAGAATGCCTTCAACATGGTAAGAAGAGATGCAGTACTTTGTGCCGTACATCGCCATTTCCGGCCCCTCTTCCCGTTCATACTATCGTGCTACAGTGGCGAGTCAAAACTGCTCTTTGGTGAACATGTAATCAGATCATGTGAAGGTGTTCAGCATGGTGATCCTCTTGCTCCCCTTCTTTTCTGCTTAGTCTTAAAAGAAATCACCGAAAGCTTGTCCAGCGAGTTCAACATCTGGTTTTTGGATGATGGCACTATAGCTGGCACCGTAGACCACCTCTTGTCAGATATCAGGAAAATAAGGGAGCAAGAAGTAAGCCTGGGTCTCGTCCTGAACCCTTCCAAGTGTGAAGTAGTCTCCTCCAACCCAGACATCGTAGCTAGAATAAGGTCTGCCTTGCCTGGAGCCCATGTCATTAGGGCCGAGAACAGCACCCTCCTTGGAGCTCCCCTCGGGTCTAACGCCATTGAGGAGATCCTCGACAAGAAAATCGCAGACCTTAGGAGGATGGAAGACAGAATAGGTGACATCGATGCCCACGATGCTTTTTATCTCCTCACCAAATACCTATCCCTTCCGAGGCTAATCTACTCTCTGAAGTGCGCCCCATCTTACGACAACCCAAAGCTTGACGAGTATGACCTCCTACTGAAGACCATGCTGGAAAAAGTTGTTAACCTCTCCCTCAACGAATGCTAGTGGAAACAAGCCACTCTTCCTGTCAGGCTCGGTGGCTTGGGTGTCCGCACCGCCACCCAAATTGCTGTCCCAGCCTTCCTGTCTTCCTCCTCAGCATCAGATGACCTGGTTAAGGAAATTCTACCTGACACCCTGAGTGATGTAGCGGGGATACAGGACCCCCACTACACGGAATGCGACACGAAATGGGGTGCCATGACAGACCCAGCACTCAGACCAGCCATGCCGAAAGCCAAGAAACAATCCAGTTGGGACAGCCCCATTGTAGACAAAGAAGCCATAGCTTTGCTGGAGGCAGCAACAACCCCCAGTGATCGTGCACGCCTCACAGCTGTGCAGGCTCCCCATGCAGGGGACTTCCTTCTGGCAGTCCCTATGTCTGCGACAGGCACACGTCTTGATTTGCAGGAGCTCCGTATTGCAGTCGCTCTCCGCCTTGCTGCCCCTATCCACACTGTTCACAGGTGTATTTGCGGCGAGGCAGATGCTGACGAATATGGATTGCATGGCCTGCACTGTGGAAAATTGGGTGGTTGGCAAACTAGACACGACGAAGTCAACGACATCATTAAAAGAAGCCTTGCCTCTGCTCAGTGTCCAGCGGAGAGAGAGAGCCCCGCAACCTACTGAACCTTGACTCTGTTAGCTTTGCCGGCCGACCAGACGGAATCACACTGCGTCCGTGGAAGGGTGGCAGGCAGTTAGCATGGGACTATACTTGCGTATCCACCCTGGCAATGACATACATCACCCTCTCTGCCGGCACAGCAGGAGCCGCAGCGACACACAGAGAAAAACAAAAGTCAGTCAAGTACAGGCAATTAGATCAAAGGTACAACTTCGTTCCAATAGGGTCTGAGACCCTAGGCCCATGGGGTGAGAGTGCAAGAAGGTTTCTTAAGGATCTTGGTTCCAAGTTCATTGACACCACAAGAGACCCTAGAGCAGCAAGTTTTCTCTTTCAGCGCCTCAGTGTCGCGATCCAGAGGGGAAATGCCCGCTGCATCCTCGGTTCCTGCCCGGCGTCGGAGGAGTTCGAGGAAATCTACAGCCTCTAGTAAGTGAACTTTTTCTTGTGTCCTCTTAATGTTCATTTTTTGTATAAAATCAGATATGTAACTGTATAACCTGCGTTCTGGCTACTAGGTACGACATATATATATATATATATATATATATATATATATATATATATATATATATATATATATATATATATATATATATATATATATATATATATATGTATATATATATATATATATATATATATATATATATATATATATATATATATATATACATATATATATGTCGTATCTAGTAGCCAGAACGCACTTCTCTGCCTACTATGCAAGGCCCGATTTGCCTAATAAACCAAGTTTTCATAAATTAATTGTTTTTCGACTACCTAACCTAACCTAACCTAGCTTTTTCGGCAACCTAACCTAACCTATAAAGATAGGTTAGGTTAGGTTAGGTAGGGTTGGTTAGGTTCGGTCATATATCTACGTTAATTTTAATTCCAATAAAAAAAAATGACCTCATACATAATGAAATGGGTAGCTTTATCATTTCATAAGAAAAAAATTAGGGAAAATATATTAATTTAGGAAAACTTGGCTTATTAGGCAAATCCGGCCTTGCATAGTAGGCCGAAAATGGCGTTCTGGCTACTAGGTACGACATATATATATATAAATAAAAATGGAAATGTTCGTTTGCTCAAAATAGCTAATCTCCAAAAGTTCTTCACCGATTGCTTTGAAATTTTCTCATAATGTTCCATTCGCATACAAGCAGGTTTTTATATACATATTATATTGCTGTTACGTCTGTGAAGGAAAAAAACATGTTATTTTGAAAAGCTGTGTTTTTCATGTGAGAGAAATCTTCGAAACCACTATACCGATTGCTCTGAAATTTTGACACGTCGTTGCATTCGAATACGCGCGTGTTTCTATATACCTACTATCTACATGCCTTACCTGTGACCGGAGAAAACATGATTTTTTTTAAAGACATCGCCATCTGTTGGATGTAAGAACAACACACGCTGTAATCTCCCAAAGTTCTTCACCGATTGCTTTGAAATTCTGACACAACGTTCCATTCGAATATGCGCGTCTTTTTATATACCTACTATATAGATGCCATCCCTGTGGCAGGTAAAAACTTTCGTTTTTGAAAAACAGCGCCATCTATTGCACATAATAGCAACATGCACACTATACTAAATATGTCACGAATTCCATTTCAATGTTTCCGATTGCATTGATAAATTTTATTTTCATAGATTTCGATTTATTTGATTTTTTATTGAATTATTTTGTGTGACATTGTGTTGGAATTGAGCTGTGTTGTTTTCGTTACCGTTCATTTTGTAAGTATAGAGCCACACATCTTACAGGTAAAACTATGCACCTGTTTTTGCATAGTTTTACAAAACTATGTAAAAAGTTTTGCAATGGATCTAATTTCCTCCAAGGTTTCTTTTCACCTTCTCTCACCTCGACTAACAACTGCCCCGGTATCCCCAAGGAAGGATTTTCCTGATTATTCTATATCAATTGTGACAATTTAATTATTTTTGATGTCTTAAGGGTTTCCATGAATTAACCTGTAGAAAAAGAAGACGATATGAAGATTGTGAGTCTCAGTAAAAACTTTTTAAGTGTAGAAAGTGGTGTCCGACTTGTGGGGAAGTGTCACCAATATGTGTATGTACTAATGTACGTTAATACATTGGAAGTATAATATCTTGATTTGATTTTCCGTAATAAACGTATATTTTACTATATCTTCACATGAATAATAAATATATCATTTTAAAGCTTTCCCCTAAGGTTGTTTGGTAATTTCGCATGACAGGTGGAGGGCACAACTATTGTTTCATAAATAAGAACGAATTCTTTATTTCCTATACTATTTCCTATTATTTGGTTGTAATTTTTATTTTTATGCTGGGAGGCGATAGCGGGAGAAATTAGTCACACTGAGTGGGAAATTTGAGTAAATAAGCCACATTTCCGGTTTCATGTAGATAGAAGAGTCAGGTTTCGATTAGAACAGGTTACAAAATAGTCCCATTCGAAATCAAACTACAAATCGAAATCTGTGTTAATTGGGCCATGCTAACGTTACTCACACATGTAAGAAGATAATGCACAGGCAGAGCCAAATTCGACCACCAGGCTGTTGTTGTAACACTGGGAACTGTTGGTCATGTACACCCTGGGGCCGCTCAGCTGCAGATCTGTGAGGTTATAACTCAGGACTGTCATACAGTTGAGGTCGGTGATGATGCCCACCACCACGCGGGAAGCGTTGTTCGTACCACAGACTGGAATAATAGCAGTGATGATATAAACAATAATCTTACTGATAATATTTTACCTTTAATAATCGGTATGTTAAAAGTTTCATGTTGGGCAATAAAAAGATTTATACTTTAATTGCATATATTTTTAACTATGAATTGAGGAATTGTGCTAACAAACAGTTAAGGTACGGTGCGTACACAACAGTTAAGGTACGGTGCCCACACAACAGTTAAGGTACAGTTCCCACACAACATTTAAGGTACAATGCCTACACAACAGTTAAGGTACGGTGCCTAAACAACAGTTAAGGTACGGTGCCCACACAACAGTTAAGGTACGGTGCCCACACAACAGTTAAGGTACGGTGCCCACACAACAATTAAGGAACGGTGCCTACAGAACAGTTAAGGTATGGTGCCCACACAACAATTAAGGAACGGTGCCTACAGAACAGTTAAGGTACGGTGCCCACACAACAATTAAGGAACGGTGCCTACAGAACGGTTAAGGTATGGTGCCCACACAACAATTAAGGAACGGTGCCTACAGAACGGTTAAAGTATGGTGCCCACACAACAATTAAGGAACGGTGCCTACAGAACAGTTAAGGTACGGTGCCCACACAACAATTAAGGAACGGTGCCTACAGAACGGTTAAGGTATGGTGCCCACACAACAATTAAGGAACGGTGCCTACAGAACGGTTAAAGTATGGTGCCCACACAACAATTAAGGAACGGTGCCTACAGAACAGTTAAGGTACGGTGCCCACACAACAATTAAGGAACGGTGCCTACAGAACAGTTAAGGTACGGTGCCCACACAACAATTAAGGAACGGTGCCTACAGAACAGTTAAGGTATGGTGCCCACACAACAATTAAGGAACGGTGCCTACAGAACGGTTAAAGTATGGTGCCCACACAACAATTAAGGAACTGTGCCACTAGGGAGTTATACGACGTAGACTGTCCACGGCTTTTGGGATGCAACGGTTTCGGCCATGTCGAATGTTGTAATAACGTTGGAGGAACGATTTGGACAATATATAGTGGAGAGCGGGGATGTATTGCCTTATGTACGATAATTTTTGGGGAAGTAGTGTTCGAGTGAGGTGTGTATAGTTGTGAGAAAGTTGGGAGAACGTAGTGAGTTTTTTTTGTTGTTGGAAGATGTCAAGTGAAGGTGTGACTGGTGGATGGAGTTGTGAGAGGAGTTTAGAAGTACGAAGTGTTCCCTGTTTGGGTGAAATGGTCATAAAGTTTTTAAGCTCCTCCCCCAGCCTTTTTGTCAGAGAGAGACTGGCGTTTCTTGGGAGCGGTTGTGTTTTAGAAATGTGTTGGAATATAGCGAGTGAGAGGAAAGAAGATGATATATATGTAATAGGATAAGTGAATAGCAGTAGTTTAAGCTTTGTGAGTAAAGATTTAACAGAACATAGTGTGTTAGAAGAAGCATTTATCAGTGAAGATATAGAACTTACCTGAAAGAAAATGAGTAGGAGGAGGAGCGTATGCAGCGGGGGAATGTGTTGGTGTGAATGAAAGATAGAGTTATCCAAAAACGTGGGGAAGCATTTTTTTTAGCAGTGAAGAAAGATAAAGAAGTTCGTTACTTACTTGAAAGAGAACGTTTATATATATGTATATATATATATATATATATATATATATATATATATATATATATATATATATATATATATATATATATATATATATATATATATATATATATATATATATATATATATATATATATATATATGTATATATATATATGTATATATATATATATATATATATATATATATATATATATATATATATATATATATATATATATATATATATATATATATATATATATATTAGTATATTTTGGTAGCAGTCTTTCCTGTAGACATATATTATTAAATTTGACCGAAAAAGTAAGATTAATAATTCTAACACGAATTTTCTCAATCTTTCGTACATTTCTTTTCACTGTTGGAGGTAACTCAAAAATCAATTCTCCAAAATTCATTTTTATTTCTAGTCTGACGCGACACGAGCGCGTTTCGTAAAACTTATTACATTTTCAAAGACTTTAGTTCACAAATACACAACTGAATAGAACTTACGCATCTCCGATTTTATATCTACATTTGAGTGAGGTGGAAGGGGTGATGTGGCATTAACACAAGACAGAACAAGATGTGGCATTAATAGGGTATTAATTTCATCAACACAAGACAGAACAAGAGTATTAATAGGGTATTAATTTCATCAACACAAGACAGAACACGAAACAATGGATATTGAATAGAAGTGTTAGTAGAAAGCCTATTGGTCCATATTTCTTGATGCTTCTATATTGGAGCGGAGTCTTGAGGTGGGTAGAATATAGTTGTGCAATAATTGGCTGTTGATTGCTGGTGTTGACTTCTTGATGTGTAGTGCCTCGCAAACGTCAAGCCGCCTGCTATCGCTGTATCTATCGATGATTTCTGTGTTGTTTACTAGGATTTCTCTGGCGATGGTTTGGTTGTGGGAAGAGATTATATGTTCCTTAATGGAGCCCTGTTGCTTATGCATCGTTAAACGCCTAGAAAGAGATGTTGTTGTCTTGCCTATATACTGGGTTTTTTGGAGCTTACAGTCCCCAAGAGGGCATTTGAAGGCATAGACGACGTTGGTCTCTTTTAAAGCGTTCTGTTTTGTGTCTGGAGAGTTTCTCATGAGTAGGCTGGCCGTTTTTCTGGTTTTATAGTAAATCGTCAGTTGTATCCTCTGATTTTTGTCTAGTAGCAAATGTTGTACCTAGTAGCCAGAATGCACTTCTCGGTCTACTGTGCAAGGCCCGATTTGCCTAATAAGCCAAGATTTCCTGAATTTATATATTTTTCTAATTTTTTTCTTATGAAATGATTAAGCTATCCATTTCACTATGTATGAGTTCATATTACGGGACAGCAAGGGGCGTGTTAGGGGCAAGGGGCGTATTAGGGGCAGCAAGGCTCTCTGCCTTGCTGCCCCTATCCACACTGTTCACAGGTGTATTTGCAGCGAGGCAGATGCCGACGAATATGGATTGCATGGCCTGCACTGTGGAAAATCGGGTGGTTGGCACACTAGACACGACGAAGTCAATGACATCATTAAAAGAAGCCTTGCCTCTGCTCAGTGTCCAGCGGAGAGAGAGCCCCGCAACCTACTGAACCGTGACTCTGTTAGCTTTGCCGGCCGACCAGACTGAATCACACTGCGTCCGTGAAAGGGTGGCAGACAGTTGGCATGGGACTATACTTGCGTATCCACCCTGGCAACCACATACATCACCCTCTATGCCGGCACAGAAGGAGCCGGAGCGACACACAGAGAAAGACAAAAGTCAATCAAGTACAGGTAATTAGATCATTGGTACAACTTCGTTCCAATAGGGTCTGAGACCCTAGGCCCATGGGGTGAGAGTGAAAGAAGGTTTCTTAAGGATCTTGGTTCCAAGCTCATTGACACCACAAGAGACCCTAGAGCGGTAAGTTTTCTCTTTCAGCGCCTCAGTGTCGCGATACAGAGCGGGAATGCCCACTGCATCCTCGGTTCCTGCCCGGCGTCGGAGGAGTTCGAGGAAATCTAGAGCCTCTAGGAAGTGAACTTTTTCTTGTGTCCTCTTAATGTTCATTTTTTGTATAAAATCAGATATGTAACTGTATAACCTTCAGAATTAAATAGACACCCCAGAAGTGACTCGAACCCATACTCCCAGGAGCAACGCAACTGGTAACTACAGGACGCCTTAATCCGCTTGACCATCACGACCGGACATAAGGAAGTGATAGCCGAAACTATTTGAACCACTTCCCCGCCGGCACTCGGATGGTAATCTTGGGCATAGCATTTTATCAAATCACCTCATTCCTTGGGGCACACGTGAGGAACACAAATGCAAACAAGCCTGAATGGTCCCCAGGACTATATGCGACTGAAAACTGGGGCGTGAGTTTTCAGTCTCACCCCATATATTTGATAAAATGCTATGCCCAAGATTACCATCCGAATGCTGGCGGGGAAGTGGTTCAAATAGCTTCGGCTATCACTTTACTGAAATTAAAAAAAATTAACTCATATATAACGAAATGAATAGTTTTATCATTTCATAAGAAAAAAAAATTAATATATATATATATATAAATTCAGGTAAACTTGCCTTATTTGGCAAATCGGTCCTTGCATAGTAGGCCTAGTATTACATTCTGGCTAATAGGTACAACATATATATATTGTGACGATAATCTCTTTCAAGAGAGATTGAGCCTGCTCTTCCCTACATAAAGTTACTTATATACATACAACACTAAGATGCTACCTTCAAGATACGACTACCAGTAGCACAAAACGTTTTGACCAGGAGGCAAACGTACCCTAAACTTCCACTCTACTCCACACTCCCCCATGCCAGCTCGCCACCGTCATCAACCAGCAAACTACCATTCCCAGCCTGCCTGCTTCTGATTGGTGACCCGCCGACTGCACACCTGCACCTCTGCACCTCAGCGTCCTCTACTTAGTCGATGTCTGGGCTTGAACCAGTCATTGAAGTTAGAATATCTTGTGCTCTCAAGCTGTGAACAACTAACTGATATACGCTCTGTCTGTCAGGTGGATGTTTCTCAGCTAGGGCTTTATTTTCGGCACCTGCTTATTTCATTTTGTCCTTATTTTATGTTTAGAGTAACGTCACCTTGTTCTTAATTTTTATGTTATATTTTTTTACTTCTTTGTTTGCACTGTACATAGTCAAGGAATTCTCTTTGTTTTTAATTTGCTTTCAGTTTAATTAAAGTTTCATTGTTCTTACTATGTGTTTTGCCCCTATTCCCTTACTTTACCACAGACAACAGCCAAGCAGTCGATTTTTTTTTCTTAAATGTGATAGGCATTGACACCAGCCAATAGGAGGACTGCCGAACATCTGCACTACTTCATTTTGCCGTCACAAAATATATAGTAACTATATAGTAACTATATAGTATATATAGAATATATATATATATATATATATATATATATATATATATATATATATATATATATATATATATATATATATATATATATATATATATATATATATGTCGTACCTAGTAGCCAGAACGCACTTCTATGCCTACTATGCAAGGCCCGATTTGCCTAATAAGCCAAGTTTTCATGAATTGATATATTTCCTCTAAAAATTTTTCTTATGAAATGATAAAGCTACCCATTTCATTACGTATGAGGTCAATTTTTTTTTATTGGAGTTAAAATTAACGTAGCTATATGACCGAACCTAACCAACCCTACCTAACCTAACCTAACCTATCTTTATAGGTTAGGTTAGGTAGCCGAAAAAGTTAGCTAGGTTAGGTTAGGTGGGTTAGGTAGTCGAAAAACAATTAATTCATGAAAACTTGGCTTATTAGGCAAATCGGGCCTTGCATAGTAGGCATAGAAGTGCGTTCTGGCTACTAGGTACGACATATATATATATATATATATATATATATATATATATATATATATATATATATATATATATATATATATATATATATATATATATATATATATATGTATATCACGAAAATAAACACGTGATTAAGAATGTGACAATGTCAGACCACGGAGGAAAAATGAAACAGGAAATTTCCTTAAGTACTTTCGTATATTAAATACATCTTCAGAAGGTCATTTTACAGATCGAGTGATGGGTATAAATAGGCAGGAAGGAGTGGTGAAGTAAGGTGAGGTACAATACTTGGACAACGCAGACGGCCCATTGGCCCATCAGATGCACCCAATTGGCACATCCGATGTAGCCCAATGGCCCATCTGATACAGCAGACATACAAGCATAATATATAGGTAATTATAACATAAAGAACACTTCTACACTTTCCCGTCACACACTCAACAATAAGGGTAAGATAACCACTCAACAATAATGGAATGGTAACCACTCAACAATAATGGTATGGTATCCACTAGACAATAATGGTATGGTATCCACAAGACAATAATGGTATGATAACCATTATAATGGTATGGTAACCACTAAACAATAATGGTAAAGTACCCACTAGAAAATAATGGTATAGTAACCACTAAACAATAATGGTATGGTAACCACTCAACAATAATGGTATGGTAACCACTCAACAATAATGGTATGGTAACCACTCAACAATAATGGTATGGTAACCACTCAACAATAATGGTATGGTAACCACTCAACAATAATGGAATGGTAACCTCTCCACAATAATGGTATGGTAACCACTACACAATAATGGTATGGTAACCACTACACAATAATGGTATGGTAACCACTACACAATAATGGAATGGTAACCACTACACAATAATGGTATGGTAACCACTACACAATAATGGTATGGTAACCACTACACAATAATGGTATGGTAACCACTACACAATAATGGTATGGTAACCACTACACAATAATGGTATGGTAACCACTACACAATAATGGAATGGTAACCACTACACAATAATGGTATGGTAACCACTACACAATAATGGTATGGTAACCACTACACAATAATGGTATGGTAACCACTACACAATAATGGAATGGTAACCACTACACAATAATGGTATGGTAACCACTACACAATAATGGTATGGTAACCACTACACAATAATGGTATGGTAACCACTACACAATAATGGTATGGTAACCACTACACAATAATGGTATGGTAACCACTACACAATAATGGAATGGTAACCACTACACAATAATGGTATGGTAACCACTACACAATAATGGTATGGTAACCACTACACAATAATGGTATGGTAACCACTACACAATAATGGTATGGTAACCACTACACAATAATGGTATGGTAACCACTACACAATAATGGTATGGTAACCACTACACAATAATGGTATGGTAACCACTACACAATAATGGAATGGTAACCACTACACAATAATGGTATGGTAACCACTACACAATAATGGAATGGTAACCACTACACAATAATGGTATGGTAACCACTACACAATAATGGTATGGTAACCACTACACAATAATGGTATGGTAACCACTACACAATAATGGTATGGTAACCACTACACAATAATGGTATGGTAACCACTACACAATAATGGTATGGTAACCACTACACAATAATGGTATGGTAAGCACTTAACAATAAGGCTGCTCATAATTCTGGTTGCTGTTATAGTAGGTATGATTATTGTGATTGTTGTAGATGTGAGTCTTGTGGATGTTGTAGTAGCGGATCTGTGTATAATGGTTGTTGTTGTTGGGATTGTTTTTTGATGTAGTAGCATCTGTGCTCATTGTTGTTGTAGGTTGGGGTGTTAGTTATTGTAGTAGCAGATGTTTGTACTGTAGTTCTTGTAGATGGGTTAGAAGTTGTAGCAGCAAGACCTTAAGCTGCTATACATATTGCGAGCTATTATAGCTATTATTATAACTATTATAGCTATTGTTGCGAAAGGTAGTGTATAAGCTGTACCTGGTTGTGTGGGGAGGCTGGGTGTTGAAAGATTACTGGTAATTGTACTTCCACCAGCCACTGTTGTAGCAGTAGGTGCTTCTGTGGTTGCTGTGGGAACTCCAGTGGGCAGGTAGAAATTGAAGTTATTTTGTTGGACACAGTTGGAAGCTGTGCTGGCCAGCTCACACGCTCTTTCACACCCGCCAGGAGACTCCAGGTTGAACCCAAAACACTGCGTCTCTGGAACACTCAGGCACGTCAGCTAAGCTGCTCAAGCTGTCTACAGGCGAAACCGCTCCTACTACACCGCCTCTACCTTAGTGTAGTTAAAATGCTCTCACTGCATTATATGTTCATTATATGACAGATCTATCTACTCAAAAATTTAGACACTATTGTCAATCGACTTCATACGCCTCGAAATACAATTTAAAATTATTCTTAAAATTTAGCTACCTTAAGATAAATAAGACATTCTAGATCAGTAGAAATTTGTGCTTTAAATCAGCGGTCACATTTATGCAGTGATTTCTTTGATTGTTCACTTACTTGTAGCATATTACAGACATGTAAATGAGGCAGTTAAAAAGAAACTTGATACACAGCAATATAATGCAGAACAAGATGATTATTCATAAGTATGAAACTTGCCAAATAAATAAATCTCAAAAGCAACCGAAGAAAAATACCGTAATTTTACTGATAAAAAAGAAGAGCCATGAGGAAGGCATGGATATTAGAAGGAAAAAAGAACAATAGATATGATTCAGCGTAAAAATCCTGGTCTTGTAACATGATTAAAGCTACAATGATGTAAAACGAATTCGTCTCCATTTTAACATAGAAATTAAGTTTTTTAGTTATAAACAATAAATATAAATTATCAATTAACAATTCAATTAAAAATTTTAATAAACAGTAAAGTTGCTCATTGGTAGAACAAAGGCTAGATTTCACTGCGACATCATGCTAGAATAAGTTAAAAATACTAACTTTTAAGGCAAAAAAAAAATCCTTATTTTGTTAAGAGATCTAGACATTTGCCAAAAAATATCACTAGTCAAAAATAGGGACAACGATTCAGTATGGAGAAATACTCAGGTTTTGCATAATATATATTTGTTTTAACATATAAGGAGCTTGTAAAGTTATTCCCCCTCCCCGCTCAGCTCGTTGTCGCCGTGTGGGGGCTTGGTGGGCGGCTGCCGGAGTGTGATGCTCCTTGGGACAGTCCTGTCCTTTTCTAGCCTTGTGCTCCTGCTGCCGTCCTCTCCGATTCTGCTGGGCATCTTTTCCTTTTCCTTCTGTTTCGTTTTTCTCCCCCCTCTTCTCCTATCTGCTTGCCGTTTCCTGCCGACCTTTTGCTCGTTCTGGTTCTTCCCTTGGACTTCTTCTATTTTGACGCCCGGGTGCTTGAGGAGGCATACTCTTGCACCCGTAGAACTGCAGTACCCGACGTCGAGAGCGAGGGGAACCTTTTATTGTCAATCCCCACTTCGTCACTGAACCCGATCTCGACGGACTGTCGGTTTCTTAAGGTGGCGTTTGTGGGGCGTATACTCACGACGCACCCCTAGGAGGCCCCGACAAGATCGGCGATAGCTTCTTGTTGGGTGTCCTGCCTCTAATTGTGGCTCCATGGTGGGTGTGGGGGCACATTCGTGAGTGAATTCTTCTTTCGTCAAGATGATTACCCCTGCTTCGGCTTCTTCTGGTTTACCTTCTCAGGCTCGTGGGGTGGGCGACCAAGCCCCCGAGTCGGTCCGTATTGGAAGACCGGGCTCTGTAGCCTCCGCTGCATTGGGCCCCGACCTTGCTCCTCCTTTGGCCTCTCTGACTCCTTCCCCTGGCTCCCCTCCCTCCTCTGTGGTTGGGTCGAGCCCCAAGCCCCCAGTGGTGACTACCTCGTCCCCTGGCGCGGCTCCTTCTCTCGTTGTTACTACTGCGCCTTTTAACCCCTCTCTCTCTGGGGGTTCTCACCGCCGTTCTCGTCACGGCCGCCCTCGCTCGATTCCTTCCAGTTCTGCTACCTATCAAGCCTTGTTTGGTCCCGCTTCGTGGGCCAAATATTTTGATCTCCTCCCTCTTGATTCTGCGCCTCCTGACGATTTCTCCCTTCATCGACATCTCATTGATTCCGTGGATGCCTCCATTACTTTTAACCCCACTCGTCTCGGTACGCGTGTCGTTGCTGCTCCTTCTCAGGATGCTGCTTCCCGCTTGGCTGCCTTATCCTGCCTTGGCGAGACCCCCGTTCGGGTCTCGAAGAACGTCCAGTTGAATGCCAGTGTTGGCACTATTTTGCTCCCGCCCCATGTTGCGACCGGTGTTCGGGACCTACGCGACTGCCACGACGATATTCGACATATCCTCGCTGCCCAGGGCCATTCTATTCTCCAGGTGGACACGTTTACTCGTCCCCCTCGTGGTAGTCGCCGTCAACCCCTCCGGGTTGTGAAGATTACCTTTGATGGTAGGACCCTTCCACCCTCTGTCATTCTTGCTGGTGCCAGGTGCTCTGTCCAGGAGTACATTCCTTCTCCTCGGCTCTGCAACAAGTGCTGGAGGTTTGGGCATGGTGCCCTCCGCTGCTCCGGGACTGTCTCTCTCTGTCCTTTGTGTGGTGGCGAAGGTCACTCTAAGTCGGAGTGCGCTTCTCCCCAGGCTCGTTGCCTCAACTGCGGTGAGGCCCATCCTACCTTCTCCCGTGCGTGTGTCCATTACAGGCTTGAGGCAGCCGTCCTCAACTTGAAGCACCGGGAGCGTTTATCTTTTCCTGAGGCGAGGCGCCAGGTTCGCCGGCTCCCGCCTTATGCTAATATCTCTTATGCTCGCGTGTTGCGCTCTTCCTCTCCTCGTCCTTCCCGCCTTCCTCAGACTCGCAACCGTTTCCAGGCCTTGGACCCTGATGCGCCCACTGCCCCCTCCTCTGTCCCTTTGGGTTCTCTCCCGAAGGATCCTCCTCCTGGTCCTCTGTCTGGGGTTCCCCTTCCTTCTACCCGGTCTGTCGTGTCTTCTGTGTCTCCTTCCTCGTCCCCCTCCGATCCTCCTTCCCATCCTCTTCCTCCATCTATCGGCTCTCCCCGCCGCCTGTCGGTGCGGGCGGATGTCCATCGCTCTCCTAACGGCCGTCGTGTGTGCTCTCGTTCGGCTTCTCCTGTTGAGACACTGGAATCCGTTGCCCGGTACGTAGTTGCTGGGACACCGGTCTCTTTAAGTCAGAAGCGTAAGCCTGGCTCCTCTCCTTCCTCTTCCCCGGCGGGTAAGAAGGCTTCGCTTTCTTCCTCAGCTCCTCCTTCTGGCTCTGTTGCTCCTTCCACTCCCGTTTCAGTGCTTGCGCCCCCTGTTCCTGCTATGGAGGTTTCTTTGGCCCCTGCTTCCCTTTCGGTTGCTGCTCTTGCTGGGGTGCTCTCCTCTCTTTCTACTCCCCCTCTTCCTGCTGCTGTCCTTGACTGCTCCTCTCCGTTGTCTCCTCCTCCTCCTCCTCCTCCTCCGGACCCTGCCCGCCCACCTCTGATCTGTTCTCCCGTTTCCTTCCCTCCGTCTTTGCTCAGTTTACCCATGCCCCCTAACCCTGACTTTGCTGACCCTGATCCCGACCCTGATATTCTTTAACGTGCTCTGTTGGTCTTTCGCCTTTGTTTCTTCCTTGTTCTCTGTTTTTGTCCTTTCTCTTCTCGTCGTTGTCCATTCTTCAATGGAACGTTCGAGGTTATTACGCCAATTTCCTCGAACTCCAACTTCTGGTTTCGCGGTTTTCGCCCCTTTGTGTCTGTCTCCAGGAGCCGATGCTTGGTGCTCGTCCTGGTCGTTTTCGTGGCTATTCCTTTCTCTCCCCCCCCCCCAGCCATTGCTGGGGCTTCTAATTCTTCTGCTCTCTTGATTCGGGCTGATGTTCCCTTTGTTCCTTTACTTTTTCCTTCGCCTCTCCATTGTTCTGCTGCTCGTATCTTTGTGGGGAAATGGTACACAGTTTGTTCCATTTATCTCCCCCCGAGTGTCCCGCTCTCTCTTCCTGATTTGAAACACCTCCTAGACTCCTTGCCGGAGCCTGTGCTCCTGCTGGGTGACTTCAATTGTCGTCATTCTCTTTGGGGTGACGTTCTGACGAATACCCGGGGTCGCCTCCTTGAGCCGTTTCTCCTCTCTTCTTCCCTGTCTCTTCTGAATTCTGGTGAGCCCACTCATTTGGACTCTCGAACTCGCACCCTTTCTTGTCTTGATCTTTCTCTCTGCTCTTCTTCTCTTTACTTAGATTTCACATGGCAGGTTCTTGATGACCTCCATGGAAGTGATCATTTCCCCATCCTTGTTTCCTTTTTCTCTTTTCGCCCTTCCCTCTCTTTCCCTAGATGGCAGTTTGCTAAGGCGGACTGGACCCTGTTTTCCCTCAGTGCTACTCTCTCTGACCTCTCCCTTCTGCCCCTCTCTCGCGCTCTCCTCCTTTTTCATGACACTGTCTTCGACGCTGCCCTCCGCTCTATTCCTCGCTCTTCCTCTCGGGGTCCACGGAAGTGCGTTCCCTGGTGGAATGCGGACTGTGCTCGGGCTGTCCGCTGTAAGCGTGCAGCCTGGAAGAAGCACCGCCGTAGGCAGACGACCGATTCTTTTCTTTTCTTTCGGAAAGCGAGTGCGGTGGCCCGTAGGGCCATCCGTACGGCTAAACGTGAATGTTGGGCTTCTTATGTCTCGACAATTACGTCCGAAACCCCTCTGGCCCAGATCTGGAAGCGTATCCGCAAGATAGCGGGTAAGTTCGTTCCCGATGTTTCACCGGTCCTTCACCTCCGTGATACTCTTGTGGCGGACCCGTTGCAGGTCGCTTCCGAACTGGGTTCCCACTTTTCTTCTGTTAGCTCTGGTCTTCATCTTCCCCAATCTTTCCTTCTTCGTAAACCTGTCCTTGAGTCTCGTCCTTTAGATTTCTGCACTCATCTTCAGCTTCCCTATAATGATCCCTTCTCTCTCTCTGAACTTCGTTCTGCCCTGGCCCTCTGCGGTTCTACGGCGGCGGGTTCCGATGGTATTCATTATGAGATGCTTCGCCATCTCCCTCCGAGCACGTCTCAGTATTTACTGAGTCTGTATAATCGGATCTGGGAGTCGTCGTCAGTCCCTGAGGACTGGCTCGATGCCGTTGTCCTCCCTGTTCGCAAACCAGGGTCTCTGGGTACTTCCCCTAAGGACTTTCGCCCTATTGCTCTCACAAGTTGTGTCTGCAAACTCTTTGAACGTATGGTTAACGTTCGTCTGATGTGGTTCCTGGAACAACATCACCTCCTCTCCCCTTCTCAATTTGGTTTCCGCAAGTGCCGCAGCACGACAGATGTCCTGGTGAACTTGGAGGTCTATATACGTACTGCTTTTGCTGCGAAGACCTCCGTTGTTGCCGTCCTTTTTGACCTAGAAAAGGCTTACGACACCACTTGGCGTTATCATATCCTATCTCAACTTCATTCTTTTGGCCTTCGTGGTCATCTCCCTCTCTTTCTCCGCAGCTTCCTCTCTCGTCGTTCCTTTCGGGTGCGCCTTGGTACCGCTCTCTCTCCCCCTTTTCAGCAATACGAAGGTGTGCCCCAGGGTAGTGTTCTGAGCACTACTCTTTTTCTGGTTGCCCTCAATGGTCTTCTTTCCTCTCTTCCTTCTGGTGTCTTCTCCGCTCTCTATGTCGATGATCTTACCCTTTGTTGTCAGGGTGATGATTCGCCTCTCCTTCAACGCCGGCTTCAACTTGCGATTGATGCCGTGTCGTCTTGGGCCACAGGTCATGGCTTCAAGTTCTCTACTTCTAAGACTTGTGCCATGACTTTTACGCGGAAACGGGTTGTTCTTCGTCCCTCTTTGTCACTTTATGGTCATCCCCTTGAATACAAAGATTCCGCGAAGCTTTTAGGGTTATTCCTTGACACTCGTTTGTCTTGGTCTCCCCATATCTCTTACCTCCGTGTTGAGTGCTCTAAGTCCCTTACCCTCCTTCGGGTCTTGTCCCATACTTCTTGGGGGGCAGATAGGCGCACTCTCCTTGCTTTACATTCCTCTCTCGTCCTGTCTAAGCTCGATTATGGTTGCCCTGCTTACTCGTCTGCTTCTCCTTCTACTCTTCGCCGTCTTGATGCTTTGCACCATACTGGGTTGCGCCTCAGTTCTGGTGCCTTTCGTTCGACTCCCGTCCTTAGCTTGTATGTTGACACTGGCTTCCTGTCTCTCCAGGACCGCCGTGATCGCTACTGTCTTCGGTATCTTGCGCGGTCCTTGCAACATCCTTCCTCTCGTCTCTGTCGTGCTTTAACTTTTACCCCTCCTGCGGTTCCTGTTCCTCTTCACCACCTCCCTCTTTCTGTCCGGTTGTCTCGCCTGCAGGATTCTCTTTCCGTTCGTATTTCTGATGTTTCTCCTCGTGTTGTTCCTTCTTTGCCCCCGTGGAGGGTCCCTCTTCCGCGGTTTTGTACATCCTTGACTCGCATCACTAAAGCTTTTACCCCTCCTACAGTTCTCGAACGCCTTTTCCTCGAGCACTTTTCTTCTCACTCCCGCTCCGTTTCTGTCTTCACCGATGGGTCTAAGTCAGCGGACGGTGTTGGCTACTCTGTTGTTTTTCCTGATCGCACTTATATGTGTCGCTTGCCTCCGGAGACTAGCATCTTTACAGCGGAACTTTATGCTATTCTCTATGCTCTTCGTCTCCTGCTTTCTCGTTGTCAGTCTTCCTTTGTGGTTGTTGTTGACTCTCGTAGTGCCCTCATGGCTCTCGGGTGCTTTAATCCAGTTCATCCGGTAGTTGTCGAGATCCAGCATTGGCTGTTTCTCGTTCACAGTAAATTTAAGTCGGTTGAGTTTTGTTGGGTTCCCAGCCATATTGGCGTGTCTTTAAATGAGCGTGCGGATGCTGCCGCTAAGGAAGCTGTCCGCTCTTGTCCCATCTCTCGTAAAGGCATTCCGTATTCCGACTTTTACCCGGTTATCCATTCCTCAGTCCTTACCCGTTGGCAGGCTTCTTGGTTGTCTGTTACTGGTAACAAGCTACGTACTCTTAAATGTTGTGTTTCCTCGTGGCCGTCCTCCTTCCACCGTAACCGGCGGTGGGAAACAGCTCTAGCGAGGTTGCGTATTGGCCATACTCGCTTAACCCATGGTCACTTGATGGAGCGCCGCCCTGCTCCTTATTGTCCTAGTTGCATTGTCCCTCTTACGGTCGTGCATGTCCTTCTTGAATGTCCTGACTTCCAGGACGAGCGTGTGTCTTGCTTTCCGACCGCCCCTCGCGGTCACCTGTCCCTCGATAGAATTCTTGGTGACTCGGATACTTTTGATATCGTTTGCCTTATGCGTTTTTGTTCTCGTATTGGCATCCTTGGTGATATTTAGCGCCCTCTGATTATTTTGCGTATTTGATGGTGCTACATAGCCTTCCCGGTTTGGTGCCTTCTTTTGATAATTACTTACTTACTTACTTGTAAAGTTATTAATGTAAAGGTTAGAGATAGGAGGCAAAGGACCAGGTCTAATACAGTATCAAGAACAAGGCGTCTAACTGGAAGAATGACCAGGATTCAGACAGCATCACGGATCAGGCTTCAGCCAGTAATAAAGACATGTAACACCTGCCAGATGCAATATAGAAGAATACTTGTATTCATCTATCTTAAAGGAGGACGTTGCCAGATCCAAGACAGAAGAACACTTATAACAAGGTCCACAAATCAGTAATTAAGAGCAGACTTCAGACTTCAGAAAGGAACAAGGCAAAGTACAGAAGCAAGGAGATATTGTCATATAAGAACAAATCTTTGACTTCATTAGTACATCATCAGCTAATGTTCTTGAACTTAGCGCATGAAATTACCTTCAGTCAAAAATAAGGTGCAGGCTCGAGTTCAATAGAAACTGTAATTATATATCCAGTTACGAACAAAATTGTCATGAAGAAGAAAGACAATGCAAGTCGCAGACAAAACCGATGTCCGTATTTAATACAACAAATAAAATAAATTGAAAAAGAAGGAACAGTCTCGTATGGGTTAAGGAGAAGGTAAGAGTGAGGCAGAAGGTACTATGAATGATGGTAGCACCTTGATTGCACACGGCGGCACAGGTAGTGAGATCTGGCACCTTCACAGTCCTGAACACACTACCACAGCGATGGTTTGTTTCAGTGCGACCATAGTTGGCTAGCGAGGTGGTAGCGAGTGCTGGCGGGATGGAGGTCACCACCAACACTAACAGCAACAGATTCACCATCATGCTCTTTGTGGTCACTTCTCACTCAGATCCTGAAAGAGGCAAACACTATACATTAATATAGTTTACTTGAAAAGAAAATTATATTTGGCTTTTCACAGAATCATTTATAGATGCAATACTTGTTAATATGTAATTTTTTTATAACATGTCAAAATGTATGTACAGAGCTAAGGCTTCTGATACTTTGTAATTTCTGAAAGTACCCTATTATATTCCATTAATGCAGAAAATTACTTTTTAAAGTTAAAAGAACACAGAAAGAAAACTATTTACCTGAAGGCCTACTGGACCTTACAAAGCAGGTCCCATTAACTTGCAATTGCTTTCATTTGTGAACCTGTTTCTAAAATTGCTCTGATTTCTGCTTCATATATTACTCACAAATCTAAATTTGTTAGTTAAGTATCAGTTCCTACAAGTACTTTATTGATATGACAGTTGCAATATATTTTTTACCTTTGTTTATGCCTCATTTCAAAACTGCAGTAAACTGTTTCTTAGCTCTGTCTATAACCAGAATGTTACATTATTGTTCCTGAACATTATTCTATATATTTCGTAAAGGAAATTTATGTTCATTCTGTAGTATAATGATAACAGCATATCATTGCTGAAAAGAGGATAAATTATGGCAATTTAAAGTTGAAGAATAAATAACATTAGTGTCAGTATTGGTAACATTTTTTTTTATTTTTTATTTTTTTTATAAAAGAAATACACAGTGTACAAAACACAAAACAGACAACTGCAGAATAAACAAATCAGAATACATACAGGACAAATATTACAAAGGAAGTAAACATGGATGCAAACTAAACATACCCAACAAAAACGAAGAATAAAAATACATGATACAAAGCACAAAAAGAGAAACCCTTGAAACGGGCACTAGATATATCACAAAAACAAAACGTTACAAATAAATAGCACAAGATATAGATAACATAGTCACATCCACAAAACCGAAAGTACAGAAATACAGAAAGAGAACACACAAATAAGCCCAGCCCAACAACCCAAACACATGTGCATAATAGTACATAATAACAACAAGCCACCGAAATCACAGACATAGAGGCAAAAATACAAAACTACAGGAAACAACAAAAAATAAATATGGAAAAACAGTGAAAAACAAAAACAGTAAAATACAAACATAAATAACATAAATGTTGTACAAATAAGAAAGCAAGTCACGAGGACAAGAAAATAAACACACGCACACAAGCGACATACACAACCACACCGCCCGCCACACCAACACAATACACGGGGCACGCACAACGACACGAAAGAAATAACACCAAACACCCACAACAGCACACAACCACAAACACAAACACCCATACCAAAGGCAAAGCACAAAACAAATCGCAAACACAACAAAACAGGCCACACAGGGACAAGAACAGCACCCACACGCACAGACAAGGACACCCACCTGGGCACGCACGCACCGGGGAAACATCATGCACAACACAGACAGAAACCAACCACACCAATCACTCATACTTCTCCGGGTACTCGCGAGCTGGAAACCGTAAGCAATATCCCAAACAAGTTGGTCAATTTCAGGAAGCGGACATCCAGGAGTCCCAATAGGCCGAGGTATCGAATCCGGCACTCCCAAGACAAAACACTGCGCCCTTGGAACCCAGATGGGCGATGGGCACCAGGGAATAGGACACATCAGGTCATCACACTTAAAAGCCACAGTTACCTCAGAGCCGACCACCTCGCCGGACGGGACGATGGAAGGGATGGATTTCCTCCTAGGAAGCTGGTCACAGGGCCGCACATCTGGAAGCACACAGGACTGCACGGCAAGCTGCACACCGGCCTGCCCACTAGGGCGTGCACTCCGGTCGACGCCGGGCACCGCACCGAGTCCCGCGGACGGTGGCTCCGCAGGGGCCCCCAGCGCCCCCACCAACCGAAACAGGAGCAGAGGCCCCCCGCCACACATCCTTCGACAACACCACTACAAGGTTGCGATCACTAGGGGCAACCGCCCACTGAAGGGAGCCACCAGCAGGAGGCACATCATCCAACACAGAAGGTAATACAGGAGGCAACACAGCATCGGCCACAGCATCATCCATCGCATCACGCTCCTCTGCCCACGACCGGCGAGGTGACGTATCCCGAGCCGAGCGGCGGCGCATAAAAAGAGGCCGATGATCGTCGGAACTGTCACCCCCAGCAAACGGTGCCCTAGAAGAACCATCAGCAGGCGGCCCCAAAGCCGGGGCAGCACGATCACGCAGAACAGCAGCCCCAACAACGCGGGGCAAAAAGCCACCACCAGGCACGGAGACCAGAATCGGAGAAGGAAGAGACACAGCAGGCGGAAGGGTAGACTCCAGCACACGTGAGGTATCCAGGGATGGTGACGAAACCGGCAGAGGAGAAGAGGTACTTGTCAACGGGGAAACTGCCAGAGGCGACGAGGCAGAGGGCGTGGGTGGAGACACACAACCCACCACCTCGCTAGCCCCGGGAAGCACATGTCATCAGCAGTAGAAGCAGGCGCCACCCCTACAGCATCCCCCAAAGCCACCGGATGCGGATGCACCTCCGCAATTACCGAACGACGAAGGTTCGAAACAGGCGCCCCTAGATCCCCTGAACTCACCGGTGGGGCAGACAGATCAGGACCAGACGTATCGACAGCTGGAATCGCCGCGGGAACCACACCAGGCACCTGCACAGAGCGAGGATCCGCCAGGGAATCCCCACGCACAGATAATTGGGGAAAGTCATCCTCCAGGATAACTGAAGGGGTCTCAACACGAGGAGCGTCGCAACCGGCCGCTACGTGGCCCTCAGTACCACACCGGAAACATGTGCGAGTTTGACCTTGATAAAAGATCCGCAGAGAGAGCCCACGAAACGAGACCCTGGATGGTATAGGGCTCGTGAGCCGCATGACAAGTGTGGGTGAACCCAGCCGGACCCCCCTTCAGCCGGCCCGCACTCAAAATGTTGAACTGGTGCTTCACCGCCGTGAACACTCACAAACGACAAGGGGCCCCCAGGGATCCGAGATTTCCACAGACACAGCTGAAGCCGGAAGAGGAAGCGTACGGCCATCCCAGCGAGCCACAAACTCCCTGTAAACATGTGACGGGGCGAATGACACCGCAACACGGGAAGGCAATAACTTCTCGAGGCCCAGGAGCTCGGGGACGTCAACACGGAGGACATCCAGGAGAGCAATCTCTGCAATGGGCCAGTCCACAGCTGCAGAAAAATCCAGTCGTATAGTGTCGATCCGCCGAATACTGCTAGTACTAGCTGCGTCTATACCGGCAGGTGGGGCCCCGACCAGCGGGCGCTCCACACCCCCCACAGCAAACCACCACTCAGCAACGGCAGACAACTATTGACAGCTGAAGCTCGACGTCTGCACCCTCTGGTGGCACAGCCAGGAATCCATATTGGTAACATTGTTGAGTATTGAAGTGTTAACAGGGGGGGGGGGCAACATTCCTCAGTACCGGAGTGACCCATTGGTAACATTGATCAGTATTATACAGTGTTATTATTGTCAGTGTCACCATTGGTAATATTGTTCAGAATAATACTGTGTTACTAATGGTAACATTGCTCACTGGGGCAGTGCTACGAATGGTAACAATAAGAAAATCGGTAGGAGCCATCAGGATGATAAAAACCTGCACACACTGAGTACTGCCTAGCACACGCCTTAAACCACTAGGCCACAATATGTTACAAACGTAATATAACCTTGGATTCAACTAAATCTTCAAGGGTTCCCAAGGTATCTTCTGATCTCAAATTAGGGTTTTACACATTACCAGCATACACTCTGGCTGTGGTATAACAGTTCAACCCCCCACCCCTATGCTTCTCAAATAAAACAAAGTTTATGAGGCCGGTATATGACTTTTATTATATTGTTCATTCAAACGTTGCATGAATTCTCAGATGGTCCAGGTGGTGTTGTTTGCTGTATCTGACCAGAAGCACCAACTGTTTCTCTTTCATCTGCAATACCAGCTGCAGTTCTGCGAGTATGAGTCAGGGGTAAAATCCAAAATTATTCAGCCTGTGCCAATCTTAGCCTCCTTTATCGTCATCACCTGTTTTCCCTTACCTTCAATTTAGCTTTTCCCCAATATGCCACCAAAATTAATTTTATACATCTTGTCTTTTTAATAAAAGTGATTAATCCTTGAGATAAATCCATACAGTCCCTAAGAATGAGTCTCACACAAACGTCAGGAAAGCTTATATATTTAATACATTTTTCAAAACAGTTAAATTTTCCAATAGGTTAGTTATCAATTTTGCATCTAAAAGTTTTATATATAGAGCAGGAGCTTCAATATTCTTAATAAATTCAACACGCTTGAAATTAATAGCAAAAGGTTAATTTATATTTATGTTTTCTGATATTAGCGTATTGTAGGTTAAAACTTTGCTAGTCTTTCTTTGTAACACCAAACATCTACAAAAACTAAGTCAAGGTTTAATGTTAAAATATATTCTCAGAAAATTTCACCCTTTCCTCCTTTTAGTGCATCCACCAAGACACCTTTCCGATCCTAACTTATCATGAAGCATAGCTGTGATTCAGACAATTAATGCTATGTTAAGATCTTATATGCCTCAACCAATATAAACTGTCACATTTGTTCTCAAAAATCACATGAACGGTTATATTTTCCTTGAGATTTATATTACAGGAATAGTTTTATTTCACTTAATCCATATCATTAAGCATCGTATCTAGAATGAATTTTATCTTTCATATCTCATACTGAGTTACATTTTGCGATTCCCCATCTATTTATTCCTTATCTATCTATCCCATCCTTCAATTTATTCATCACCTAACTTTGTTTCTATTTATCCAACAATATTTTTCTGTGATAATAGTTAGGATAGTTGAGATTTAACCACCCAAAATAGGTTCAATGGTCTTTGCTACACAATTCGTCAGTCATAATTCACAGAAATATGTAGTGTAGCAATTGCATACACTATACTCTTCCTTGAACATTTCACTATATTTTCATATAATTATAGGAAAATCTGTTCTGTTAATTTATTTACAACCAATTCCAAAATAACACAATTTTTCCCAATTCTCAATATCATATACATTGGAGTATTAAAAACTTTTATAAAATGATTCCCACTTAAAAGATTAGACACCATAATTTTGCTATCACAAGTACGCCATCTTAGTCTGATCTATTCTCAAGGCCCTTCCAGACATAATTTTTCCCTCTCTTAAAATCATACAAGAGCAATGTTTTTCGTTACTCCATACCCCTTCCCTACCCTTTATCCTATTAGGAAAAATGTAATTTTATGCATCTATGTACAGTTTTACTTCACCATACTAAGTTATCTTCCATAGTAAAGTGTGCTTTTGCTGTAGTCAACATACTGCAGCCCACCTTTAACCCAACCGTTTTCTGCAGACGATTCACGCTCTTCAATCTATGTTTCATATATATAGTGTTGGTCATAATACTATTGCACTTATAATTCGTATTACCCTTGTCAAAGGGTGTCCTACTGAGCAATTTATCCCAATGACCAATGTTATAACAGCCTTTCATATATTTTAATGAAACTAACATATATACTTGAAGTTTGCCAAGTCTCTAATACATAAAATTATATATCTCCAGTTTCAAGTTTAAGATGTAAGATTTATGTCTCCCAAGTTTATATAAAAAAAATGCGTCTTTGTGGTCCTTCACATTAAAGCCGATCAATCTCCCTTAAATATTCAAATAACGGGACTATTCACTCTACCAACCATGAGAGTGAGAACAAGATCGGAACATGATATTTGCGAACGTGAGTGAGAACGTGTGCGCACATACACACACATACACATACACACAAACACACACTGATAGGGTAGATAAGGGGCACACGCACTAGGGAACACAAGTGGAAACTGAGCGCCCAAATGAGCCACAGAGATATTAGAAAGAACTTTTTTAGTGTCAGAGTGGTTGACAAATGGAATGCATTAGGAAGTGGTGTGGTGGAAGTGATGTGGAAACTGTATACTACTTCGTACACAGTTTCAAGTGTAGATATGATAGAGCCCAATAGGCTCAGGAATCTGTACACCTGTTGATTGACGGTTGAGAGGCGGGACCAAAGAGCCAGAGCTCAACCCCCACAAACACAACTAGGTGAGTACTGTCGGAAAATCCGACACCATTTAATAATATTACATGCAATTGCAGATAATATTGCTGCGTTGTATACACAAGTTATCCCATAGAAAATGTAGCTTGTAGCGGAATTTTCGTCAATAGAAAACGGGATATCATTGCCACATACTAATATAAATTCACTACCTTTTATGCTGGGAATTATTCTTAAATACATTAGTCTTTGGACTTTTACCATCATAAAACCATCTTATTTAAATTAACTTAATTATCAATATCAAAATAGAGTAAATGTGACCCTTCTATCAGTTACTGACATCTCTACAAAGTGAGGGAGGCGTCAGTGGTGAGGGAGTGGTCAGCCATTGTTGTTAAGACCAGAGGCGCACGGGAGTAAACAGCTCCTATCATTTCTCTTGGACGAAGTGTAATGGAGATCATATTAGTGCTCTACCATCATCAACACGCTGTCAACAACAATCAAGGGAAGTGTTCTGCCGAAACCCGTTTATCTAATCATTTTTGGCCATTAATGCTAGGTAGATAAGGGTGAACCGGTTAGAATGCGTACAGCCTCTTAATAAAAGGTAATTAAGCCTTGGTCTTTATTTTATCAATTATACAGTGTTTTCTCTGATATAGCTGTCATATATTAGGATTCTGGCTTTGCAGCTAGTGACCTTTGACAGGTCAAGAAGAGAAAGCAAGCTTTGTGTATCAGTTACTGGGAGATGGAAGCTGCCTCACACGAGGAAATTTGGTGTCTACATCCCAGTTATACCTTGTGGACTAAGCCTGTTGTATAATAAGATAAGGAATCTCCTCAATGTATACTAATATGTGTAGTTTAATACTGTAGTTTGATTGGCTGCATATATATAAATATAATATAAACCTCCCCCTAATGTGTAAGGATCGATTTGTGAGATTTGTGAGAATATATTTATAAATATATATATATATATATATATATATATATATATATATATATATATATATATATATATATATATATATATATATATATATACATATATATATATATATATATATATATATATATATATATATATATATATATATATATATATATATATATATATATATATATATATATTATTAAATGTGACCGAAAAAGTAAGATTAATAATTCTAACACGAATTTTCTCGATCTTTTGTACATTTCTTTTCACTATTGGTGGTAATTCAAAAATCAATTCTCCAAAATTCATTTTTATTTCTAGTCTGACGCAACACTTGAGCGCGTTTCGTAAAACTTATTGCATTTTCAAAGACTTTAGTTTACACATACACAACTGAATAGAACTTACACATCTCCGATTTGTTTATATCTACATTTGAGTGAGGTGGATGGGGTGAGGTGGCATTAATAGGGTATTAATTTCATCAACACAAGACAGAACACGAAACAATGGGTATTGAATGGAAGTGATTGTAGAAAGCCTATTGGTCCATTTTTCTTGATGCTTCTATATTGGAGCGGAGTCTTGAGGTGGGTAGAATATAGTTGTGCATTAATTGGCTGTTGATTGGTGGTGTTGACTTTTTAATGTGTAGTGCCTCGCAAACGTCAAGCCGCCTGCTATCGCTATATCTATCGATGATTTCTGTGTTTTTTACTAGGATTTCTCTTGCGATGGTTTGGTTGTGGGAAGAGATTATATGTTCCTTAATGGAGCCCTGTTGCTTATGCATCGTTAAACGCCTAGAAAGAGATGTTGTTGTCTTGCCTATATACTGGGTTTTTTGGAACTTACTGTCCCCAAATGGGCATTTGAAGGCATAGACGACGTTGGTCTCTTTTAAAGCGTTCTGCTTTGTGTCTGGAGAGTTTCTCATGAGTAGGCTGGCCGTTTTTCTGGTTTTATAGTAAATCGTCAGTTGTATCCTCTGATTTTTGTCTGTAGGGATAACGTTTCTATTAACAATATCTTTCAGGACCCTTTCCTCCGTTTTATGAGCTGTGGAAAAGAAGTTCCTGTAAAATAGTCTAATAGGGGGTATAGGTGTTGTGTTCGTTGTCTCTTCAGAGGTTGCATGGCGTTTCACTTTCCTTCTTATGATGTCTTCGACGAAACCATTGGAGAAGCCATTGTTGACTAGGACCTGCCTTACCCTACAGAGTTCTTCGTCGACTTGCTTCCATTCTGAGCTGTGGCTGAGAGCACGGTCGACATATGCGTTAACAACACTCCTCTTGTACCTGTCTGGGCAGTCGCTGTTGGCATTTAGGCACATTCCTATGTTCGTTTCCTTAGTGTAGACTGCAGTGTGGAAACCTTCGCTCTTTTCCATGACTGTTACATCTAGAAAGGGCAGCTTCCCATCCTTTTCCATCTCGTAAGTGAAACGCAGCACGGAACTCTGCTCAAATGCCTCCTTCAGCTCCTGCAGATGTCTGACATCAGGTACCTGTGTAAAAATGTCGTCAACATACCTGCAGTATATGGCCGGTTTCAAGTTCATGTCGACTAATACTTTTTGCTCGATGACAAAACCATCGAGCAAAAAGTCTTAGTATAGTATATATAGTCTTAGTATATATATAAGGATCGATTTGTGAGAATATTGCAGAAATACAGTCCACTTAACATCATACAAATTGCTATCGAAATATATAAATTAACAAATATAAATTCTATATAAATTCATATAAATTAAAATATATAAAGCTCACAGGTCGGTTACCACATTATGTGGTCATCTTCTAACCGGATGACATTATATGGTCATCATCGAGCCGGATGATGACTATTTGGTCATCTTTATACCGGATGAACCAGTTAAGCAGTGGATTCATTAAATACACTAGTGCAGTGTGATTTATACACAGCCAGTCAAAGACCGCCGGCGTTTCCTCGAACGAGTTCACGAGCCTCCAACTCAGTCCAGCCTCATCAGCGGTGTCATGGCCAACCACTGATTTGGTGGGGTTTTATTCCGTGACAGTGCTTATATTAAGGCCAGCTAAATTTGTGGCTGTGTCCTCGCACGATTGTTCACGGATTTCGTGGTGTTAATTTCGCGAGAGATTATCCACGAATTTTGTGGAGTTAATTTCTCGAGGTCACTAATAATATTTAATATTTCTTGATAATATTAGAAGTTTCATAGAGACAATTAAGAGACTATTATCAATAATTGTGTATATTATTTCTCCAAAACAGAGAATTATTTAATATATATTGCACTAGTGTTCTCAATATAATATTTACCAATTGCCAACCCACAACAGGGTAGGATATACATTGACTAGTGTTATAGATAACCTAGTCCCCTATTACCATTGACTAGTTGAACTATTTATTATCATCCTAGTCCCATTATTACCATAGTCTAGTTGTACTATATTGAACAACCTAGCACCATTAATGAATGGTGCAGACCCTATTTTGGGTATAATTGTTATCATCTCGAGTTGAGTTGTATATATAATAATTTACTTATGATCATTAAACCTTTGAGTGATTAATTAGTGTCTATACCATCCTAGGGTGATATAGAAGAGCTAACCTAAGGGTACTTCCAGTGACACTGGTTTATCACTCAAATTATTAGTGTGTATGATTGTATATATATAATGTGCATTAATTTTAAGTGCTAACCTCTAGAAGAGGTAGGATTACAGCCTAGTGATTGCAGAATTTTACCCTAGGCTACCATCAGTACTTGTTCAGCATTATGAGCCACCCAAGTACAAGCCCCACAAGACTTAACCAACTAGCCAATATGGATAATGCTGGCAATGAGAAAACTGTCATACATCTAGTACTACAATTGCTTGATTTACCTCAACCTGAATCAGACTGCTGACTCATTACAATCCTTCAGCATGGAGTTAGAGTCACTACTAAGAACATTCAGTCTTAAGGTTGATATAACTGCTAGTGAATGGATGACCAAAGTAGTCCTTCAACGAAAATTGTCCAGCGATGTACTAGATGAATTATACGCATATCAACAAAACACCATCCTGACAGTACAGGACATCATTGAAGTTTTACATTCCATCATAAACAAACGACGAGCAAATGAGGAAGTTAAAGCCTCATGCGAGCTTTCAGAAATAGAAAATAATAGTCAATTAAAGAGTAAAACAACTACCCCAAATAACCATCAGCCAAGTACTTTCACATCTAGTTGGAGAAAATCTGACAATGCAGCAGAATCCTCCAAGCCTACTGTTACTAGTTCACCCAAACCGGTAACTTCCAAACGTGCAGTAGGCTGGGAGACATGTATGTTCTGCAAAAAGAAACATTCAACATACTGTTGTGCTAATTATCCAACCAGAGACACTCGTATTAAGCGACTCCAGGAATTAGGAAGATATTTAAGGTGTCTCAAGTCACACAACATAGACTATTGTGATACCCAATTCAACACCTGCAACAGGTGTAGAAGAGGTAGGCACCATGCAGCACTGTGCAAATATACGACATTAACGTATTCAAGACCCAAGGTGGAAGATAGCATTCCCACCACAGTACAGTACTGCAAGGTGCAATAAACAAAGAGTGTCCAATCGGCAAAGTCTAAAGGTAATATGACTTTGCCTACTGCCCAAATTACCATCCAGAATAAGAGGGCCCAGGTCCATACCCGTGGGTTGTTTGACCAAGGGTCCCAGAGAACATATGTCACTAAAAAGTTGCCAGATGAACTACAATTAAAGCCTGTAGCCCAGACGACAATCAACATCTCAGGGTTTATAACAGATGCAGGACCACAAGTCTACCAGGTGGTACAACCACAGTACGTTTAGGCAGGTACGTCTTTCAAGTACAAGCCATTGTGTTGGACAAAATACCAGTAGACCTACAAGTTTAAGGTCTGAGCATTTGGCAACAGCCAAATTCCTGAGAAATAGAGGAATAAAATTGGCAGATAATATTAAGTCTGATCACCTCACCGACTTCGATCTCCTTGTAGGGACAGATTACTACCATCGATTCATCGGTAGCTCCACTAAATATCAGGGCATAACCATGCTAAATTCTGCAGGAGGTAAATTACTCTCAGGCCCAGTATTAAGCCTGAGGAGACCTATGCCTGCAGATAAACAATACCAATAGAAATCTAAATTTGTCAGCTGATTATATTTCTCCAGTAGCATTATACTAAGGAGATTACAGCTGACTATAGCAACAGAGGTTGATGTTAATATCATCATTTAAAGCTGAAGATGAGCTCATGAGCCTTCAGTGGCAAATCAGTGAACAGTAGCCTAAACAGCTACAAGTCACTGCGAACAATGTCACTGAACCCACTGCAGTCTCAGAACCATACTTGACTTTGATGATGGGCTATTCAATCCTCTGAATCAATTAAGTAAATTAAACCCCAATAAATCTGACGACTGATTTTGATACATTTATTATTTAATCAAGATGTATTCCATGGGCCTCAATGTTTATATATCAGTGACCAGTTACCTGAACAACTTCAAGTTATATCTAATATCACTGATCTCACTGCAGTCCCTGAATCATACTTGACTGTAGTACTTGGTCACATTCAGTCTTCTGGGTTAAATAATATGTAATTAGGCTTGAATTTTAGCCTTTCAAGAGTTAACAGGGAAATGAAATCGCATTAGACTTCTAACCCCTGCAACTCGAGTACGGGACATCCGTCCTGTACAAACAGCCGCACAAATGTGTGATTACTAACTACTAACATAAAATGAATCTAATAATTCGAAGGAGAAGTATCAGGGTTCGTCTGTTTTAAATAGGACTGCGACCCGTGAGCAGCCCCCTGGGAATTATGTCGGAAAATCCGACACCATTTAATAATATTACATGCAATTGCAGATAATATTGCTGCGTTGTATACACTAGTTAACCCATAGAAAATGTAGCGTGTAGTGGAATTTTCCATCAATAGAAAACGGGATATCATTGCCACATACTATTATAAATTCACCACCTATTATGGTGGGAATTATTCTTAAATACATTAGTCTTTGGACTTTTACCATCATAAAACCATCTTATTTAAATTAACTTAATTATCAATATCATAATAGAGTAAATGTGACCCTTCTATCAGTTACTGACATCTCTACAAGGTGAGGGAGGCGTCAGTGGTGAGGGAGCGGTCAGCCATTGTTGTTAAGACCAGAGGCGCACGGGAGTAAACAGCTCCTATCATTTCTCTTGGACGAAGTGTAATGGAGATCATATTAGTGCTCTACCATCATCAACACGCTGTCAACAATAATCAAGGGAAGTGTTCTGCCGAAACCCATTTATCTAATCATTTTTGGCCATTAATGCTAGGTAGATAAGGGCGAGCCGGTTAGAATGCGTACAGCCTCTTAATAAAAGGCAATTAAGCCTTGGTCTTTATTTTATCAATTATACAGTGTTTTCTCTGATATAGCTGTCATATATTAGGATTCTGGCTTTACAGCTAGCACCCTTTGACAGGTCAAAAAGAGGAAGCAAGCTTTGTGTATCAGTTACTGGGAGATGGAAGCTGCCTCACACGAGGAAATTTGGTGTCTACATCCCAGTTATACCTAGTGGACTAAGCCTGTTTTATAATAAGATAAGGAACCTCCTCAATGTATACTAATATATGAAGTTTAATACTGTAGTTTGATTGGCTGCATATATATAAATATAATATAAACCTCCCCCTAATGTGTAAGGATCGATTTGTGAGATTATTGCAGAAATACAGTCCACTTAACATCATAAAAATTGCTATCGAAATATATAAAATAATGTAAATATAAATTCTATATAAATTCATATAAATTAAAATATATAAAGCTCACAGGTCGGTTACCACAAGTACAACTAGGTGAGTACACACACTCACACGTATATATATATATATATATATATATATATATATATATATATATATATATATATATATATATATATATATATATATATATATATATATATATACATATATATATATATATATATATATATATATATATATATATATATATATATATATATATATATATATATATATATATATATATATATATATATATATATATATATATATATAAATATGACAGTGTCAGACCACGGAGGAAAATTGAAACAGGAATTTCCTTAAGTACTTAACTCATGGAATCATTCCATGGTTTAGATATGTTGATGATATTTTGTGTATATGACCTTCAGATGTAAACACAGACGAATTTGTAGCCAAACTTAATAACCAAGTCACCTCTATAAAATTTACTATTGAGACTGAAATTGATAAATGTTTGCCATTCCTAGATGTACTTATTCATAGGGAAGATTTTTCACTAAAGTTTAGTGTCTACAGAAAACCTACGAATAATTTATCTTATGTTCATCATTTTTCAGGGCATAGATACGATGTGAAAAAGTCAATTTTTTTTTCAATGTATATAAGAGCTCTTCGAGTTGTGAGTCCAGAATTCTAAGACGAAAAATTTAAGAATAGTGATTCGATTGGTCTCAAGCTTTGTTACCCACTGAGTTTTTTGAAAGTTTGCCATAGCAAAGCTCGTCGTACATATTGTAATAATATATGCAGTGAAAGAATTCGCCCAAAAAATGTGTTATGTTTACCAGATTTCTCAGGGTTTGAGAATATTGTCAAGGCCTGGTAATTTTGTAATATACATGTATTGTTTAGCTACGAAAATATTGTTGGTAAGCTATTAGTTAGGAACAACCCTCGTAGTGATAATTGTGTCATTTATAAAATACCTTGTAAAGACTGTAATAAGTTCTATATTGGGCAAACATCTAAAGATTTGAAATGTAGAATTTCGTAACATAAATACTTTGTAAGACATGACCAATTGTCTAATGCTTTGTTTGTTTATCTGTCAGAAGATGCTCACCAAATTGATTGGGAGATGGCTTCTTCAATAACGAATTGTAACAGCACCTATAACAGAAACATAATTGAATCTGCTTTGATACAGATAACAAAAGAAAGTAATTTGAGCATTACCAGAGGTTTATATAAGTTAGATCCATTTTTAATAGATCAATTAAAGGGAGATTTAAGTAGGATCATTGGAACACATTAGTCTCAGGGTTTGAGAATATTGTCAAGGCCTGGTAATTTTGTAATATACATGTATTGTTTAGCTACGAAAATATTGTTGGTAAGCTATTAGTTAGGAACAACCCTCGTAGTGATAATTGTGTCATTTATAAAATACCTTGTAAAGACTGTAATAAGTTCTATATTGGGCAAACATCTAAAGATTTGAAATGTAGAATTTCGTAACATAAATACTTTGTAAGACATGACCAATTGTCTAATGCTTTGTTTGTTTATCTGTCAGAAGATGCTCACCAAATTGATTGGGAGATGGCTTCTTCAATAACGAATTGTAACAGCACCTATAACAGAAACATAATTGAATCTGCTTTGATACAGATAACAAAAGAAAGTAATTTGAGCATTACCAGAGGTTTATATAAGTTAGATCCATTTTTAATAGATCAATTAAAGGGAGATTTAAGTAGGATCATTGGAACACATTAGTCTCACTAATTCATTGTAAATATTTACTATTTTACGCTATAATTAACCATGTGTGGCCTGAGTGTGGTTGCTGCATCGGATGGGCCAATAGGCCCTCTGCAGTGTTCACGTATTGTACCTCACCTCTCTCCACCATTCTCTCCTGCCTATTTATGTCCAGTACTCGACCTGTAAAACCATTCCTTCTGAAGATGTATTAATATACGGAAGTACTTAAGGAAATTCCCGTTTCAATTTTCCTCCATGGTCTGACACTGTCACATTTTTAATCACGTGTTTATTTTCGTGATACACACACACACACACACACACACACACACACACATATATATATATATATATATATATATATATATATATATATATATATATATATATATATATATATATATATATATATATATATATATGAAGGTGAAAACATGGGGGGATACATAAGGGATAAACATAGGGGCTGCAGAAGGCTTATTGGCCCATACGAGGCATCTCCTATCTAAACACAAAGATTAATCCAGTGTAATTGGCCTGTTATGTTGGACATTGTCTTCTGTGTTGGCATCGATATGTTCTTGTCTTGTCCTTACTCTCATGGTGGGTAGAGTAAATAGTTCCGTGATTTGGGTGTTCATGGTAGGTCGCTCTATTCTTATGTGAATTGCCTCAAGAATTTGTAATCTTCTTGAATCTTTTGTTTTGTCTATTATGCAAGTATTCTTGCTCAACATTTCTCTTGTTAGAGTAATGTCATGGGCTTGTCTCATGTGATTCCTAGGGGCACCAGATTGAAGATGGCATGTCAAACGCCTCGTCAGCTTGGTCGACGTCATACCTATGTACTTACATTGAAGGTTACATCCTTCGTGGGGGCAAGTGTACATGTATACAACGCTTGACTGCTGTAGAGGGTTCTCCGTCGGCTTCGGGCTGTTTTTGATAAGGAGTTCGGAAGTCTTCTTGGTTTTGTAGAATATTATCAGGTTTATGTTTTGGTTAGGAGTAGTGCTTTTTACTCCTTTACGGATTATTTCTTTCATTATTCTTTCCTCTTTTATATGTTCACTGTGCATGGTTGATTTGTAATATAATTTTATTGGGGGTGTTGTGGTTTCTGTTCTAGGTTCTGAATTATACCAACGGTCCAAGTGTCTTCTTATAGCAGCGTTTATTTCCGCGTTGCTATATCCATTGTTCACCAATACCTGAGTTACTCTTTCAAACTCTCTACTCACGTTGCTCCATTCAGAGCAGTGGGTAAGCGCTCGACGAATATAAGCATTGAGAACACTGGCTTTGTATCTTTGGGGGCACTCACTTCTACCGTTCAGGCATAATCCTATGTTGGTGGGCTTGGTATATACGTTGGTGCTTAAAGAGGTTCCTGTTTTTGTTATTAGTACATCCAAGAATGGCAGACTGTTATTTTCACTATTTTCATGTGTAAATCGGAGTACTGACTCTCTCTCTAGGTGTCTTTTTAGGTCAATTAGTTCATCTGAGTCTTTTACTATTACGAATATGTCATCTACATAACGGCAGTATACAGTTGGTTTTTGTCTGCTACTGAAGACCCTGTCTTCGATGGTTCCCATATAAAAATTAGCAAATAAAACTCCTAAGGGGGAGCCCATTGCTACTCCGTCTATTTGTAAATACATGTCTCCTTGTGGACTGATGAAAGGGGCTTCCTTTGTACATGCTTCGAGAAGACTTTTCAAGTGTGGCTCAGGTATGTCTAATTTGGGGGTGCTCTCGTCTCTGTATACTCTGTCCAGTATCATTCCTATGGTTGTGTCTACTGGGACGTTGGTAAAAAGGGATTCAACGTCCAGGGTAGCGATGATTCCATCGGGCTGGGTAGATTTGATCAATTCTAGGAAATCTGCTGATGATTGTAGACTAAACTTACTTGGAGTGTATGGAGTTAGGAGTTCATTGAGTTTCTTTGCCAGGTGATAAGTTGGGGTTGGTATTTGGCTGATTATAGGGCGTAGTGGGTTACCTGGTTTATGCGTCTTAACATTGCCGTAGGCATATCCTAAGCCATAGTCGCCTTGAAGTTTATTGAAATGCACACTACCTTTCTTTGCGTTGATTGCTGTAATTGTTTTGTTTACTTTCCGCTTAAGGTCTTCTACGGGGTTCCTCGTGATTCGTTGAAATTTGGAGTCGTCACTTAGGATGTCGCTAATTTTGTTCATGTATTCATGGGTAGGAATCAATACATATGCTGCTGTTTTGTCGGCTTTTCTTATTGTTACGTCTTTCAGATTTTTTAGTTGTTTCGCTGCTTCTTTGAGTCGTGGGGTTAAGATTGTAGATGAATATGTTCCTCGTTTTTTCCCTGCTTCTGCAAGTAGTTCAGCTTGAAGTGTGTCAGTGGTGATGACTTTTTTGTTGTCTTCTAGCTTATGGATATCGTCCAGAAGCATTTCGATTTCCAGGCGTGGAAATCCCAGAAGTGACTCGAACCCATACTCCCAGAAGCAACGCAACTGGTATGTACAAGACGCCTTAATCCACTTGACCATCACGACCGGACATAATGAGGTGATAGCCGAGGCTATTTGAACCACCCCACCGCCGGCACTCGGATAGTTATCTTGGGCATAGCATTTTACCAAATCACCTCATTCTTAGGGGCACACGTGAGGAACACAAATGCGAACAAGCCAGAATGGTCCCCTGGACAATATGCAACTGAAAACTCACACCCCAGAAGTGACTCGAACCCATACTCCCAGAAGCAACGCAACTGGTATGTACGAGACGCCTTAATCCACTTGACCATCACGACCGGACATAATGAGGTGATAGCCGAGGCTATTTGAACCACCCCACCGCCGGCACTCGGATAGTTATCTTGGGCATAGCATTTTACCAAATCACCTCATTCTTAGGGGCACACGTGAGGAACACAAATGCGAACAAGCCAGAATGGTCCCCTGGACAATATGCAACTGAAAACTCACACCCCAGAAGTGACTCGAACCCATACTCCCAGAAGCAACGCAACTGGTATGTACGAGACGCCTTAATCCACTTGACCATCACGACCGGACATAATGAGGTGATAGCCGAGGCTATTTGAACCACCCCACCGCCGGCACTCGGATAGTTATCTTGGGCATAGCATTTTACCAAATCACCTCATTCTTAGGGGCACACGTGAGGAACACAAATGCGAACAAGCCAGAATGGTCCCCTGGACAATATGCAACTGAAAACTCACACCCCAGAAGTGACTCGAACCCATACTCCCAGAAGCAACGCAACTGGTATGTACAAGACGCCTTAATCCACTTGACCATCACGACCGGACATAATGAGGTGATAGCCGAGGCTATTTGAACCACCCCACCGCTGGCACTCGGATAGTTATCTTGGGCATAGCATTTTACCAAATCACCTCATTCTTAGGGGCACACGTGAGGAACACAAATGCGAACAAGCCAGAATGGTCCCCTGGACAATATGCAACTGAAAACTCACACCCCAGAAGTGACTCGAACCCATACTCCCAGAAGCAACGCAACTGGTATGTACAAGACGCCTTAATCCACTTGACCATCACGACCGGACATAATGAGGTGATAGCCGAGGCTATTTGAACCACCCCACCGCCGGCACTCGGATAGTTATCTTGGGCATAGCATTTTACCAAATCACCTCATTCTTAGGGGCACACGTGAGGAACACAAATGCGAACAAGCCAGAATGGTCCCCTGGACAATATGCAACTGAAAACTCACACCCCAGAAGTGACTCGAACCCATACTCCCAGAAGCAACGCAACTGGTATGTACAAGACGCCTTAATCCACTTGACCATCACGACCGGACATAATAGATACAGCGATAGCAGGCGGCTTAACGTTTGCGAGGCACTACACATCAAGAAGTCAACACCAGCAATCAACAGCCAATTATTGCACAACTATATTCTACCCACCTCAAGACTCCGCTCCAATATAGAAGCATCAAGAAATATGGACCAATAGGCTTTCTACAAACACTTCTATTCAATACCCATTGTTTCTGTTCTGTCTTGTGTTGATACTTTTAATACCCTATTAATATCCCCTAGTGTTCTGTCTTGTGTTAATGCCACATCACCCTTCCCACCTCACTCAAATGTAATGCCACATCACCCTTCCCACCTCACTCAAATGTAGATATAAAATCAGGGAAACGCAAGTTCTAATCAGTTGTGTATTTGTGAAGTCTTTGAAAATGTAATAAGTTTTACGAAACGCGCCCGTGTCGTGTCAGACTAGAAATAAAAATGAATTTTGGAGAAGTGATTTTTGATTTACCTCCAACAGTGAAGCGTAATGTACGAAAGATTGAGAAAATTCGTGTTAGAATTATTAATCTTACTTTTTCGGTCATATTTAATAATATATGTCTACAGGAAAGACTGCTACCAAAATATACTAATATATATATACATATATATATATATATATATACATATATATATATATATACATATATATATATATATACATATATATATATATATATATATATATATATATATATATATATATATATATATATATATATATATATATATATATATATATATATATATATATATATATATATATCTATATATATATAAATATATATATATATATATATATATATATATATATATATATATATATATATATATATATATATATATATATATATATATATATATATACATATATATATATATATATATATATATATATACAAATATATATATAAGTGGGAAAGTGTTCTAAAGTTGTATACTTCACTCTCGTGTTTAGGAGAGTTGTGCCTTAAGCATAGACACTGTGTCTTCCCATATTAACAGGGACTTGATGAAATTAATGTCTAAATGACCCCTCACTTGCTCTAGTGCTCTTGGGAGGTGGTGATCTTTGGTTTATTTAAATACTCCGAAATTACCATCTCTTTTAAGGGTCTGAGCAGGTGGTGGAGAGGGTTAAGGCGTACCTGTTATGCCAGTTGCTGGAAGGCTTCTGTGCTGGCTAGGGTTCGAGTCTCCTGGTGGGAAAGTGTTCTAAAGTTGTATACTTCACTCTCGTGTTTAGGAGAGTTGTGCCTTAAGCATAGACACTGTGTCTTCCCATATTAACAGGGACTTGATGAAATTAACGTCTAAATGACCCCTCACTTGCTCTAGTGCTCTTGGGAGGTGGTGATCTTTGGTGTATTTAAATACTCCGAAATTACCATCTCTTTTAAGGGTCTGAGCAGGTGGTGGAGAGGGTTAAGGCGTACCTGTTATGCCAGTTGCTAGAAGGATTCTGTGCTGGCTAGGGTTCGAGTCTCCTGGTGGGAAAGTGTTCTAAAGTTGTATACTTCACTCTCGTGTTTAGGAGAGTTGTGCCTTATATATATATATATATATATATATATATATATATATATATATATATATATATATATATATATATATATATATATATATATATATATATATATATATATATATACATGAAATCACATGAGACAAGCCCATGACATTACTCTAACAAGAAAAATGTTGAACAAGAATACTTGCATAATAGACAAAACCCAAGATTCAAGAAGATTACAAATTCTTGAGGCAATTCACATAAGAATAGAGCGACCTACCATGAACACCCAAATCACGGAACTATTTACTCTACCCACCATGAGAGTAAGGACAAGACAAGAACATATCGATGCCAACACCGAAGACAATGTCCAACATAACAGGCCAATTACACTGGATTAATCTTTGTGTTTGGATAGGAGATGCCTCGTATGGGCCAATAAGCCTTCTGCAGCCCCTATGTTTATCCCTTATGTATCCCCCCGTGTTTTCACCTTCATTGTATTATCACCTGACCTAATGCGGGTATAAAATCAACTAGTATTGTAAGATCTGTTCACTTGAGAATGAACCATGGAGGTTCGAAACGTCGTGCAAATTATACAAATAAGTGTAATACACTCTATAGTAAATCACTTCTTTTCTTCACCTTAAAAGTACGAAAATGAGTTTTGGAGAACTCCTATTTCAATTAAGCCCTGATGCTAAGAAAATAGTTAGAGGGATAGAAGCCCTAAACCAGAAAATAATAAATACAGAATATGCGGTCATATTCAATGAAACATGTTTGAAAGAAAACCTGCTGCCAGTATACACCAATATATATATACATATATATACACACATATATATATATATATATATATATATATATATATATATATATATATATATATATATATATATATATATATATATATATATATATATATATATACATATATATATATATATATATACATATATATATATGTATATATATATATATATATATATATATATACATATATATATATATATATATATATATATATATATATATATATATATATATATATATATATATATATATGTCGTACCTAGTAGCCAGAATGCACTTCTCTGCCTTCTATGTAAGGCCCGATTTGCCTAATAAGCCTAGTTTTCATGAATTAATTGTTTTTCGACTACTTAACCTAACTTTTTCGGCTACCAAACATAACCTAACCTATAAAGATAGGTTAGGTTAGGTTAGGTAGGGTTGGTTAGGTTTGGTCATATATCTACGTTAATTTTAACTCCAATAAAAAAAATTGACCTCATACGTAATGAAATGGGTAGCATTATCATTTCATAAGAAAAAAAATTAGAGAAAACATTAATTTAGGAAAACTTGGCTTATTAGGCAAATCGGGCCTTGCATAGTAGGCCGAGAAGTGCGTTCTGGCTACTAGGTACGACATATATATATATATATATATATATATATATATATATATATATATATATATATATATATATATATATATATATATCTTGTGATGGAAAAAAGAAGTGTAGGTGTTAGGCAGTCCTCCCAATGGCTGGTGTCAATGCCTATCACATTTAAGAAAAAAGATGACTGCGTAGCTGTTGTGTCCTGTGGCAAAGTAAGGCAAAACAAGGAAAACAAATAGTATGAACAATGAAACTTTAATTAAATTGAGTGCAGTGCAAACTTACAAGATTACGAATTCAAAAAAATAACATAAAATAACATAGTGGTGATGTTACTTTAAAATGGATAAAGACCAAAATGAAATTAACAGGTGCTGAGAATAAAGCGCTGGCTGAGAACATCCACTAATAGACAGAGCGTATATCAGATGGTTGTTTCAGCTTGAGAGCACAGGATATTCTAACTAACACACAATACTGGTGAGCAGGGAGGGATATCTCTCAAGCAAAACCTCCCCTCGTGTGCCTCTCACGACGCCATAGCAAGCACAAGCCACCTACCACAGCAACACTTGCTTTCATCGATAATCTTACTAGTCCAGGGTCCTACCAGACAACTATTGCTCTAGGTCAACGTCTCCAAGTAAGGCAGTTATTTCCAACAAGAACATTATTTCATCCAGGGAGGAGGAAATTCCAGCTTCACCCAGCCATTTTGAATTTCAAACGTCCAGAGACGCTGCAGCCTACTCGCCCAGATTTTCGTTGGTGCTCCCTAGCTACTGTTATCGCCGCCGAGTGTCAACTCCAGCGCCTTTTGAAGTGTACTGCTCACTGGATGGAGTATTTTCTACAAAGAACATTCATCTGTCCTCTTCGTTTCTGTAATCGTCTCCCTCGTCCTCCCATGACGTCACGGCAGCCCATGACGTCACAGCAGTCCATGACGTCAGCCCAGGTTCAGGAAACCGACGCCAGGATCGCCTCCGGATGTAAACAACGCCGCCACTCACCTCCCCCCCACTCCCCACACGACTCCTCATGGATTGTTTTTCACGATAGCCAAAGTTGTTCTGAGGATACCACAGCCCGAAGCTAAGTACACTATAGCTGGTACACACTGTGCTATACAATAATTGCGATTTAATAAGGAAATAACCCTGTATATCAAATATTCTTTCCTCCAGTGACTTGATAAGAGGAATTAGCTGCCCATTCCTCACTCAATTCCTGTTTGTGGTGTTTGGTGTTACAAGTTCCATTGTTCATTAGTAATGTTATGTTAAGTGATTCCAAGTACATTCTGGTGCAATGTATTAAGTATAAATAATATTGTTTTTTTTTCAGCAGTTGAAGTGCATTATAGACAAATTTTATGTTTTCCCCAGACCTTAATCTGAAGTTTCCTTTAGCATTTTATATTAAATGTTACAGTATCTGTGTTTATAGTACTGTACTCTATAACTTTATTATAAGCTAATTACAGCAGTTGCTATAACATTGCAGAATATTCTTGTATTCTTTCCACAGTGTTTTTTTTTTTATTATTATTATTATTATTTACACATTTACAGAAAGTTAATTTGTTTTAAATTCTTGATGCCTTATTGCTACATGTTCTGCATTACATGTTAATTCTTTTGTGTATATTTTTCTACATTTTATCCATTATTAAGTATCATATTGTACTACATGTTGAGTGTTGTATACTTGTGTAAATATTTTCATGAAATTTACATCTCTCAGTTTTATGATAAAATTTACTATGCTTTACCTGATCCAATTAATTTACATAACTCCAGTTTCAAGTCATGTGCATACTAGATTGCATATTTAATTTATAATTTTGCTGATTCATATATTTTGTGTGTGTGTGTGTGAGGGGTGGAGGCCAGCACAACGCTTGCTGCCAGGTACACACCACAGCGTTGCCAAGTGTATCTGCAGCTTATTCACACCTCTCTACCTGATATTAATACTACGGTACGGTTAGTGTTATATATAATTTTTCAGTGGTTAGTTTTATTACACTGTATACAGAAGGTGTTTGTGCACATTAAGGAGCTACACATGTGACAAAATGATACATTTGGCAAGAATCTTAGCTCGGACTGAGTGACCTTGAAAACAAGCGCGCCTATGTGGAGCAGAGAGGCCTAACTCCTCGTGCCCCGCCTCTTAGCAGTGCTTCTGCATGCATAAACAGTGTGTGAATCTTTCCTTCTGATCGTGCGATATGATTGGAGTCCCTTTGCTGTGTGGTTGATGTGTAACTCTGTGGTTCGTGCTGTGTGCAGCTGTGAACCTGCCCAGGCGACACTCGAGGCATGGCGACTGCTGCCTCTAAGGCAGGTGCTGCCTCAGTGGCCTCACACCAGAGTGCTAGTACATCAAGTGGTCTACACGAGGAAGATACAAGCATGGTATCTTTCACAGTGGACTCAAATGCTGGACAGGAGTCTGATAGTGACGAAACTCCTTGGACAACTGTATCGTCCCGGAGGAAGACACAAGGAGTCAAAAATATCATAAATCGTAACCATGAGAAGAAAAGAACCAACCTGCAGTTTCCCTCGGGCACGGGAACTGCAGCAAAATATGCATGGTTGGCTGAGGCAGCCAAAAAACACCCTGGTGGTGGGTATTGGTTGGCGAATAGACATGCAAACCATGTTCGTATGAACAGTACTGATGAGATGGTGCAATATTTCTGTACTCAAGAGCTTGCTGGTATAACAATGAGGAAACCACCACCGCCTGCTCATACCCACAGGACACCTGTCATCATTTTTGGTCTGGACCTCTACCAGGATCACACACTGGTAGAGCAGCATGAATATATTTTCAATGCGAAAAGAACTAAGGGCAGAGAGACTATTCTCGCTAACTGGACCAGCGAAGAGACTCCGCCGGAAAGATTTACTGTTCCAAGTGCTTATCGGCAACTAACAATGAAGATTTACACCCCTCCCAGGCGCAGGTGTTACAAGTGCCAACGGTGGAATCATGTTGCAAGGAACTGTTGGAATGATGAGCGGTGTGGCCACTGTGCCGGAAAGCATGCAACGTCTGTGTGTGATGCTAAAAAGGGTGGTGCACTAAAACTGAGGTGTGCAAACTGTCACATGGAGGGAGTTCCCGCCTGGCATGGGGACTGTACCTCACTCCCGCCGAGACGGGCTGCCAGGGGTACAACAGCTGGGGGCGCCAGTAACCACCTTGGCTCATCTGCTGTGCCCCCACCGGTCACTCCGTCACACTCCCCTCCGATAACCGAACAAAATAAGGAAATCATGCACCAAAAGACGATGATAACCACTCTTCAGGAAACTGTGAGAGTATTAATAACTGAGTGCAGGCCACACCAACCTGGGGTACCACTATGTGCTCCAATGCGGCCAGTACCCCAGGGGACACCCCAGCAGGGGGTGTCCCAGCCCTCACACCAGCTGGGCTCTCCCACCACGGCTCCCCACACCCCAGCCTCATCAACACAGTGCGCTATGAACAGAGGTAAACTATTCCACGTAGAAACGCATAGTGCTGTCGATGTGTATTATGGGTCAACTGATCCTGATGATGAACGTAGTGACACTGAGGGTGAGAACTTTAATGGTGATGACGATCAAGATGTTGATACCGGGTCTAATAAACTCTGTTTGAAGGAATACAGTAGTGGAAATGTTGAAAGTGATTGTGGTAAAGAACAAAGTGAAACCAGTGACGATTGTAGTGATAGTGACGAAGTTCAACTGGACGTGGATGCCCGCCTCGGGCCGCGCACGCCACATCCCAGATGGTTCCGCCGTGACACATTTAAAGAAATGGTGACAGGTGATGTGCTGACTGAAGAGGAAAAAGAAGCTGTAATAAAGCACTACAACCGGTATGTAGACATACTTGCTTTCCTGAAACTGCAGACTGATAAAGTACAAAAGAACAATGGCGGCCTCTGAATCTCATAAAAACAAGTACAGTGTCATCAAGATACTCAGTTGGAATATTGCTTCTCTTAGAAAACGGTATTCAGATCTCCATCATAAGGTTATGACTGAAGACATAGATATTGTCTGCCTCCAGGAAACCCTAACTCTCGCAGGTAAAACCCCGCAGAATTTGCCTAGTTATCAGTGTTATAATCCCAGATCAAAAAATACGTGTCTTATGTATGTTAAAAAATCCCTGCCGCATGAGCCACTTCCCGCCCAACAACGAGAGGGGTTTCAATATCATGGTATCCGGGTACACGTTGGTAACTCTACACTTAATGTTTTGAATGCCTATGCACCTACTGGCCTCTTCCAGTATACTGACCTACCTAGTTTTGCACATACTGATTCTACAATATTAATTGGGGATTTAAATGCTAAACACAAACAATTAGGGGATCAACTTACAAACACCAACGGGAGAAGATTGTTGGCACTTCTCGATGCATATGATGATGTTCAAATTATCAGTAAGAATCAACCCACGCAAATATATGGAGGAGTCCTAGATAGGTGCATTGGCTTTAACCTGTCATACACAACTCATGAGACTGATATTATGGATGATTTAATGTCTGACCATTTAGCCATAACAGCTAACATACACGTGGCTAATGTTGACCTACCTGGCACTAAGCTGAGTAGACGCAGGTTAACAGTAAGGAAAGAGCAAGAAAAATTCTTTATAGACAGCATAGAACATTGGTATAACAATTATGAGCCTGAGAATGCACAACAGTTTTATGATGACCTCATAAATAATACCTATGAGGCCATCAAAAATAGTGAGTTACGCCAAACAAAAAGAAGTACTGGTAAACAGGTCAGACACAACCAGTACTATGATGATGCTAAACTGAAAGAGCTAAAATCAATTGCTAGACAGACAGGTAAAGCATATAAGAACCTTAGAACTCCTCAAATGTTAAAACTGTTTCAGGCCGCGCTTGCAGCGGCAAGGGAGAGAATGACTGAACTGAGACAAAATAAATGGGAGGGTTTTGTTAGTGGACTTAACCTGCATACTCCCCTGGGCAAAGCCTGGAAAGGCATAAACAAAATTATTGGTAAAAATAGTAGACAAGTTTCACACCCAAACCCGCTACAGAAAGCCAATCAGTTAATTGCAAAATGGGCTCAGGTTTCCAGCCTTGGAATGTTACCAGCTAGCACTAGGGAGAAATTGCAGGAGAGGTCCACAGACAGAAATGCTCTCATAAATTTCATGTTGAGCAAGCAACATGATGAATGTCATGTTCCATATACAGATTATGAATTGGATGCAGCCCTCTCCAGGGGCAGGAGCACTGCTCCTGGTGAGGACGGTATCACCTATGATATTCTAAGAATCCTACATCGTGTACCCGGTAACCCATTATTAGAATTGTTTAATGCCAGCTATGTCACTGGGCAGTTGCCTGTATCATGGACCACCAGTCTTACGGTACCTGTACCAAAGCCTGGACAACCTGATGCTTTCCGTCCCATCTCACTGACCAGTTGCATGTGCAAAACCTTTGAGAGAATGGTGCTTAATAGATTATTGTATAGAGTTAAAGAGCACATGTCACCTGATATCAATGGTTTCACACATGGTAAAAGTGTACACAACTGTATCACAACCTTTCTTACTGTTCATGGAGATAAAAGGCACAAGTACACAACATTTCTTGATTTAAAAAATGCCTTTGATATTGCTAATAGGGAAGTGATAATGTATGAATTAGCGAGAATGGATATAGGGGGACATTTATTACAATGGATACGAGGCTATCTTACCAACCGGAAGTCCTCTGCACTGTTCCAAGACTACAAGAGTGAAACTAAATTAATGCAACTAGGCACCCCACAAGGAGGAGTACTTAGTCCTACCTTGTTTAATGTTCTAATTAATGCTTTACTAAAATCAATCCCAACTAGTCCGGCAAACATCACTATCAGCTATGCAGATGACATCCTTGTGCATACTAAAACCCACCGCGAAATGCAAACAGTCTTAAATTGTATACATACAGCGTGTGAGAGCCTTGGTCTTGTAATCAACGCTGCTAAAACTAAGGTATTTAACAGACAAATTGGCAACCGCAAAAGTGGACCACGAAAACTTAAGATAGACAATATACCAATAGACTATGTCTCTTCTTTCAAATACCTTGGAGTCTCTGTCCCTTGTACCTCAACTGCAGTCAATAAGTTACATCAACAATGTAGAGACAGACTCAAGGCTCTCAGAACTGTAGTGGGGTACAGCCCGAAATATGGTGTTAATATTAGAATAGCAAGAATGATGTATTTAGCGTATATAAGGTCTCTGATAGACTATCATGCACCAGCTTTGGTCCTGCAGAATGGCAAAAGTATTGATAGACTGGAAAAAATGCAAAATGAAGCACTCAGAATTATACTTGGCTGTCCTATAACTACCAAAGTTCTCAACATGCGGAAAGAATTAAATATACTTAGCATTCGAGATAGAATATTTGAAATTAATCTTATGATGGGACTAAAGCTGCTGCGTGATAACAAAAACAACATTGTGTCAGTTGCACTGTTAGAACACATACGAAATGGAACTAGCGAGTCTAAATGGATTCAAAGAACTGCCACTCATATTAAAATGATGGGACTGCACGATGTATATACAGATGAAAGAGTACAGCACTTCCTTCCACCCTGGCAGATAGTAACTTTTGACATCCTGACCCCTGCATACCCCACCAAGAAACTAATCACAAGCAACCCTCATACTCAGCTTGCTGCTAAATTAAGCACCATAGAGCACATTCACAATATACAAGCTGAAAACAACATTGCACAGACCATATACACTGACGGATCACTCAATACAGCTACAGGGAGGGCAGGAAGTGCTGTTATTGCTCATCAGCCCGATGGCAGCACAATTCAAAGAAATATCCGAATTAGTAACTGGGCGTCCACAATGCAGGCCGAGTTGGTAGCGATACTGGTAGCACTCGAAATTATTGACAACACTGAAGTAGACAGCTTAATTACTTCTGACTCCCTATCCTCACTACGAGCAATAAACAGTTTGCAATCAAGTAATAACGTGCTTGTCTTGGAAGCTAGACGTAGATATGTAAGAATACTTAGCAAGAGGGTAAATATAAAAATGTTGTGGATTCCTTCTCACATTGGCATGCAGGAACATGACAAAGTTGACGCCCTTGCTAAGGCTGCAGTAAATAAAGACAGTATTGAATGGAATCTTGAGTTATCAAATAGGTCCCTTAAAAGTGTCATTAGACGAGAACTCCTAGATGGACTTGAAGAAAGTAGAACAGTGCAAACTGGAACTAGAAGGTCCATTGTTCATCACAATGAAATGTGTGAAGTAAAACATGTGTATGGGGCATGTAACAAAGTCAGTAGACTAACAGATGTTGTCACAGCTCGTATAAGACTTGGCTACAAGTATCTCTGGCAGTTCGGCTTGTATAGGGATCTAGATGAAGTAAAGTGTAAAGTGTGTGGACATAGGCAGGGACACACACTCGAACACTATATCTTGGATTGTTGTAAAATTGAGCCTTTTAGAGATAAGTCTAAGCTCACTCTGTATGATATGGCAACCTATCTTATTACCATGGATAAATTACCTGAAATCCTTGCACTGTACCCACATTTTGCTTCCAGTAGATGAACGACATATGAGATTCAGAAACAAGTAGTGTATTGTGAGGACTAATAATAAACAGAAGCTCCCCTATGACTCTGTAATATCCCCATTGGCCAAACTATTATGTATTAACGATAAGACCTACCATTAATGTATGATGACTTACTGTAAATATGTAGCTCTTGTAATAGCACTTTCTCTGTAACTAGCTGACATTGTATCTATAAGGTGTGAAGGATTGAAGAAATTGTTTATGTAATAATCTAAGATGAGGTCTGATAAAGACCTTTTATGCCCTCTTTAATGCTTTTGCGCTACCGCTCACAGGATGAGTATGGGGTGCACAATAAACTTGCCGCCTTCGGCGGCAACAATCAATCAATGGCTGGTGCAGGCCCAGACATCGGCTAGGTAGATGGCGCTGAGGTGCAGAGGTGCAGTGGTGCAGATGTTGAGTTACCAATCAGAAGCGGGCTGGCTGGAAATGGGAGTTTGGTGATTAGCGACGAGGGAGGGGGTAGGTGGAGAGCGAGTGTGTGATACGTTTGCGCTTTTCAAAGCGTATTTGACTAAATATGTACTACACTTGCTTGTAGTATCTAGATGTTGAAGATGTACTGAAGTAACATGACGATAAGAAAGTTTAGGCCAAATCTCTCTTGAAGGAGATTATCGTAACAGCTCTCCCCCGAAGCCTGCTCTTACGGGTTAGGTTACTTCAGTAGCTGGTGTAGAGGTAGGAGTAGCTGTCTCTACCTTGTACACTCTGGAGAGGGCGTCGGCTATGATGTTGTCTTTACCCTTGATGAAGTAGATCTCCAGATTAAAATTCTGCAAGTGCAGTGCCCAGAGTAGAAGACGTTGATTGCTGAATTGGGCGTGTTGTAGGAACCGCAGGGGATTGTGGTCCGAGTAGATGGTAGTAAACCGATTCCCCTGTAGGTAAGGTTCGAAATGTTGTGTTCAGGATGATGGTAGTGTAATGATCAGCATCATGGTTATCTTGAGATGATTTCGGGGCTTTTTAGTGTCCCCGCGGCCCGGTCCTCAACCAGGCCTCCACCCCGAGGAAGCAGCCCGTGACAGCTGACTAACACCCAGGTACCTATTTTAGTGCTAGGTAACAGGGGCATAGGGTGAAAGAAACTCTGCTCATTGTTTCTCGCTGGTACCTGGGATCGAACCCAGGATCACAAGTCCAGCGTGCTGTCCGCTCGGCCGACCGGCTCCCCTCGGCCGACCGGCTCCCCGGCTCCCTCCCTCCCTGGTAGTGCAACGAACAGCATCATGATAGTGTAGTGCACAGCATCATGGTTGTGTAATGAACAGCATCATGGTTGTGTAGAGAACATCACCTTAGTAGTGTAATGAACAGCATCATGGTAGTGTAAGGAACAGAATCGTGGTAGTATAATGAAGAGCAGCATGAGAGTGTAATAAACAGCAGCATGTTAGTGTAGTGAAGACCAGCATGTAAGAATAAGAAACAGCAGCATGGTACTGTAGAGAACAGCATCATGGTACTGTAGAGAACAGCATCATGGTACTGTAGAGAACTACATCATGGTAGAGTAATGAACAACATCATGGTAGTGTTATGAAGAGCATCATGGTAGACAATAGAATAGCACCATGGTAGAGTAATGAAGAGCATCATTGTAGAGCAATGAACAGCATCATGAAACTCTAGTGAACTGCATCATGGTAGAGAATTGAACAGCATCATTATAGTGTAAAGACCAGCAGTATGTAGTGTAATGAACAGCATCATAGTAGTGTCGTGAACAGCAGCATGATAGTGTAGTGAACTGCATCATGCTAGTGTAGTGAACATCATCTTAGTAGTGTAATACACAGCATCATTGTAATGCAGTAAACAGCATCATAGTAGTGTAATGAACAGCATCACGGTAGTTTAGTGAACAACATCTTGGTAGTATAATGAACAGCATAATGATAGTGTAGTGAAGAGCAGCATGGAAGTATAATGAAAAGCAGAATGGTAGTGTAATGAACCACATCATCATGGTAGTGTGGTGAACAGCGTCATGGTAGTGTAATGAACATCATCATGGTAGTGAAATGAACAGCATCATAGAAGTGTAGTGAAGAACATCATGAAAGTGTAATGAACATCATTATTGTAGAGTAATGAACAGCATTATGATAATTTAATGAACAACATCATTGCAGTGTAATGAACAGCATCATGGTAGTGTAATGAACAGAATCATGGTAGTGTAGTGAACAGTATGAGAGTGTACTGAAGAGCAGCATGTTAGTGAAATGAAGAGCAGCATGGTAGTTTAGTGAACAGCAGCATCATAGTGTAGTGAAGTCAGAGTATAAGAAACAGCAGCATGGTAGTGTAGTGAACAGCAGCATGGTAGTGAAATGAAGAGCAGCATGGTAGTTTAGTGAACAGCAGCATCATAGTGTAGTGAAGTCAGAGTATAAGAAACAGCAACATGTTAGTATAAGGAACAGCAGCATAGTAGTGTAGTGAACAGCTTCATAGTTGAGAAATGAACAGCATCATGGTAGTGAAGTAAACAGCATCATGGTCGAGTAGTGAACAGCATCACGGTAGAGTAGTAATCAGCAGCATGATAGTGTTGTCCAGAGCAGCATGTTGGTATAATGAACAGCAGCATGGTAGTGTAATGAACGGCATAATGGTAGTGTAATGAAAAACATCATGATAGTATAGTGAACACCAGCATGGTAGTGAAATGAACAGCATCATTGTAGTGAAGTGAAATGCATCATTGTAGAGTAGTACACAACATCACGGTAATGTAGTTAACAGCATCATGATAGTGATGTGAACAGCATCATGATAGTGTTCTGAACAGCAGCATGTAGTATAATGAACATCATCATGATAGTGATATGAACTGCATCATGGTATTGTAATGAACGGCATCTCTGTAGTTTAGTGAACAGGAGCATGATAGTGTAGTGAACAGGATCATAGTAGAGTAGGGAACAGTATCATGCTAGTGTAATAAACACCATCATGGTTGTGTAGTGAACAGCAGCATAGTTGTGAAATGAAGAGCAGCATAGTAGTGTCGTGAACAGCAGCATGATAGTGTAGTGAACTGCATCATGCTAGTGTAGTGAACATCATCTTAGTAGTGTAATACACAGCATCATTGTAATGCAGTAAACAGCATCATAGTAGTGTAATGAACAGCATCACGGTAGTTTAGTGAACAACATCTTGGTAGTATAATGAACAGCATAATGATAGTGTAGTGAAGAGCAGCATGGAAGTATAATGAAAAGCAGAATGGTAGTGTAATGAACCACATCATCATGGTAGTGTGGTGAACAGCGTCATGGTAGTGTAATGAACATCATCATGGTAGTGAAATGAACAGCATCATAGAAGTGTAGTGAAGAACATCATGAAAGTGTAATGAACATCATTATTGTAGAGTAATGAACAGCATTATGATAATTTAATGAACAACATCATTGCAGTGTAATGAACAGCATCATGGTAGTGTAATGAACAAAATCATGGTAGTGTAGTGAACAGTATGAGAGTGTACTGAAGAGCAGCATGTTAGTGAAATGAAGAGCAGCATGGTAGTTTAGTGAACAGCAGCATCATAGTGTAGTGAAGTCAGAGTATAAGAAACAGCAGCATGGTAGTGTAGTGAACAGCAGCATGGTAGTGAAATGAAGAGCAGCATGGTAGTTTAGTGAACAGCAGCATCATAGTGTAGTGAAGTCAGAGTATAAGAAACAGCAACATGTTAGTATAAGGAACAGCAGCATAGTAGTGTAGTGAACAGCTTCATAGTTGAGAAATGAACAGCATCATGGTAGTGAAGTAAACAGCATCATGGTCGAGTAGTGAACAGCATCACGGTAGAGTAGTAATCAGCAGCATGATAGTGTTGTCCAGAGCAGCATGTTGGTATAATGAACAGCAGCATGGAAGTGTAATGAACGGCATAATGGTAGTGTAACGAAAAACATCATGGTAGTGTAGTGAAAAGTAGAATGGATGTAAAGTGAACAGCAGTATGGTAGTGTGGTGCACAGCAGCATGTTATTGTAAAAAAGAGCATCATGGTAGCGTAGTGAACAGCAGCATGGTAATGATGAGAAAAGCAGCATGATAGTATAGTGAAGAGCAGCAGGGTAGTGTAGTGAACCGCAGCATTGTAGTCTAGTGAACAGCAGCATGATAGTGCATTGAACAGCAAAATGGTAGTGTAGTGAAGAGCAGCATGGTAGTGTAATGAAAAGCAGCATGGTAGTATAATTAACAGCATCATGGTAGTGTAATGAACACCATCATGGTAGTGTAATGAACCCCATCATGGTAGTGTAGTGAACAGCGTCATGGTAGTGTAAGGAACAGCAGCATTGTAATGTAGTGAAGAGCAGCATAGTAGTGTAGTGAACAGCATCATGGCAGTGAAATGAACAGCTTTATTTTAGTGTAGTGAAATGCATCATAGTAGAGTAGTGAAACACATCACGGTAGTGTAGTGAACAGCATCATGGTAGTGAAGTGAACAGCATCATGATAATGTTTTGAACAGCAGCATGTTGTATAATGAACATCATCATGGTAATGTAATGAACGGCTTCATGGTAGTGTAATGAACATAATTATTGTAGAGCAATGAACAACATCATGGTAGTGTAGTGAACAGCATTATGGTCGTGTAAGTAACATTATCATTGTGGTGTAATGAACAGCATCGTGGCAGTTTAGTGAAGAGCAGTACGAGAGTGTACTGAAGAGCAGCATGTTAGTGAAATTAAGAGCAGCATGGTAGTTAAGTAAACTGGTGTCTGTGAAGAGCAGAAGACATTGCCCCTTTGCACAAGGGTGGTAGCAAAGCATTGGCAAAGGATTATAGACCAGTTGCACTAACGTCCCACATAATAAAAGTATTTGAAAGAGTGATCAAGAGTCAGGTCACTAGATTCATGGAAATCAATGACCTCCACAATCCAGGCTAACATGGATTTAGAGCAGGAAAATCATGCCTCTCACAGCTACTTGACCACTATGACAAAATCACTGAGGCATTAGAGGTAAAACATAATGCAGATGTCGTATTCACAGATTTTGCAAAGGCATTCGACAAATGTGACCATGGAGTGATTACACACAAAATGAGGTCAATGGGTATAACTGGTAAAGTAGGACGCTGGATACTCAATTTCCTGTCGAACAGAACACAAAGAGTAACAGTCAATCAAGTAAAATCGAGTCCGAGCGCAGTTAAAAGCTCTGTACCTGAAGGCACAGTCCATGCACCACTGCTGTTCCTTATTCTCATATCAGATATAGACAAAAACACAAGTCACAGCTTCGTGTCATCCTTTGCAGATGATACAAAAATCAGCATGAAAATGACCTCTGCTGAAGACATTGATAAACTACAAACAGATATTAACAAAGTTTTCGATTGGGCAGCAGAAAATAACATGATGTTTAATTGTGATAAATTCCAGGTACTCAGATACGGCAAAAATGAGGATCTTAAACATAATACAGGGTACAAAACACAATCGAATCTGCCCATAGTAGGAAAGCAGGATGTCAAGGATTTGGGAATAATGATGTCCGACGACCTAACGTTTAGGGAGCATAACCAAGCAAGTATTGCGTCAGCCAGAAAAATGATAGGATGGATTACGTGAACCTTCAAGTCCAGAGATCCCATCACAATGGTTGTACTCTTCAAATTACTTGTGTTGTCACGTCTTGAGTACTGCTCAGTACTCACTTCCCCCTTCAGAGCAGGAGAGATTGCTGAAATTGAGGGAATACAGAGAACATATACGGCACGAATAGACGAGATAAAGCACCTAAATTATTGGGATCGTCCCAAAGCTCTCCAAATGTACTCACTAGAAAGGAGACGAGAGAGATACCGAATAATATACACATGGAAAATACTGGAGGGATAGGTCCCAAATCTACACAACAAAATAACAACGTACTGGAGTGAACGACATGGAAGAAAATGCAGAATAGAACAAGTGAAGTGCAGAGGTGCCATGGGCACAATCAGAGAACACTGTATGAATATCAGAGGTCCACGGTTGTTCAACGTCCTACCAGCGAGCATCAGAAATATTACAGGAACAACCGTGGACAACTTCAAGAGGAAACTAGATTGTTTCCTTCAAGGAGTGCCGGACCAACCGGGCTGTGGTGGGCATGTGGGCCTGCGGGCCGCTCCGAGCAACAGCCTGGTGGACCAAACTCACACAAGTCAAGTCTGGCCTCGGGCCGGACTTGGGGAGTAGAAGAACTCCCAGAACCCCATCAACCAAGTACACAGGTATCAACCAGCAGCATCATAGTGGAGTGAAGTCATAATATAAGGAACAGCAGCACGGTAGTGTAGTGGACAGCATCATGGTAGAGAAATGAAAAGCATCATGCTAGTGTAGTTAACAGCATCATGGACAAGTAGTGAACAACATCAGGGTAATGAAGTGAACAGCATCATTATAGAGTAGTGAACAAAATCACGGTAGTTAAGTGAACAGGATCAGGTAGAGTAGTGAACAGCAGCATGATAGTGCAGTGAAGAGCAGCATGTTGGTATAATGAACAGCAGCATGGTAGTGTAATGAACAGCATCATGGTAGTGTAATGAACAACATCATGGTAGTGAAGTGAACAGCAGCCTGGATGTGTAGTGAACAGTAGTATGGTAGTGTGGTGCACAGCAGCATGGTAGTGTATTGAACAGCAGCATGGTAGTGTAGTGAACAGCAGCATGGTAGTGTTGAGAAAAAGCAGCATGGAAGTATAGTGAGCAGCAGCATGATAGTAGAGTGAACAGCAGCATGGTAGTGTTGAGAAAAAGCAGCATGGAAGTATAGTGAGCAGCAGCATGGAAGTGGAGTGAACAGTAGCATCGTAGTGTTGTGAACAGCAGCATGATATATGATATTGTAGTAATCAGCAGCACGGTAGTGTAGTGAGCGCAGTATTATAGTTTGTTGAACAGCAGCATGGTAGTATAGTGAACAGCAGCATGGTAGTATAGTGAACAGCAGCATGGTTGTATAGATAACGGCAGCATGGTATTGTAGTGAACACCGGCATCGTAGTTTTGAGAAAAGCATCTTGGTAGTATAGTGAAAAGCAGCATGGTAGTGGAGTGAACAGCAGTATCGTAGTGTTGTGAACAGCAGCATGGTACTGTAGTGAACAGCAGCATGGTAGTGTAGTGAACCGCAGCATTGTAGTATAATGAACAGCAGCATGGTAGTGTAGTGAACGGCATTATGGTAGTGTAATGAACAGCATAATGCTAGTGTAATAAACAGCATCATGGTAGTGTAGTGAACAGCATCATGGTAGTGTAGTGAACAGCACCATCGGAGAAAAGTGAACAGCAGAATCGTAGTACAGTGAACAGCAGCATATTTTTATAGTGAACAGCAGCATGGTAGTGAAGGGTTCATCAGAATGGTAGCGGAGTGAACTGCAGCATGGTAATATAGTGAACAGCAGCGTTATATTGCAGTGAACTGCAGCATGAAAGTGTAATGGGCAGCATCATGGTAGTGTAGTGAACAGTAACATGTTAATATAGTGAACAGCAGCATAGTAGTATAGTGAACAGCAGCGTGGAAGTGTAGTGAACAGCAACATCTTAGTATAGTGAACAGCAGAATGGTAGTGTAGTGAACAGCAGCATGGTAGTGAAGTGAACAGCAGCATTGTAGTGTAGTGAACAGCAGAATGGTAGTTTTGTGAACAGCAGCACGGTAGTGAAGTGAACAGCAGAATGTTGACCAGACCACACACTAGAAGGTGAAGGTCCGTCCTGGAACTTTCTCAAGAATTGTTGTGACAATTGACTTGAAAATGGTCCAGGACGGACTGAAACGTCTTCGTCCCTTCACCTGCTAGTGTGTGGTCTGGTCAACATACGTTAGCCACGTTATTGTGACTCATCGCCTGCAACAGCAGAATAGTTGTGTATTGAACCACAGTATGCTAGTGTAGTGAACAGCAGCATGGTATTATAGTGAACCGCTGCATTATAGTGTAGTGAGTGACAACATGTTCGAGATATCGAGCATACAGAGACAGCATTACTCTGGATGAGAAATTAATTTCCTTATGATTGTTTACAAAAAATGAGGCCAATTGGCCGTGGGAGTTGAGCTTGCATTATTTGTAGTGATCGGACACTATGGTTGTGTAGGCAAAGACAACTTGTGTTAAGTAAAGATACCATAATAGTGTAGGTAAAGACAACTTGGGATAAGTGAGGTTACCATAGTTGTGTAGGTAAAGACAACTTGGGTTAAGTTAGGAAACAATGGTTGTGTAGGGAAAGGCAACTTGTGTTAAGTGAGGATACCTTGGAAGAGTAAGTAAAGACAACTTGCGCTAAGTTAGGAAACAATGGACGGTAAAGATATACCAATGTTTCTCCCATGCTGCTTGACTCACCTGCCACAGCGACGGCTGCCGGTGAAGGTGTGGAGGCAGGTGACGGCTGCAACCTCAGCCAAGCTATCGACAGGCTCTTATTACTGGCTCACTCTCTCTAGCTAAAACTCCCAATCGATGCACTCTGATAAAACATCCTTTCATACACCCACGCGATGCACTTAGATGAAACATCCATTCATACACTCATGCAATGCACTCTGATGAAACATCCTTGTTGCGGACTGCTTGAGCCAGTAACCAGGTTCTTTCTGCTTAATGGGTTTTAAAGCCTCTTCTTCTATAACCCTACCCTAAGTCAATGGTAAGTTCTCAAGAATTGGCGGTAAGAAGTAATAGTGCAAGGAATAAAGTGGGTTGGAGGGGGGGGGGGGAGTAAACAAGACGTAATTACACCTTCACCAATATGTTATCTATCAAAGTATAACTATACTTATGTACACAGTGTCACTTTCACCCAGGACACTCAATATATCTGCAGTGTTCTTCAAAACCCAATGAGTCTACTATCTTCAAGTATACGTCATCCACGTTCAATGGTAATCGCCGGTGAGTTCCTCTCCCTCAACGTGGGCCTGTCCATACAACGTATCGTCATGATGTCCCATTACAACACATCTGCTCTTCATAAACACACTGGCAGAGGGCTTCAGCAACACGCTGACCAGGATCGCAAATAATCACTTCCAGGGGGTCTCTAACAACACACAAGCAGCATTTCTCAGCAGACGGCCCCCTATTGTTGTCTTTAACTCCTCTTGGCCAAATCCCGGGTCGTCGATCCACACAATCACTGCCTAAGTACAACAGCAAACACACTGCTTACTACCAACGGCGGTCACTTGTCCTTTCACAGGACCACGTCAGGAGTTCGGGACTGCCCGAGGTGAACTGCTTTCCACAGTGCAATAGACTGCAATAGAATGACCGCGAGGAACGGTCGGGAAGCAAGACATACGTACGTCCTGGAAGTCATGACATACGTACGTCCTGGAAGTCATGACATTCAACAAGGATATTCACGACCGTAAGAGGGACAATGCAGTTTGTATAAGAAGGAGGAGGGCGGTGCTCCATTAAGTGCCTGTGAGTTAAAAGTGTTTGGTCAACAAGTAATATTGCCAGAGCCGTTTCCCACCGCCAGTTATGGTAGTAGGAGGAAGACCATGAGGAAACACTACTCTTAAGAGCAAAGTTTGTTACCAGTAGCAGAAGACCAACGACCCTGCCAACGGACAAGAATGGAGGAATGAATAACTGGGTAAATGTCGGAATAAGGAATACCTTTACGGGAGATGGGACAGGTGCGTATAGCTTCCTTCGCGGCAGCGTCCACACACTCACTTAAGGACAAACCAATATTGCTGGGAACCCACCAAAACTCCACTGTCTTATATTTACTGGAGATAAGAAACAGCCAATGTTGGATTTCAACTACCACAGGATGGACTGGATGGAACCGCAGCATGGTACTGTAATGAACAGCAGCAAGGTAGTGTAATGAACCACAGCATGGTCAACAGAGGGGAGCCGGTCGACCCAGCGGACAGCACGCTGGACTTGTGATCCTGTGGTCCCGGGTTCGATCCCGGGTGCCGGCGAGAAACAATGGGCAGAGTTCCTTTCACCCTATGCCCCAGTTACCTAGCAGTAAAATAGGTACCTGAGTGTTAGTCAGCTGTCACGGGCTGCTTCCTGGGGTTGGAGGCCTGGTCGAGGACCGGGCCGGCGGGACACTAAAGCCCCAAAATCATCTCAAGGTAACCTCAAGATGGTAGCGTAGTGAAGAGCATCATGGTAGTTTAATGAACAGCATCATGGTAGTGTATTAAACAGCGTCATGGTAGTGTAATGAAAAACAGCACTGCACTGTTGTGTAGTGAAGAGCAGCATTGAAGTGTAGTGAACAGCAGCATGGTAGTGTAAAACCGCATCATGGTAGTGTAGTGAACAGCATCATGGTAGTGTAATGAAGAACATCACGGTAGTGTAGTGAACAGTAATATGATAGTGTTTTGAACAGCAGCATGTAGTGTTATGAACAGCATCATGGTAGTGTCATGAACAGCATCATGGTAGTGTCATGAACAGCATCATAGTACCTCGTAGCTTGATGGATAGCGCGCAGGACTCGTAATTCTGTGGCGCGGGTTCGATTCCCGTACGAGGCAGAAACAAATGGGCAAAGTTTCTTGCACCCTGAATGCCCCTGTTACCTAGCAGTAAACAGGTACCTGGGTGTTAGTCAGCTATCACGGGCTGCTTTCTGGGGGTGGAGGCCTGGTCGAGGACCGGGCCGCGGGGACACTAAAAAGCCCCGAAATCATCTCAAGATAGCCTCAAGATAAGATGGTAGTGTAGTGAACAGCATCATGGTAGTGTAATGAACAGTATCATGGTAATGTAGTGAACAGCATCATGTAGTGTAGTGAACGACATCATGGTAGTGTAATGAACAGCATCATGGTAATGTAGTGAACAGCATCATGGTAGTGTAGTGAACAGCATCATGGTAGTGTAGTGAACAGCATCATGGTAGTGTAATGAACAGCATCATGGTAATGTAGTGAACGACATCATGGTAGGCTAATGAACAGCAACATGGGAATATAATGAACAGCATCATGATAATGTAGTGAACAGCATCATAGTAGAGCAGTGAACAACATAACGGTAGTGAAGTGAACAGCTTCATGGTAGGGTAGTGATATACACTACATCATGGTTCATCATGGTTGAGTAATGAACAGCATCATGGTAATGTAGTGAACAACATCATGGTTGTGTAATGAACAGCATCATGGTAATGTAGTGAACAACATCATGGTAGTGTAGTAAACAGCATCATGGTAGGGTAATGAACAACATCATTACCAGGTCGTCTCCTTTTTGTTACACACCCCCAGGAAGCAGCTGTCCAACTCCCAGGTAACCATTTACTGCTAGGTAACAGGAGCATCAGGGTGAAAGAAACATTTTGCCCATTTGTCTCCGACTCCACCGGGGATCGAAACCGGAACCTCAGGACTACGAAACCGAAGCGCAGTCCACCCAGCTGTCAAGTAGTGCAGTGAACAACATCATGGTAGTGTAGTGAACAGCAGCATGGAAGTGTAGTGAAAAGCAGCATGGTGTTTTAGTGAACTGCAGCATGGAACTGAAATGAACAGCAGCATTGTAGTGTAGTGAAGAGCAGAATAGTAGTGTAGTGAACAGCAGCAGTGTAGTGAAGTGAACAGCAGCATGGTAGTGTAGTTAACTGCAGCATGGTAGTGTAGTTAACTGCAGCATGGTAGTGTAGTAAACCGCAGCATGGTAGTGAAGCGAACAGCAGAATGCTTGTGAATTGAACCGCAGCATTCTAGTGTAGTGATCAGCAGCATGGTATTGCAGTGAACCGCTGCATTGTAGTGTAGTGAGTGACAACATGATCGAGGCATGGAGCATACAGAGACAGCATTACTCTAGATGGGAAATTATTTCCTTATGATTTTTAAAAATGAGCCCAATGGCCGTGGGAGTAGACAACTTTTGTTAAGTGAGGATATCATAGTGGTGTAGGCAAAGACAACTTGTGTTAAGTGAGGATACCTTAGAAGAGTAAGTAAAGACAACTTGGGTTAAGTTAGGAAACAATGGTTGTGTAGGGAAAGGCAACTTGTGTTAAGTGAGGATACCTTAGAAGAGTAAGTAAAGACAACTTGCGTTAAGTTAGGAAACAATGGACGGTAAAGATATACCAATGTTTCTCCCATGCTGCTTGACTCACCTGCCACAGCGACGGCTGCCGGTGAAGGTGTGGAGGCAGGTGACGGCTGCAACCTCAACCAAGCTATCGACAGGCTCTTATTACTGGCTCACTCTCTCTAGCTAAAACTCCCAATCGATGCACTCATACCATGCAATCTGATTTAACATCCTTTCATACACTCACGCAATGCACTCTGATGAAACATACTTGTTGCGGACTGCTTGTGCCAGTAACCAGGTTCTTTATGCTTAATGGGTTTTAAAGCCTCTTCTTCTTCTTCTTCTACAATCCTACCCTAAGTCAATGGTACGTTCTCAAGAATTGGCGGTAACAAGTAATAGTGCAGGGAATAAAGTGGATTGCGGGGGGGGGGGGAGTAAACAAGACGTAATTACATCTTCACTAATAAATCATCTATCGAAGTATAACTATACTTATGTACATAATGTCGCTTTCACCCAGGACACTCAATATATCTGCAGTGTTCTGCAAAATCCACTGAGTCTATTATCTTCAAGTATACGTCATCCACATTCAATGGTAATCGCCGGCGAGTTCCCCTCCCTCAACGTGGGCCTGTCCACAAACCGTATCGTCACGATGTCCCAATACAATACATCTGCTCTCCAGAAACACACTGGCAGAGGGCTTCAGCAACACGCTGCCAGGGGTCGCAAATAATCACTTCCAGGGGTCTGTAACAACACACAAGTATCACTTCTCAGCACTTCTCATATTGTTGTCTTTTAATTCCTCTTGGCCAAATCTCGGGTCGTCGGTCCACACAATCACTGCATAAGTACAACAGCAAACACACTGCTTACTACCAACGGCGGTCACTTGTCCTCTCACAGGACCAAGTCAGGAGTTTGGGACTGCCCGAGGTGAATGTTACGGACCCGAGCCCAACGTCCGAGCACGGAGCAGTGACGACCACACCATCTGTGGGTCAGCTCCCGAAACCCCCTCCAAATGGACGGCGCCATCAAGTGAGGACAGGAAATACCAGCCACAAGGGCTAGTTTCCCGTCCTGATCAGCTCATAACACAGCTGCTGCTGACCTCTGGTGAGGAGGCGTACAGACAGCAACGCCATCTATGGAGTGGATAGGTGGGCGTTTGGGTCTGAGCCGGTAAGTGACGTGCCCTAGTGTGTAATCGTTACTGATGACGTGTCTGATTACAGAGTCGACCTGGGACTGCTGTAATGGAAGTTGGATCAGTCTACCCAAGGCAGCCGACTTGTCTCCAAGTGTTTGCTGCAGCAGCTGTGAGTCGCCCCCCGGATGAACACTGTGGTGTTACCCTGCCTGTGAAGTGGCAGTTGAGGGATTGTCATACCCGGGATCGACTAGTGGAGATGCTTAATCACTGGGGTGTTGTGGCGAGGAGAGTGGTCTGTGGGATCACACGAGGCTCCTGACTAGGGTCCGCGACCTTAGTATCGATCGTGGAGTGGCCTTACCAGCGTCGCTGATTGGAACCTGCCAGAGAGTGATGCAAAGGCTCAAAAGAGTGATGCAGAGGTTCAAGAGAGTGATGCAGAGGCTCGAGAGAGTGATGCAGAGGCTCAAGAGAGTGATGCAGAGGCTTATGAGAATGATGCAGTGGTTAAAGAGAGGGATGCAGAGGCTTAACAGAATGATGCAAAGGCTCAAGAGAGGGATGCAGAGTGATGCAGAGGCATAGGAGAGGGATACAGAGGATGAACAGAGTGATGCAGAGACTCAAGAGAGGGATTCAGAGGCTCAAGCGAGGGATGCAGAGGCTAAAGAGAGTGATGCAGAGGCTGAAGAGAGTGTTGCAGAGGCTCCAGAGAGGGATGCAGAGGCTCAAGAGAGTGATGCAGAGGCTCAAGAGAGTTATGCAGAGGCTCAAGCGAGTGCTGTAGAGGATCAAGAGAGGGATGCAGAGGCGAAAGCGAGTGATGCAGACGCTGAAGTAAGAGTTGCAGAGGCTCAAGAGAGTGATGCAGAGGCTCAAGAGAGCGATGCAGAGGCTGAAGAGAGTGATGCAGAGGCTCAAGAGTGTGATGCAGAGTCTCAAGAGAGTGATGCAGAAGCCCAAGAGAGTGATGCAGAGGCTCATTAGAGTGATGCAGAGGCTTAGGAGAATGATGCAGAGGCTCAAGAGAGCGATGCAGAGGCTGAAGAGAGTGATGCAGATTCTCAAGAGAGTGATGCAGAGGCTCAAGAGAGTGATGCAGAAGCTCAAGAGAATGATGTAAAGGCTCAAGAGAGTGATGCAGAGGCTCAAGAGAGTGATGCAGAGGCTAAAGTGAGTGATGCAGAGGCTCAAGAGTGTGATGCAGAGGCTTAGGAGAATGATGCAGAGGCTCACGAGAGTGATGCAGAGGCTCATTAGAGTGATGCAGAGGCTTAGGAGAATGATGCAGAGGCTCAAGAGAGGGATGCAGAGGCTGAAGAGAGTGATGCAGAGGCTGAAGAGAGTGATGCAGAGGCTCAAGAGAGTGATGCCGAGGCTCTAGAGAGTGATGCAAAGGCTGAAAAGAGTGATGCAGAGGCTCAAGAGAGTGACGCAGAGGCTAAAGTGAATGATGCAGAGGCTCAAGAGTGTGGTGCAGAGGCTTAGGAGAATGATGCAGAGGCTCAAGAGAGGGATGCAGAGGCTCAAGAGAGTGATGCAGAGGCTCAAGAGAGGGATGCAGAGGCTCAAGAGAGTGATGCAGAGGCTCAAGAGATAGATGCAGAGGCTCAAGAGAGTGATGCAAAGGCTGAAGAGAGTGACGTAGAGGCTCAAGAGAGTGATGCAGAGGCTAAAGTGAGTGATGCTGAGGCTCAAGAGTGTGAAGCAGAGGCTTAGGAGAATGATGCAGAGGCTCAAGAGAGGGATGCAGAGGCTCAAGAGAGTGATGCAGAGGCTCAAGAGAGGGATGCAGAGGCTCAAGAGAGTGATTCAGAGGCTCGAGAGTGATGCAGAGGCTGAAGAGAGAGATGCAGAGGATCAAAAGAAAGATGCAGAGGCTAAAAAAAGTGATGTAGAGGCACAAGAGAATGATGTAGAGGCTTAAGAGAGGGATGCAGAGGCTCAAGAGAATAGTGTAAAGCCTCAAGAGAGTGATACAGAGGATGAAGAGAGGGATGTAGAGGCTTAAGAGAGTGATGCAGAGGCTCAAGAGAGTGATGCAGAGGCTCAAGAGAGTGATGCAGAGGCTCGAGAGAGTTATGCAGAGGCTCAAGAGAGTGATGTAGAGGATCAAGAGAGTGATGCAGAGGCTCAAGAGAGTGCTGCAGAGGATCAAGAGAGGGATTCTGAGGCTCAAGCGTGGGATGCAGAGGCTTAAGCAAGGGGTGTAGAGGCTAAAGCGAGTGATGCAGAGGCTAAAGAAAGTGTTGCTGAGGCTCAAGAGAGGGATGCAGAGGCTCAAGAGAGTGATGCAGAGGCTCAAGAGAGTTATGCAGAGGATCATGCGAGTGATGTAGAGGATCAAGAGAGGGATACAGATGCGTAAAAGAGTGATGCAGACGCTGAAGTGAGAGTTGCAGAGGCTTAAGAGAGTGATGCAGAGGCTCAAGAGAGTGATGCAGAGGCTCAAGAGAGCGATGCAGAGGCTCAAGAGAGTGATGCAGAGGCTCAAGAGTGTGATGGAGAGTCTCAAGAGAGTGATGCAGAGGCCCAAGAGAGTGATGCAGAGGCTCATTACAGTGATGCAGAGGCTTAGGAGAATGTTGCAGAGGCACAAGAGAGCGATGCAGAGGCTGAAGAGAGTGATGCAGAGGCTGAAGAGAGTGATGCAGAGGCACAAAAGTGTGATGCAGTGGCTGAAGAGAGTGATGCAAAGGCTCAAGAGAGTGATGCAGAGGCTCAAGAGAGTGATGCAGAGGCTAAAGTGAGTAATGCAGAGGCTCAAGAGTGTGATGCAAAGGCTTAGGAGCATGATGCAGAGGCTCACGAGAGTGATGCAGAGGCTCATTAGAGTGATGCAGACGCTTAGGAGAATGTTGCAGAGGCTCAAGAGAGGGATGCAGAGGCTGAAGAGAGTGATGCAGAGGCTCAAGAGAGTGATGCAGAGGCTCAAGAGAGTGATGCAGAGGCTAAAGTGAGTAATGCAGAGGCTCAAGAGTGTGATGCAAAGGCTTAGGAGCATGATGCAGAGGCTCACGAGAGTGATGCAGAGGCTCATTAGAGTGATGCAGACGCTTAGGAGAATGTTGCAGAGGCTCAAGAGAGGGATGCAGAGGCTGAAGAGAGTGATGCAGAGGCTCAAGAGAGTGATGCAGAGGCTCAAGAGAGTGATGCAGAGGCTCAAGAGAGTGATGCAAAGGCTGAAGAGAGTGATGCAGAGGCTGAAGAGAGTGATGCAGAGGCTAAAGTGAGTGATGTAGACGCTCAAGAGTGTGATGCAGAGGCTTTGGAGAATGATGCAGGGGCTCAAGAGAGGGATGCAGAGAGGCTCAAGCGAGGGATGGAGAGGCTTAAGAGAGGAGTGTAGAGGCTAAAGAGAGTGATGCAGAGGCTGAAGAGAGTGTTGCAGAGGCTCAGGAGAGGGATGCAGAGGCTCAAGAGAGTGATGCAGAGGCTCAAGAGAGTTATGCAGAGGCTCAAGCGAGTGATGTAGAGGATCAAGAGAGGGATGCAGAGGCGTAAGAGAGTGATGCAGACGCTGAAGTGAGAGTAGCAGAGGCTTAAGAGAGTGATACAGAGGCTCAAGAGAGTGATGCAGAGGCTCAAGAGAGCGATGCAGAGGCTCAAGAGAATGATGCAGAGGCTCAAGGGAGTGATGCAGAGGCTCAAGAGTGTGATGCAGAGGCTCATGAGAGTGATGCAGAGGCTCATTAGAGTGATGCAGAGGCTTAGGAGAATGATGCAGAGGCTCAAGAGAGGGATGCAGAGGCTGAAGAGAGTGATGCAGAGGCTGAAGAGAGTAATGCAGAGGCTCAAGAGAGTGATGCAGAGGCTCAAGAGAGTGATGCAAAGGCTGAAGAGAGTGATGCAGAAGCTCTAGAGAGTGTTGCAGAGGCTAAAGTGAGTGATGCAGAGGCTCAAGAGTGTGATGCAGAGGCTTAGGAGAATGATGCAGAGGCTCAAGAGAGGGATGCAGAGGCTGAAGAGAGTGATGCAAAGGCTGAAGAGAGTGATGCAGAGGCTCAAGAGAGTGATGCAGAGGCTCAAGAGAGCGATGCAGAGGCTCAAGAGAGTGATGCAGAGGCTCAAGGGAGTGATGTAGAGGCGTAAGAGAGTGATGCAGACGCTGAAGTGAGAGTTGCAGAGGCTCAAGAGTGTGATGCAGAGACTTAGGAGACTGATGCAGAGGCTCAAGAGAGTGATGCAGAGGCTCAAGGGAGTGATGCAGAGGCGTAAGAGAGTGATGCAGAGGCTAAAGTGAGTGATGAAGAGGCTCAAGAGTGTGACGCAGAGGATTAGGAGAATGATGCAGAGGCTCAAGAGAGGAATGCAGAGGCTCAAGAGAGGGATGCAGAGGCTTAAGAGAGTGATGCAGAGGCTCAAGAGAGTGATGCTGAGGCTCGAGAGAGTGATGCAGAGGCTCAAGAGAGTGATGTAGAGGATCAAGAGAGTGATGCAAAGGCTCAAGAGAGTGATGCAGAGGATCAAGAGAGGGAAGCAGAGGCTTAAGAGAGCGATGCAGAGCCTGAAGGGAGAGATGCAGAGGCTCTAGCGAGTGATGCAGAGGCTTAAGAGAGTGATGCAAAGGCTTAAGAGAGGGATGCAGAGGCTCAAGAGAGGGATGCAGAGGCTCAAGAGAGTGATGCAGAGGCAGAAGAGAGAGATGCAGAGGCTCAAGAGAGTGATGCCAAGGCTAAAAGGAGTGATGCAGAGGCTCAAGAGAATTATGTAGAGGCTTAAGAGAGGGTTGCAGAGGCTCAAGAGAATAATGCAAAGCCTCAAGAGAGTGATGCAGAGGATGAAGAGAGGGATGCAGAGGCTTAAGAGAGTGATGCAGAGGCTCAAGAGAGTGATGCAGAGGCTCAAGAGAGTGATGCTGAGGCTCGAGAGAGTGATGCAGAGGCTCAAGAGAGTGATGTAGAGGATCAAGAGAGTGATGCAGAGGCTCAAGAGAGTGATGCAGAGGATCAAGAGAGGGAAGCAGAGGCTTAAGAGAGCGATGCAGAGCCTGAAGGGAGAGATGCAGAGGCTCTAGCGAGTGATGCAGAGGCTGAAGAGAGTGTTGCAGAGGCTCAGGAGAGGGATGCAGAGGCTCAAGAGAGTGATGCAGAGGCTCAAGAGAGTTATGCAGAGGCTCAAGCGAGTGATGTAGAGGATCAAGAGAGGGATGCAGAGGCGTAAGAGAGTGATGCAGAAGCTGAAGTGAGAGTAGCAGAGGCTTAAGAGAGTGATGCAGAGGCTCAAGAGAGTGATGCAGAGGCTCAAGAGAGCGATGCAGAGGCTCAAGAGAATGATGCAGAGGCTCAGGGGAGTGATGCAGAGGCTCAAGAGTGTGATGCAGAGGCTCATGAGAGTGATGCAGAGGCTCATTAGAGTGATGCAAAGGCTTAGGAGAATGATGCAGAGGCTCAAGAGAGGGATGCAGAGGCTCAAGAGAGTGATGCAAAGGCTGAAGAGAGTGATGCAGAGGCTCTAGAGAGTGTTGCAGAGGCTAAAGTGAGTGATGCAGAGGCTCAAGAGTGTGATGCAGAGGCTTAGGAGAATGATGCAGAGGCTCAAGAGAGGGATGCAGAGGCTGAAGAGAGTGATGCAAAGGCTGAAGAGAGTGATGCAGAGGCTCAAGAGAGTGATGCAGAGGCTCAAGAGAGCGATGCAGAGGCTCAAGAGAGTGATGCAGAGGCTCAAGGGAGTGATGTAGAGGCGTAAGAGAGTGATGCAGACGCTGAAGTGAGAGTTGCAGAGGCTCAAGAGTGTGATGCAGAGACTTAGGAGACTGATGCAGAGGCTCAAGAGAGTGATGCAGAGGCTCAAGGGAGTGATGCAGAGGCGTAAGAGAGTGATGCAGAGGCTGAAGTGAGTGATGAAGAGGCTCAAGTGTGTGATGCAGAGGATTAGGAGAATGATGCAGAGGCTCAAGAGAGGAATGCAGAGGCTCAAGAGAGGGATGCAGAGGCTCAAGAGAGTGATTCAGAGGGTTACGAGAGTGATGCAGAGGATTAAGTGTGTGATGCAAAGGCTTAAGAGAGGGATGCAGAGGCTCAAGAGAGGGATGCAGAGGCTCAAGAGAGTGATGCAGAGGCAGAAGAGAGAGATGCAGAGGCTCAAGAGAGTGATGCCAAGGCTAAAAAGAGTGATGCAGAGGCTCAAGAGAATTATGTAGAGGCTTAAGAGAGGGTTGCAGAGGCTCAAGAGAATAATGCAAAGCCTCAAGAGAGTGATGCAGAGGATGAAGAGAGGGATGCAGAGGCTCAAGAGAATAATGAAAAGCCTCAAGAGAGTGATGCAGAGGGTGAAGAGGCAAACCGGGAGTCCCCCTAATATTTGACAAAATTTTAAGAGGACGGGTTGATCAGAAACCCAATATAACTTGTAGTTATATAAATAAATAAATAACAGCCGAGGCCTTTCTAATACTGACCCAGTTGGAGGTCATTAATACAGACGACGCAGAGGATCAAGAGAGGTAGACTCGTAAGGATCGAAGGATTCATCATAAGGCCACAAGAGCACCAAGAGCTTAGCATCGTGAGAACCGTGAACGTCCAGGGTCTTCAGAAGAAGACTACGTTGTGCATTCTAGTGTTTATACCCCCCCCCCCGTGTAATCGTTTATATAATATTTATGGTGATGGTATTAATTATATTATTAAGTTTTGACTTTATTTCCCTTCCCCTTTAATTTACTTACGTTACGGATCTCGTCCCTTGAAAGCCACTACTGGCTTGGGGCCGGATACCCTTCCTCTAACAACATCAGAGTAAGAACCCGGTTGCGACCCGAGAGGGCCGTAACATAATTGGCATCCCCAGCGGGATCCGACCCCTGTCAAGTATGTTTAACAGGGGTGGTGAAGTGGCGTAATCCCTGTAAATAATTCTTCCTGTGTGTGACTATTAGGACGTTATACGTCCTGTGCGGTGCTCGGAGTGACTAAGTGCAATATTGCGCAGTGCGGTGCTCGCTGTGATTAAGTGCAATATTGTGTAGTGCGGTGCTCGGTGTGATTCAGTGCAACATTGTATAGCGAAGTGCTCGCTGTGATTAAGTGCAATATTGTGTAGTGCAGTGCCCGATGTAATTACATGCAATATTAGCAAGTGCAGTGTTTGGTGCGATAAAGTGCAATATTGACGTAGAACAGTGCTCGGTGCGTTAAGCGCTAACGTGAAGCGGTGTGTTAATTGCTAGTGTACCAAGTGACAATGGCAGAAAAATCGACCATCGACGATCTGGACGATGTTCAGGCTTTTCTGAACAGGGAGGACTGTCTTGCCAGATTAAAATATCTGGGCAAACAGGAACTCGTACTGGTGAGTGCCTACCTGGAGATAAAGATCCGTGCCAGTGATTCCCATGTGGAGATCTTGTCCAAGGTTCACCGGCATTTGAAGGCCGAAGAAAAACAGGAAGATGAGGCACTAGGTACAAAAGAAGGTGAGGAAATAGCTTCCACTGAAAAGGAAGATAAAGGCAGTGACGTTGACAGTGATGCAGGTGAGCTGAATATTAGCTTTCTTACAGTCAAAATGCGTGCCTTAGAGATAAATCGCGAGATAGAATGGAAGAAGTTAGAATTAGAACGAGAATTAAAAGATAAAGAAATGGAGATGAAAAATAAAGAAATGGAGATGAAAGATAAAGAATTGGCGATGAGGCGTTTAGAATTAGAAAGAGAAGAAAGAAGAGAAAAACGAGAAAGAGAAAGAGAAGAACGAGACAGGCAAGAACGACGAGACAGAGAGGAAAGAGAGAGACAACATGAACTAGAAGTATTGCGGTTAGGTGGTCGGAGGCCAACCACGGAAACCAGTAGTTTCGATCCGGTAAGGAACATCAAAATGGTCCCGAAGTTCAACGAGAAGGAAGTTTCGAAGTTCTTCGCAGCCTTCGAGAAAGTCGCAGCCTCTTTGGAGTGGCCAAAGGAGAATTGGGCCATCATGATACAGTCCGTCTTGACTGGGAAGGCCCAAGTCGCCTACTCCACGTTGTCCCTTGATGACTCTGGCGATTACGACAAGGTGAAGAAAGTGGTGCTCATGGCGTACCAATTGGTACCTGAGGCTTACAGGCAAAAGTTCAGGAACCTGAAAAAGACCTCAGAGCACACTTTCACCGAATTCGCCACTATCAAGGAGCGACTTTTCCAGGAATGGTGTGCCTCTCGGAAAGTGGAGACCAAAGAAGACCTCGAGCAGCTCATACTGTTAGAGGACTTCAAGGATTGTTTGTCTGGAGACCTGAAGACGTACTTAGAGGAACAGCAGGTAGAAACCTTGAGTGCGGCAGCCACCATGGCTGAGGAATACATCCTGACTCATAGGTCGTCTGCTAAGTACGTCCCGAGGAATTACCCCCGCCGGTTTGACAAACCTCATCAGGAAGAGGAGAGACCCGTCCCACGAAGCGCTGAGAAGACGCCCCCAAGTAGCCCTCGAAGGACTAGTCCTAACAGTCCTAAACACCGGAGTCCGAGGAGGAATATGGTGTGTTGGACTTGTGGGCAGAAAGGGCATGTAGCTGCTATGTGCCGAGGCAGAAGAGGTAGCGGCCCACGTAGGGAGGTGATGTTAGTGAGCTGTGTAACACCACCAGAGGGAACCCCGTCCCTGATGACTACTCAGGAAGGACCAAGATTGTTTTCCCCTCACACTTCAAGCGGGTATGTAACGAGTGATCATACTGGTAGATCAGTAGTAGTGCTCAGAGATAGTGGAGCAGCCCAGTCCCTGATCGTGAGAAGCTCGTTACTCGAGGGAGTGAGTGTAGATGGGAGACAACAGGTTATCCTGGTTGGGTTTCCTAGGACGCAGTACATCGCCCCCTTAGTGCCGATACATCTCGACTCGCCTTACTTCAGCGGCACATGTGCGTTGGCAGTAGTCGATGCTTTGCCTATTGCTGGGATTGACGTGATACTAGCCAACGACTTGGTGACAGATTGGAGCAACAATCATCCCAAGGTCGCGGACGAGTCGGCCGGAACAGCAAGGTCTGAGGTAACAGCTGGCAGTGGTAATGTCCAGGTACAGTCAGACCCGGAATCAGATAAAATGTTTAATCCTTCCTCTCACCTACAGATTGACGACAGAGTCTACAGTTTTCTAGCAGAGTCTCCTGATTCTTCTCCCAATAAGGAACATAAGGTTACGATGGCAGAGGCAACTGAGCATGAGGAGAAGCCTCGTGTGCAAATACCCACGGATATCAAAGAGTCTGGAGCGAAGGCGGATGTGTACTTGCGGTATGGCAAGGTACAGCGTTCATTGAACCGGCCAGAGATTCCCCAGACGTCGGAGGTATGTGAGGTATGTGCGAAGGTTGTAGTGTCCTCTTTGGTCCAAACCAGGCTAATGGATATAGCCGGTTATGGACATTACAAGCTCAGGAAATTTGTCCCTCAGTTGACCAAATGTTTCCTTAGCGGTATTTTGTTTGATTCTTGCATGTGCTCTCAGTAAGGACCAGTGGACGACCCGACGGATGATGGCTCCCATGAACATCGTGAGGAGATCCCAGGGGTTGGAGATTTGCACTGCGAGTGTTGCAGTCAAAGAAGGGACTTGGAAGGTGATGGTAGATACAGGAGATACGAGATATGATAATATGGGTGACTGTTTCCGACAGGTTGACACCCCCCGCGTGATAGCTGAGCCTAAATGCAGCGTTATACGGAACGTTGGTCGACCTGACGGTGGCAGAGCGAATGCCATCCTCGATGTACAAGCAGCTCTGTTGGAACTAGGTGTGGGCCTAGTAGGCGAGTATGCAGTAAGTATTGACTTACCCCCTGTCACTATCACTCTGAATTATCAGACCCCTGTATTCCAGGTTCCCGTCTCCCTGAAGGACTACCGGACCGGCACCAGAAATGCCGTCTGTGACCAGCCATCATCGGTGCCACGACACAGGGAAGTGTCGAGTCGCCCCAGATCGTGTCTATACTGATCCTTACTCGAGAGACGTGAGATGATGCCCCTGCTTGACATCGCAGTGGAGAGGTGGAAGATTACATCAGGCAGATCATCGTCTTCCATCTTAAAGTTTCCTTTGTGCCAGAGTTCCCCAGTAGTACAGTTCTGTGGACAAGACAGCCTCGTCATTCCAGTTCTGAGCGTACGTGAGTCCATTTGGAGTTGTGTCCCCGTACTAATTTGGTTTGCGTTTCTCTTTTTAGAATCCCAAACCAAATTCTTTTTGGTAGGGAGGTGTTACGGACCCGAGCCCAACGTCCGAGCATGGAGCAGTGACGACCACGCCATCTGTGGGTCAGCTCCCGAAACCCTCTCCAAATGGACGGCGCCATCAAGTGAGGACAGGAAATACCAGCCACAAGGGCTAGTTTCCCGACCTGATCAGCTCATAACACAGCCGCTGCTGACCTCTGGTGAGGTGGCGCACAGACAGCAACGCCATCTATGGAGTGGATAGGTGGGCGTTTGGGTCTGAGCCGGTAAGTGACGTGCCCTAGTGTGTAATCGTTACTGATGACGTGTCTGATTACAGAGTCGACCTGGGACTGCTGTAATGGAAGTTGGATCAGTCTACCCAAGGCAGCCGACTTGTCTCCAAGTGTTTGCTGCAGCAGCTGTGAGTCGCCCCCCGGATGAACACTGTGGTGTTACCCTGCCTGTGAAGTGGCAGTTGAGGGATTGTCATACCCGGGACCGACTGGTGGAGACGCTTAATCACTGGGGTGTTGTGGCGAGGAGAGTGGTCTGTGGGATCACACGAGGCTCCTGACTAGGGTCCGCGACCTTAGTATCGATCGTGGAGTGGCCTTACCAGCGTCGCTGATTGGAACCTGCCAGCTACCGGCTGGACTTGTGGTTGATGGCCTCCACAACGGTGCCCCCAGTGGAACTGTGATTTGGCTGGCCTGTGGCCAGGGTAGACTCGTAAGGATCGAAGGATTCATCATAAGGCCACAAGAGCACCAAGAGCTTAGCATCGTGAGCACCGTGAACGTCCAGGGTCTTCAGAAGAAGACTACGTTGTGCATTCTAGTGTTTATACCCCCCCCCCCCCCCCCCCGTGTAATCGTTTATATAATATTTATGGTGATGGTATTAATTATATTATTAAGTTTTGACATTATTTCCCTTCCCCTTTAATTTACTTACGTTATGGATCTCGTCCCTTGAAAGCCACTACTGGCTTGGGGCCGGATACCCTTCCTCTAACAACATCAGAGTAAGAACCCGGTTGCGACCCGAGAGGGCCGTAACAGTGAACTGCTTTCTACATTGCAATAGAATGACCGCGAGGAACGGTCGGGAAGCAAGACATATGTACGTCCTGGAAGTCACAACATTCAACTAGGATATGCACGACCGTAAGAGGGACAATGCAGTTTGTACAAGAAGGAGGAGGGCGGTGCTCCATTAAGTGCCTGTAAGTTAAACGTATTTGGTCAATAAGTAACATCGCCAGAGCCGTTTCCTACCGCCATTTATGGTGGTAGGAGAAAGGCCACTGGGAAACACTACTCTTAAGAGCACAGTTTGTTACGAGTAGCAGAAGACCAACGACCCTGCCAACGGACAAGAATAGAGGAATGATTAACTGGCTAAATGTCGGAATAAGGAATACCTTTACGGGAGATGGGACAGGTGCGTATAGGGCTGGGAACCCAGCAAAACTTCACAGTCTTATATCTCCTGGAGATAAGAAACAGCCAATGTTGGATTTCGACTACCACAGGATGGACTGGATTAAAGATCTCCAGAGTTGACTGCGAGAGTCAACTACAACAACAAAGGAGGCTTGACAGCGAGAAAGCAGTTGACGAAGAGCATATAAAATAGCATAAGCAGGCGACGAGTCACAATAACGTGGCTGAAGTATGTTGACTAGAAACACACACTAGAAAATGAAGGGACGATGACGTTTCGGTCAGTTCTGGACTATTCTCACGTCGATCTAAAATAGCATACATTCTGCCAACAAGATGGTAGTCTCCAGAGGCAGGTGACACATATAGGTGTGGTCAGGTAAAACAACAGAGTAGCCTACACCATCTGCAGACGTAGACTCATCGGTGAAGACGGAAATGGAGCAGGAGTGTGAAGAAAGGTGTTCAAGAAAAAGTAGTTTCTGAACTGTAATAGTGATAAAAGCTTAAGTCATGTGGGGTCAAGGTTTTACAAAATTTAGCAAAGGGGACTCTCCATGGGGGCAAAGACGGAACGACACGACTGGAAATATTGGTAACACGAACCGAAAGAGCATCTTGTAAGCAAGACAACCGTATAGAAAGAAGTAGGTCGTGTAGGGGAACAGAAACCACAGGAGGGGTAATGGTCAAGACACGACATAAGCGAGAGAGAGGGGTGTTGTAAGGACCGTGCAAGGTAGCGAAGACAGTAACGATCATGGCGATCATGTAGGGACAGGATGTCAATTTCAACATACAGGCTTTGGGTTGGAGTCGAACGAAGGGCAATAGAGCTGAGGCGTAATCCAGTATGGTGCAGAGCTTCAAGGCAGCAAAGAGTAGGAGGGAAAACAGATGAGTAAGCACGGCAACCATAATCGAGTTTAGACAGAACGAGAGAGGAATGTAAAGAGAGGAGCGTGCACCTATTAGCTTCCCAAGAAGTATGGGACAAGATCCTAAGTAAGTTAAAGGCCCTATAGCATTCAACTCGGAGGTAAGAGATATATGGCGACCAAGACAACGAGTGTCAAAGATTAGCCCCAAAACCATAGCAGAATCTTTGTACAAAAGGGGATGACCATAAAGTGACAGAGGGTGACTAAGAACGACCTGCTTCCGAGTAAAAGCCATAACATAAGTTTTAGTTGCAGAGAACTTGAAGCCATGTTTGATGGCCAAAGACGACACGACAACAATCGCAAGTTGAAGCCGCCGTTGAAGGAAAGGGAAATAATGACCTTGACAGCAGAGGGTAAGATCGTCGACATAGAGAACTGAGAAGATACCAGAGGGAAGGCAGGAAAGAAGACCATTGAGGGCGACCAGGAAAAGAGTAGTGCTCAGAATACTACCTTAGGGTAGACCTTCGTATTGCCGAAAGAGGCAGAGAGAGTGGTACCAAGCCTCACTCTAGAGGAACGACTAGAGAGCAAGCTTTGGAGGAAGAGGGGGAGACTACCACGCCAGCCAAAAGAATGAAGTAGGGACAGAATATGGTAACTCCAGGTAGTGTTACATAGTGTCACTATGCACACTATGCATAGTGTCGTATGCATTTTACAGGTCAAAAGTAACAACAACAACGGTGGTCTTTGCAGCAAAACCAGTACGAATATAATCCTCCAAGTTCACCAAGACATTAGTCGTGCTGCGGTACTTGCGAAAACTAAATTGAGAACGGAACAGGTGGTGATAGTGTTCCAAAAACCACTTCAGGTGGACACTGACCACTCGTTCAAAGACTTTGCTGACGCAACTCTTTAGGGTAATGGGGCGGAAGTCCTTAGGGAATGTCCCCTAGAGACCGCAGTTTCCGAATAGGGAGAACAACTGCATTGAGCCAATCTTCAGGGCCTTACGACGACTCCCAGATACGGTTATACAGATTTAGTAAATACCGAGACGTGCATGGAGGGAGATGGAGAAGCATCTCATAATGAATGTCATCTGAGCCCACTGCCGTAGAACTGCAGAGGGCCAGAGTTGACTGAATTTCAGAGAGAGAGAGAAGCGATTGTTATATGGAAGTCGAAGATGAATGCAGAAATCTAAGGGATGAGATTCAAGAACGGGGTTACGAAGAAGGAAGGATTGTGGAAGATGAGAACTGGAGCTAACAGTTGAAAAGTGGGAACCCAGTTTGGTCGCGACCGTTACTCGATCCGCCACAAGAGTACCACAGAGGTGAAGGACTGGTGAGACATATGGAACAAACTTACCCTCTACGGGTAAGTTTGCAAATTTTCTTCCAGGTCTGCGGCACAGGAGCATCGGACGTACTGGTAGAGACATAAGAATTTCAACTCTCATGTTTAGCTGTACAGATGGTCCTACGGGCCCTCACACCCGCCTTCCGAAACAAAATAAAAGAATCGTCCGTCTGTCGGCGTGGGGTGTTTCTTCCAGGCTGCACGCTTACAGCGGACAGCCCGAACAGAGTTTGCATTCCAACAGGGATCGCACTTCGGCGTGCCTCGGGAGGTAGAGGGAGAAACAGAGTTGAGGGTAGTGTCGAATACAGTGCCATGAAAAAAGGAGAGCTCGAGGGAGAGGTAAAGCGGAGATGTCGGAAGAAGTAACATGGAAGGTGAATAGATTCCAGCCAGCCTTGGCAAACTGTCACCTAGGGAAGGAGAGGGGAGGGTGAAAAGAGAAAAAGATGACAAGGATTGGGAAATGGTCACTGTTATGGAGGTCATTAAGAACCCGCGACGTGAAATCTAAATAAAGAAAAGACGAGCAGAGAAAAAGATCAAGACAGGGAGGGTGCGAGTGTGGGAGTCCACATGAGTGGGTTCACCAGAATTCAGAAGAGACAAAGAAGAAAAAGAGAGGGCAAATGATTCGAGAAAGTGGCACAGGGTGTTTGTCAGAGCATCACCTCAGAGGGTATGCTGACAGTTGAAATCACCCAAAAGGAGCACAGACTGAAAGAACTTGTAAGAAGTCCAACAGGTGATTAAGATCAGGAAGAGAAAGTTGGACATTTGGGGAGGGATAAATGGAACAGACTGCATACCATTTACTCACAAAGATACAAGCCGCAGATCATTGGATAGGCGACGGAAAAAGTAGGGGACGAAGGGAATATCAGTATGAATCAAGAGAGCAGTAGAGTTATGGACCCCAGCAAAAGCTGGAGAGTGAAAGGGGGGGGGGGGGAGAAAGGAATAACTTCGAAAGTGTCCAGGAAGAGCACCAAGCATCGGCTCCTGGAGTTGCACAAAGCAATGAAAACTGTGTTATCAGAAGTTGGAGTTCATGGAAGTTGGCATAAAATCAATGAATATTCTATTGAAGAATATACATTGTCAAAAGGAGAGAGAACAGCCACAGAGAACAATGAAACGACAAAGGCACTGAACGACACAGTATACTAAACAAGATCAGGATCAGTGAAATCAAGGTTGGGGCATGGGTAAATTTAGCAATGACTATGAAGTCAAGGGAGTGGGAGGACATAATAGAGGCAGATGGACAAGGTCAGGAGCTGGAGGAGATAATGGAGATGGGCGGTCAAGGGAATTAGGGGAAGAGGGGGGGAAGGCAGAAACAGAGAAACGCACCTCAGCAAGGGCAGCAACCGAGAGAGAATTGAGGGCTAAAGAAACCTCCATAGCCGGGGCAGCGGGCCCGACCACCGAAATGGGAGGGGATGCAGTGATTGAGTCAGAGTCAGAGGGTGGGGAAGAAAGCGATGCCTTCTTACCTGCCGGTTAGGAAGGAGAGGAGCCAGGCTTACGTTTCTGACTTAATTAAAGAGACAGGTGTGCCAGCAGCAACGTAATGGGCGACAGTCTCCATAGTCTCAATCAGAGAATGAGAACTGGATCGATCAACATGAAGATTGCTGGGAGGATGATGGACAGCAGCTTGGACAGACAGGCAGCGTGGAGGGCCAAGAGACATGTGGGAGGGGTGGGAAGAAGGATCAAGGGGAGACGGGTAAGAAGACACAGGAGACACGGCAGATTGGAAAGGAAGGAGGGAAACATCAGATGGAAAACCAGGAGGATGCCTTGGATCAGAATGTAGAGGAACAGAGAAGGAGGCAGTAGGCCTGATCGGGTCCAAGGCCTGGAAATGGTTGTGAGACTGAGAAAGGAGGGAAGGGCAAGGAGAGATGGAACGCAACACAAGAGCATACGATATGTTAGTGAAAGAGGAGAGACGGCGAACTTGGTGTTTCGCCTCAGGAAAAGACAAACGATCGCGGTGCTTCAAACTGAGGATGGCTTCCTCAAATTTGCAGTGTATACACGCTCGGGAGAAGATATGGTGGGCGTCACCGCAATTGAGGCAGTGAGCCTGGGAAGAAGAGCACTCTGTATTAGAGTGACCCAGGTCCCCCACACACATAGGGCATAGAAAACTGCACTTTTGCATTTGAGGGCACCATGCCCAAATTTCCAGCACTTATTGCAAAGTCTAGGAGAGGGATTGTACGTGAGGAGATGCGTACACGAGGGTGAAGGAGGTACGTGTGACGCGAGGGAATGTACGAGTGGGATGCTCCAGAACGGAGCATCTAGCACAAGCAAGAATTTAGAAGGCAGAAAGTTCATGCTATCAAAAGTGATCTTCACAACTCGAAGAGACTGATGACAACGACCACGAAGGGGTGGGGTGAACGTATCAACCTGGAGAAGAGAATGGGCTTAGGCATCAAGGATATATTTAATATCCTCGTGGCAGTCTTTCAGCTCCCTAACATCAGTTGCAATATGGTTGTGGGAGGATAACAGTTCCAATACTGGCATTTAACTGGGCATTTTGGGAGACCCTAACATTACTCTCCTGCAATACTGGACCATGCGGCTAAGTGGGCAGCTGCATCCTGAGAAGGAGCAGCAACAACATGTGTACCAAAACGGGTGGGCGTTAAAATTAACTGAGGCATCCACCGATTCGACAAGGTGTTTATGGAAGAAGAAATCGTCAGGACATGTAGAATCCACATGGTTGAGATCTAAGTATTTAGTCCATGTAGCAGAACCAAACAAGGCGTGGAACGTATTAGCAGTGGAAGTAGTGCGTCTGTGGGATTGTATTACCACTGTGCGAGTGCGTGTGGGTGGGTCAGCGCCGAGCACCCCTAGTGAGAAGGGGGAGGGGGTAATAGGCGCTTTTGTCACAAAGAGAAAAGTAGCCGCTCCGGGTGATGGGGGGCTTGGGGCTCAATCCTACCACAGTGGAGGGAGGGGAGCGGAGGAGGGAAGCTGGGAGGGTCAAAGAAGTAGTTTGGTATGGGCCAAATGTAGCGGACGCCTTCAGAGTCCGGTCTTCCAACACAGACCGACTCGGGGACCTGGTTGCCCACCCCATGATCCTGGAAAGTTATAAGAGGATCAATCAAAGGCATAGAAACGAAGTAATAATTGGTAATAAAAATATATTCATGAATAAGAACCTATACCCACCATGGAGCCACAATTAGAGGATAGTACACACAACAAGATGGGCCCCCCAGGGTGCATCATGAGTATATGCCCCGCAATCGCCACTTTAACTCTTAAACTGCGCAATACATCATATGATGTGTTGAGTAACATACCCAAAAGTGTGCATCACGTCATATGATGTGTTGGAGTACTACGTAAGATTTAAACGACCTGCGGATACACGGGTTTCACCTCACCTTCCTCAGGGCTCTTGTAAACAGACACCATTTTTTAAATAAATCGTGGCAACATTCCCGGGTGTGTGAGGGCCTCAGTACTGAATCAGCCACCAAGGCTGGCACACGCAGCATAGGCCCACAACACTGCTGTTCAGCTTGTGACCAGAGCATCGCCTAAAATGTCAAAATATATATGTACATGATATTATTTAGCAATGATAGTATTACAGATGACCCCTGACTGTGATAAAAATGACCAGGATTCTGATAATGGCATGATTGTTGTGATAATTAGCGCTGTAGTGGGAGGAGTAATCTTAGCGTTGTCTGCTGACTCTGTGTACTCACCTAATTGTGCTTGCGGGGGTTGAGCGTTTGCTCTTTGGTCCCGCCTCTCAACTGTCAATCAACTGGTGTACAGATTCCTGAGCCTACTGGGCTCTATCATATCTATATTTGAAACTGTGTATGGAGTCAGCCTCCACCACATCACTTCCTAGTGCATTCCATTTATTAACTACTCTGACACTGAAAAAATTCTTTCTAACGTCTCTGTGGCTCATCTGGGTACTAAGTTTCTACCTGTGTCCCCTTGTTCGTGTCCCACCCGTGCTGAAGAGTTTGTCTTTGTCCACCCTGTCAATTCCCCTGAGAATTTTGTAGGTGGTTATCATGTCTTCCCTTACTCTTCTGTTTTCCATTGATGTGAGGTTCAGCTCCTTTAGCCTTTCCTCGTAGCTCAATCCTCTCAGTTCCGGGACGAGCCTGGTGGCATACCGCTGAATCTTCTCTAACTTTGTCTTGTGTTTAACTAGGTATGGACTCCAGGTTGGAGCTGCATACTCCAGGATTGGTCTTACATAAGTGGTATACAGGGTTCTGAAAGATTCCTTACACAAGTTTCTGAAGGCAGTTCTTATGTTGGCCAGTCTAGCATATGCCGCTGATGATATTCTTTTGATGTGGGCCTCTGGGGACAGGTTCGGTGTGATATCAACCCCCAGATCCTTCTCTCTATTTGACTCTTGCAGGATTTCCCCTCCCAGATGATACCTTGTGTTCAGCCTCCTGCTCCCTTCGCCTAATTTCATCACCTTACACTTTCCCGAGTTGAACTTTAGCAGCCATTTTTTAGACCATTCCTCCAGTTTATCCAGGTAGTCTCTGTCTATCTTCATCCGTCTTGATTCTTCTCATAATTTTTGCATCATCAGCAAACATCAAGAGGAATGAGTCTATACCCTCTGGAAGATCGTTCACATATATTAGAAACAGGATGGGTCCAAGTACTGAGCCCTGTGGGACTCCGCTGGTGACATCTCGCCACTCTGATGTCACCCCCCTCACCGTTACTCGCTGTTTCCTGTTGCTTAAGTACTCCCTTATCCACTGGAGCACCTTCCCTTTTACTCCTGCCTGTTGCTCCAACTTTTTTAACAGCATTGTGTCCACCATTTACTGTCTGGACTCATTATACCAGCTTAGTGGTTCACTATAGTGAACAAAACATGCAGATGCTTTTATATAACGTCTGTATATAGTGAATAAAAGCAAAAAGTGTATGGTGGGAGGAGAATGTTGGTGAGGGAGGGAGTGGCGGCCAGGGGCTAGCTGCCTGGTGTGCCAGCAACTCCTTGCTGCCTTTTGACTCAGCATACCAGCTTAGTGGTTCGTTATGGTGAACACAAATGTAGATACTTATATATAACGTGTATGTATAGTGTAATAACAGCAAAATGAGTGTTGGGAGAAGCCATTTTGGTGAGGGCAAAACATATGCATGACTTGTCATGCTGGGTAAGGGTGGCCACTATGCTCTTTGGGCACTATACCAGCTTAGTTGAACAATTATGGTGAACAAAATATGTAGAAACATATATAATGTGAGTATTATAGGGTAATAACACCACAAACAGTATACTTGAAGGAGGAATGTTGGCCTTCAAGGCAACTCTCCTTGAAACAGTGACGGAGGGTGGGAGAGAGAGAGTATCAGTTGTGTGTGGCCACCTGTTACTGTCTGCCATCACCATACAAGATTAGTGGTTCGCTATGGTGAACGCAAATAGAGATACTTATATATACCCTGTATATATAGTATAATAACAGCAAAAGGAGTGTTGGAAGAAGCCATTTTGGTGAGTGAGGTGCAACATCTACCTGACTTATCATGTTGTGTAAGGGAGGCCACTATGCTCTTTGTGCACTATACCAGTTTAGATGAACAGTTATAGTGACCAGAACCTTTAGATACTTATATATAACGTCTGTTTATCTATATAAATAAAAATGCAAATGTTCGTTTGTTCAAAATCGCTAATCTCCGAAAATTCTTCACCAATTGGTTTGAAATTTTCACACAACGTTACATTCACATCCGAGCTGGTTTTTATATACATTTTATATAGATGTCAGGTCTGTGACAGGAAATAACATGATTTTTTGAAAAACAGCGCCATCTGTTGGGTGTAAGAGCAACACATGCTGTAATCTCCGAAAGTTCTTCACCGATTGCTTTGAAATCTTGACACAACGTTCTGTTCGATTACGCGCATGTTTTTATATATACCTACTATATAGATGCCACACCTGTGACAGGCAAAAACGTGCTTTTCTTGAAAAACAGCGCCATCTGTTGCACGTATGAGCAACTCGTGCTATTCTAAATATGTTACGATTCCATTTCAATGTTTCCAATTGCATTGAAATATATTGAATTTTCATAGATTTCGATATATTTTCATTTTGATTTATTTATTTGGTGTGACATTGCCTTGGAATTGAGCTGTGTTGCTTACCATACAGATCATTTCATGTGTATAGTTCATTTTTTTATTTATTCATTGTTTTTCATTTCGGTTTTTAAACTTTTTTTCAGTCATGGAAATATAAGATCATTTGATGTTCCCAATTTTCTGATGGGAACATGAGATTATTGGAATGCATCGGACGAGGGAGTGGGGGAATGGTGGGCGGACGAGAGGAAGGGAGTGGGGAATGATGGGGAGGACGAGGGGACAGGGGAATGGAGATTGGTGGGGAGGACAAGGGAACAGGGGAGTGAGGGATGGTGGGAAGGAAGAGGGGACAAGGTAAGGGGGGTGAATGGAAGGGAGGACGAGGGAACGGGCAAGTGGGAGATAGTGGGGAGGATGAAGGGATGGTGGAGTTGGGAATGGTAGGGAGGGCGAGGGGATGGGGGAGGGCGGGGGAATGGTGGGTAGGACTGGGGGAGGAAGGTTGCTGTGGCTCAGAAACGCAAATGCATTACTAAACCACAGCAACGCGTGGCCGGGTACAGCTAGTCTATATAAATAAAAATAATATGGTTGTTTGTTCAAAATCGCTAATCTCTGAAAGTTCACCAATTGCTTTGAAATTTTCACACAACGTTCCATTTGCATACGAGCATGTTTTTATATACATACTATATAGATGTCACGTCTGTGACAGAAAAAAAAACACCTTTTTTTTGCTTTGAAATTTTGACACAATGTTGTATTCGAATAGATGAGTGTTTTTATATACCTACTCTACACATGCCTCACCTGTGACAGGAAAAAACATTTTTTTTTAGTTCACCGATTGCTTTGAAATTTTGCAACAACGTTCCATTCGAATACGCGCATGTTTTTATATACCTACTATATAGATGCCACACACCTGTGATAGGTAAAAACATTTTTTTAAACAGTGCCATCTGTTGCACTTAATGACAACACATGCTCTACTAAATAGGTTACAATTCCATTTCAATGTTTCCGATTGAATTGATAAATGAAATTTTCATAAATTTTGGTTTACTTTCATTATGATTTAAATATTTTGTGTGACATTGCATTGGAATAGAGCTGTGTGGTTTACCATATTGTTTGTGAGTATAGTTTATTGTTTTATTTTTCATTGTTTTCGTTTCGTTTTTTTTAACTGTTTTACTTGTTTTTCAATGATGGGACAATCAGATCGTTTGATGTTCCCATTTTTCTGATGGGAATATCCGATCATTTGGGAACGCATCAGAAGAGGAAGTGGGGAATGGTTGGGGGGATGAGGGGACAGGAGTGTGGAATTGTAGGGAGGACAAGTGGGACGGGGGAGGATTACTGTGGCTCTGCAACGTGCATCTATTGCTGAGCCACAGCAACGCGTGGTCGAATACAGCTAGTAGTGAATAAAAGCAAAAGCAGTATGGTGAGAGGAAGATGTTGGCGAGTGAGATGTTTTTGAGGGAGGGAGTGGCAGCGAGAGGCAGGCTGGCAGATGTGGTGACCACTCCTCATTGCTTTTTGACTCACAATATCAACTTAGTGGTTCGTTATGGTGAACAAAACATGCAGATACTTATATATAGCCTGTGTATTTAGTGTAATAACCAACAAAGTATTTGTTTATTGTTTTATGAACATACTAATTGAACTAATAATATGCACACCATAATTTTGAGTACAGTAATGATTCACACATATTATTATGTAAATATATCACACTACACACTATTGAATAATATTAAAGCAAAAAAAAACAAAGAAAAAATCAGTCATTGAAATAATTAGGTAAATATGACTTTGTGGCAACTCCCGCCTGACAGCTGAGGCGAAGCAGAATGCCTCTGACGCTTGTTGAGTCAGCATCTATTTTTTGCCAGACTTTTCCGCCCTTTTGCGGCTAAAATATGCCACTTACGATTTTTTTATTATTTTTCCCGTGATCAGGGAACACAAATTAACAGGTTTATAGAAAAACATTTTTTTTTTTTTTTTATGCGCCTGTGGGTAACAAAGGCAAAATTGCCCAGAGCAGCTTCGGGGTTAACAACCATCAGTCCGTTGAGATCGTGTTCAGCAACAAAGGCGAGGATTGACAATAAAAGCGTTCCCAAGCTCGAAACGTTGAGTACCACAGTTCTACAGGTTAGAGAGTGTGCCTCCCCAAACATCCGGGCATCAAAACAGAAAATGTCCGAAAGAATAATAAAAAATGGCAAAAAGTCGGCAGGAAAAGACAATTAGAAAGGAGAAGAAGGGGGGGGGGGGGGGAAGAAGAATTAAATATAAGGAAGTGGAAATAGCTTCCAGCAAAATTAGTGAAGATGGCAGCAGGAGCATAAGGCTTAAAAAAGGACAGACAACTGTCCAGTGGAGCATTACTCCCCGGCAGCCGCCCACCAGTCCCGCTCACGACGCTCACGGCACTCTGATAAAACATCCTTACATACACTCACGTGATGCACTCTGATGAAACATTCTTTTAAACACTCACGCAATGCAAGCTGATGAACCATTCTTTGATTCACTCATGTGATGCATTGTGATGAAACATTGTATGATTCAATCATGTGATGCACTCTGATGAAACATACTTTGGTACACCCACCTGATGCACTCTGATGAAACATACTTTGGTACACCCACCTGATGCACTCTGATGAAACATCTTTTGATACACTCTGATGAAACAGTCTTTGATTCACTCATGCGATGCACTCTGATGAAATATCCTTTCATACACTCATGCAATGCACTCTGATGAAACATTCTTTGATTCGCTCACACAATGCACTCTTATGGAACATTCTTAGATTCACTCACACAATGCATTTGATGAAACATCCTTACATTCACATACGCGATGCACTATGATGAAACATTCTTTCATTCACTCACGCAATGCACTCTGATGAAACATTCTTTGATTCACTCATGCGATGCACTCTGATGAAACATCCTTTCATACACTCATGCAATGCACTCTGTTGAAACACTTACATGTTCAAATGCGTGATATACACACATGATACACTCCTGTGAAACTCTATTTGATGCATACTGGTATAACACTCACATGACACATACTGGTGAAACACTAATGTGATACATACTGGTGAAACACTAATGTGATACATACTGGTGAAACACTAATGTGATACATACTGGTGAAACACTAATGTGATACATACTGGTGAAACAGTCACGTGGTACATACTGTTGAAGCACACATCAGCCTCAGTCAGCCTCCACCACATCACTGATGTGGTGGAAGCTGACTCCATACACAGTTTCAAATATAGCTATGATAGAGCCCAGTAGGCTCCGGAATCTGTACACCAGTTGATTGACGGTTGAGAGGCAGGACCAAAGAGACAAAGCTCAACCCCCGCAAGCACAACTAGGTGAGTACACATGCTCAGGGATTTGCACCGGTGGCTGTGTTGACAGCACGCTTGACAAATAATCCTGAGGCTCAGGTCCAATTCCCGGCACCGACGAGAAACAATGGACAGAGAATCTTTCACCCTGATGCCCCTGTTACCTAGCAGTAAATAGATACCTGGGAGTTAGACAGCTGTTACAGGCTGCTTCCTGGGTGTATTCACCTAGTTGATCTTGCGGGGGTTAAGCTCTGCTCTTTCGGCTTGCCTCTGAACTGTTAATCAACTGTTACTGACAATTTTTTTTCCACACACACACACACTCAGGAAGCAGCCCGTAACAGCTAACTAACTCCCAGGTACCTATTTACTACTAGGTAACAGAAGCATCAGGGTGAAAGAAAGTCTGCCCATCTTTTCTCGCCTGCGCCGGGATGAGTCGAGGTGAGGGGACAAGGTGTGTGTTGGGTGTCTGGGCTTTGACTCATATATTGAATTATTTAATAAAGATAATTAACATAAATCGAAGGACCACCCACTTTTGAGGAAAGAGGGAAAACAAATAAAATTGATTATAAAATTTGACACTATAGAACCAGTGCCTATGTTTGGTAATTGATTTAACAATCACTTAAAAGACAATGAATAGACTGTATTATTAATTGATTCAAGTCAAAGCCTCAAATATCAACATTGGGGGAGGGGGGGGGGTATATCTAGAAGTTCATATATATCTAGGAACCAGTGTGGTTTGTCACTAGTTCATTAAAGGGTTAGTAACAAGAATATTATATGATGGTTAAGCAAGAAATCATTCTCATTTAAAGTTCTTGAGGCTATCAAATTGTGCTAGATTTCTTAAATCATATAAATGAAATATTCTTGACTAATAATTAATTATCAACGTCACTTAATGAAATAAGATATAAATTGAAACTGATTCAGCTGCTTAGCTGTGATAGTGAACGAAGATGTAGAGTCGTGATGGCATCATTTGGTACTTGCTGTAACACGTGTGCCTGAGCGTGGCGTGGGAAACTGAGGAGACCACGGCCGCTTCAACACAGGCTGAAATTCCAACAAATGTACAAATTGTCTATACCAGATAAATTGTGTCATCACTATTCATTAGGAGGGACAGAGCAAAATCCTTAAGGACGTACTTATTGTTTGGGGAGGTCTAGCGACGTAACGATGGATACAGTGTCAGAAATTTAAAGGAGATCAATTAAATTATAAGAACACTTAACCTGTTGGTTATCCACCGATGCAATCCGCAGATCGCTATTAGGCCGATTAATAGCAAGGGCCTGGCGTTGTGGTTGGTAATTCGCCTCTCCCCGGACGCTCGTGCCGCAATTCTGGTGGCGTCTCTAGCAATGGCGTCGCTACCTCTCGTGTTGATAGCGTCGCTAGCAGTGGCCTCTCCACCCTCCTTCTCCCTCAACCCTCTCACACGCGTTTAGAATTGAATTTAGTAAAGACAGAAAATTCTTTTCGTGTCATTACTTTACGTAATGCGTTAATGAGAACAGGGTTGCAATTGTAGGGAATTAAATAATATCTATATTCTCGTTAAATGGTGTTAATCGAGAAATGGAGAGAATTTATATTTCCTCCATAGCGTTCGTATATAACAGATAAAACTGTTATTTAGTGATATTTTTAGTTAATAACTCTCGGTTATTGGATCATTAGTGATTATATTATCAGTAATTAATTATTATACAGAATACTGATAAAAGTAGAGAACCTTATTCAATTCTCTAATATATTGGTAATAATTATGTCCTACTGGACATTATCTGATTCAATATGCCTCTCGATGTCGTGAGAATTTTAGCAAATGACGCGCAGATAGAGAAATATTAATTTATGTTAGTATTACAGTTAGTAAGGTTAATTGATACTGTAATTAATACACAACAGTAGTGTATTGTGATACGTGTGTGGGTACACACCTAGTTGTACTCACCTAGTTGTGCTTGCGGGGGATGAGCTCTGGCTCTTTGGTCCCGCCTCTCAACTGTCAATCAACAGGTGTACAGGTTCCTGAGCCTATTGGGCTTTATCATATCTACACTTGAAACTGTGTATGGAGTCAGCCTCTACCACATCACTTCCTAATGCATTCCATTTGTCAACCACTCTGACACTAAAAAAGTTCTTTCTAATATCTCTGTGGCTCATTTGGGCACTCAGTTTCCACCTGTGTCCCCTAGTGCGTGTGCCCCTTGTGTTAAAGAGCCTGTCTTTATCAACCCTGTCGATTCCCATGAGAATCTTGAATGTGGTGATCATGTCCCCCCTAACTTCTGTCTTCCAATGAAGTGAGGTTTAATTCCCGTAGTCTCTCCTCGTAGCTCATACCTCTCAGCTCGGGTACTAGTCTGGTGGCTAACCTTTGAACCTTTTCCATTTTAGTCTTATGCTTGACTAGATATGGACTCCATGCTGGAGCCGCATACTCCAAGATTGGTCTGACATATGTGGTATATAATGTTCTGAACGATTCCTTACACAAGTTTCTAAAGGCCGTTCTTATGTTAGCCAACCTGGCATATGCTGCTGATGTTATCCTCTTGATATGAGCTTCAGGGGACAGGTCTGGCGTGATATCAACCCCCAGGTCTTTCTCTCTCTCTGACTCTTGAAGTATTTCATCTCCCAAATGGTATCTTGTATCTGGTCTCCTGCTTCCTACCCCCTATCTTCATTACATTACATTTGCTTGGGTTAAACTCTAACAGCCATTTGTTCGACCATTCCTGCAGCTTGTCCAGGTCTTCTTGAAGCCTCAAGCTGTCCTCCTCTGTCTTAATCCTTCTCATAATTTTGGCGTCGTCAGCAAACATTGAGAGGAATGAGTCTATACCCTCTGGGAGATCATTTACGTATACCAGAAACAGGATAGGTCCAAGTACAGAGCCCTGTGGGACTCCACTGGTGACTTCACGCCAGTCTGAGGTCTCACCCCTCACTGTAACTCTCTGCTCCCTATTGTTTAGGTACTCCCTTATCCACTGGAGCGCCCTACCAGTTACTCCTGCCTGTTTCTCCAGCTTATGCATCAACCTTTTATGGGGTACTGTGTCAAAGGCTTTCTGACAGTCGAAAAAAACGCAGCCATCCCACCATTCTCTTTTTTGTTTAATCTTTGTCACCTGATCGTAGAATTCAATCAAGCCTGTAAGGCAAGATTTACCCTCCCTGAACCCATGTTGATGGGTTGTCACAAAGTCTCTTCTCTCCAGATGTGTTACTAGGCTTTTTCTCACACTCTTCTCCATCACCTTGCATGGTATACAAATTAAGGACACTGGCCTGTAGTTCAGTGCCTCTTGTCTGTCACCCTTTTTGTATATTGGTACTACATTAGAAGTCTTCCATATTTCTGGTAGGTCCCCCGTTTCCAGTGACCTACTATACACTATGGAGAGTGGAAAGCAAAGTGCTCCTGCACACTCTTTCAATACCCATGGCAAGATTCCATCCGGCCCATCAGCTTTTCTCACATCCAGCTCCAATAGGTGCTTCTTGACCTCATCTCTTGTAATTTCGAACCTATCCAAGGTCACCTGGTTTGCTGCCACCTCTTCTAGCGCCGTGACATCTCCCTGTTCTATTGTAAAGACCTCCTGGAACCTTTTGTTGAGTTCTTCACACACCTCTTTATCATTCTCTGTGTACCTGTCCTCGCCCACCCTAAGTTTCATCACCTGTTCCTTCACTGTTGTCTTCCTCCTGATGTGACTGTGTAGTAGCTTTGGTTCGGTCTTGGCTTTATTAGCTATATCATTTTCATACCTTTTCTCAGCTGCTCTTCGCACACTGACATACTCGTTCCTGGTTCTCTGGTATCTCTCTCTACTTTCTGGTGTTCTGTTATTACGGAAGTTCCTCCATGCCCTTTGGTTCAGCTCCTTTGTGTGTGTGTGTGTGTGTGTGTGTGTGTGTGTGTGTGTGTGTGTGTGTGTGTGTGTGTGTGTGTGTGTGTGTGTGTGTGTACTCACCTATTTGTACTCACCTATTTGTGCTTGCAGGATCGAGCATTGACTCTTGGATCCTGCCTTTCCAGCTATCGGTTGTTTACAGCAATGACTCCTGTCCCATTTCCCTATCATACCTAGTTTTAAAAGTATGAATAGTATTTGCTTCCACAACCTGTTCCCCAAGTGCATTCCATTTTTCCACTACTCCCACGCTGAAAGAAAACTTCCTAACATCTCTGTGACTCATCAACTCATCTCATCTGAGTTTCCAGTTTCCACCCATGTCCCCTCGTTCTGTTATTATTACGTGTGAACATTTCATCTATTTCCACTTTGTCAATTCCCCTGAGTATTTTATATGTCCCTATCATATCTCCTCTCTCCCTTCTTTTCTCTAGTGTCGTAAGGTTCAGTTCCTTCAGCCGATCTTCATATCCCATCCCTCGTAACTCTGGGACAAGCCTCGTCGCAAACCTCTGAACCTTCTCCAGTTTCTTTATGTGTTTCTTCAGGTGGGGGCTCCATGATGGCGCGGCATACTCTAAGACGGGTCTCACGTAGGCAGTGTAAAGCGCCCTAAAAGCCTCCTCATTTAGGTTTCTGAATGAAGTTCTAATTTTCGCCAGTGTAGAGTACGCTGCTGTCGTTATCCTATTTATATGTGCCTCAGGAGTTAGATTAGGTGTCACATCCACTCCCAGGTCTCTTTCTCGAATCGTTACAGGTAGGCTGTTCCCCTTCATTGTGTACTGTCCCTTTGGTCTCCTGTCACCTAATCCCATTTCCATAACTTTACATTTACTGGTGTTAAACTCCAGTAGCCATTTCCCTGACCATCTCTGCAGCCTGATTAAGTCCTCTTGGAGGATCCTACAATCCTCGTCTGTCACAACTCTTCTCATTAATTTTGCGTCATCCGCAAACATTGACATGTATGATTCCACTCCTGTAAACATATCATTTACGTAAATTAGAAAGAGGATTGGTCCCAGCACCGATCCTTGAGGTACTCCACTTGTTACTGTTCGCCAGTCCGACTTCTCGCCCCTTACCATTACCCTCTGGCTCCTTCCTGTTAGGTAGTTCTTCACCCATACTAGGGCCTTTCCGCTTACTCCTGCCTGCCTCTCAAGTTTGTATAGCAGTCTCATGTGCGGTACTGTATCAAAGGCCTTTTGGCAGTCAAGAAATATGCAGTCTGCCCAGCCTTCTCTGTCCTGCCTTATCCTTGTTACTTTATCATAGAATTCTAAAAGGTTTGTTAGGCATGATTTCCCTGTCCAGAACCCATGTTGGTGCTTGTTTACAAACCCAATGCTCTCCAGGTGCTCAACAAGTCTTAGCCTAATTATTCTTTCAAGTATTTTGCAGGGGATGCTTGTCAGTGATACGGGTCTGTAGTTAAGTGCCTCCTCCCTATCACCTTTTTTGAAAATCGGTACGACATTTGCCTCCTTCCAGCAACTGGGCAATTCTCCCGACATAAGTGACTCATTAAAGATCATTGCCAGAGGCACGCTGAGAGCCTGCGCTGCCTCTTTAAGTATCCACGGTGATACTTTGTCTGGTCAAACAGCTTTATTTGCATCCAGTGTTGTCAACTGTTTCATTACATCCTCTGCTGTCACCTCTATATCTGATTTTACCTCGCTTTAGCAGTACCTCGCAGATTTTCTTGTCGCTTTCTGTATATGCCCCTTCTGTTTTCCTCAGTCTTGTCACTTGGTCATTTACCGACATCTTCCTTCTTATGTGGCTATGTAGTAATTTAGGTTGCTTTTTCGCTTTGACTGCAATATCATTCTCATAATTTCTTTCCGACACTCGTCTTATGTTAATGTAATCATTCCTAGCTCTGTTACATCTAATCCTGTTGTCCTCTGTCCTTTGTCTTCTGTACTTCCTCCACTCCCTCCTGCTTCTCACCTTTGCTTCCTGACACTGTCTATTAAACCATGGGTTATTATATTCCCTCCTGCTTTTTTCCTTTATTGTTGGAATAAATCTCTCTTCAGCCTCCTTGCATTTCAATATGACTTGGTTCATCATACCTTGCACTGTTTTTCCTCTAAGTTCTTCCTCCCACTGCACTTCTCCCAGGTAGTCCCTTATCCCCTGTAGTCCCCTTTTCTGTAATCAAGTCTCCTTTCCCGGACCTCTTGTCCTTTGGTCACAATTTTAAGCTCCATCACGTAGTCAAAGACTAGGACACAATGGTCACTAGCTCCTAGTGGTATTTCATGTTCCAACTGCTCGATGTCTTCTACATTCTGGGTGAAAATGAGATCTAATAGGCTGGGCGTATCCCCTCCTCTTTCCCTAGTATCTTCTTTCACATGCTGTGTTAGGAAATTCCTGTCAATAACGTCTACCAGCTTCGCTCCCCAGGTCTCCTCCCCGCCATGGGGATTCCTCGTTTCCCAATCTATCTCTCCGTGATTTAGGTCTCCCATGACCAGCAGCTTCGCTCTCATTCTATGCGCTAAAGTTGCTGACCTCTGCAGTTTATCTATACATGTCTTGTTGCTGTCCTCGTACTCCTGCCTGGGCCTTCTACTGTTTGGTGGGGGATTGTAGAGTATCAGCATTACAATCTTCTTCCCATCCACTGTCAGAGTTCCATGTATGAAGCTCGTGCTTTCATTGGTACCCGGATTTTCCAGCTCATCAAACTTCCATTTCCGCTTTACTAGTAGTGCCACTCCTCCTCCCTGTCTCTGTGTCCTTTCTTTTCTTATCACCTGGTACCCCTCTGGAAAGATTGCATCCGAGATCATGCCATTTATTTTAGTTTCCACTATTGCCACTATGTCTGGGTCTGCCTCACTAACTCTTTCTTTTATCTCTTCTGCTTTATTGGCTACCCCATCAGCATTGGTGTACCAAACCTTGAGACTCTTCTTGGAAACTCGGGTGTCAGAGTTCCCCCTTTCACCAGGGGTCTGGGGGGAACTAGGGGGTGTCTGGGGGGCAAGTGGGGCCTGTGGGGGTGAGTGGGGGGGTGCTAGGGGGGTGCCTGGGAGTGCCTGGTAGGCGAATGGGGTCTGGGCATCTAGGGGGGTAGGAAGGGCATAATGGGTCTGAAAGTTAGGGGTCTGAATAGCATAGGGGGGTTGAGAAATAGAGTGAGACTGAGAGTCAGATAGAGGTTGAGAGGTTGGGGGGAGAGGGATACTGAGGGCAGAGGGCTGAGATGAGAATGGAGCATGGGTGCTGGGAGTGGAAGAGAGGGTGTATTAGTTAGGGGGGAATCGGGGGTAGGTGGGGGTTTTGGGGTAGAAGAGGGGAAGAGGGAGATGGGGGAAGGTGTTAGGGGGTCACAAGGTGAGGGGGTTAAATGTGGGCTGGAGGTGCATAGGAGGGGTGAGGGTTGGGTGGGGTTTGGGGGTGAGTGGAAGAGGAGTGCAGTGGAAGCTGGGATGGAGTAGATGGAATTGAAGTCAATGTGTGTGTGTGTGTGTGTGTGTGTGTGTGTGTGTGTGTGTGTGTGTGTGTGTGTGTGTGTGTGTGTGTGTGTGTGTGTGTGTGTGTGTGTGTGTGTGTGTGTGTGTGTGTGTAAGTGTGTTGGATATTTCCAACATCGAATACAGCATTGTTGTATTCTCATTACTTATTACTAACCATACTTAATATTGTAGTAAGTAAAATTAAGAACTCGTAGAATTCTCCTGTACTAATAATTCATCTGTGCATTAGGCTAGAATTCTCACGTCACCTGACGCCAGTATTGCGTCAGATTTCTTTACAGTAAAACACATTATATTCAATTTGTGTGAGAATTAAATACGATTCTCCATAATTAAAGCATTCTGTATGACAACTGATTGCAGACGAATTGTTCTCTAACTAAAAGCCGAATAGAGAGTTAGAATTATACCGTCTACCTCGCGATAGTGTTAACGTCATCAATGAATGCCATGGGGAGACATTAATTCCTCTCCCTTATATATTTACTATTCTTAAATAGTTAAATAATAATATTTCGTTCCTCTAAATAATAAACCCGTCCAGTCTTTAGAGTTTCAAGCGCGAATGCGAGAAATATTAATGTTCAAGACAATAATTTGTGTCATGAACGTCGACTCGGCGTGGGTTGGGGGACGCCATCCTCAGTCGGTACGCGGACACGTGCAGAGCCGGAAGGAGGCAGAACTGTACTTACCGTACTCATAAACGACGCCATTGCCCAGCAAATCGGGCAGGTGTTATTCATCCGCAGATGAAAGCCGCCACTGTGAGGCGTGAACGACCTTGCAGATAATATCTTCAACTAGTGCTGGTGTTAAAAGAGGGACCCTAGACTTGGTTCCTGACGACACGTGATCAGCCAGCTTGAAACGCATCAATCCAGGATAGGTTCACCGGAGCCTGGGATGCGAAATTACGGCAATCTTAATACTTATACAGTGCCCACAGCTAAGTACCTTTTATTTGATGCATCATTTACAGGTTTAATAATAGCGGGGTGATTGCGCGTCACGCGGCGAGATAACACCTAATAACAGGTGATTAGAATTCCATCTCTAGATATCAATAATCTTGAATATGAATTGAGTAGTTAAATCAATTGCTACTGGTAGTTATTTATCTTGCAGCTCGAGAGACGAATTCCTCATGCTGTCTTCTCCATGTTAACCGTGCCATTCGTCAGTGTACCAGACTTGGAGATTAAGAGGACTTCCAGGGTTATCTAAAGGAACCTACTCCAAGCTAAGGCTTATTTCCTTTTTTCCATATTCTAGCAATTTGATACATTCAGAATGTTTCAACATAATGTGTGATTTACTGTAACTCATTGCTATGTTCATATTCATGTTCTTCTTTATATGAATAATATTATATTCAGCATTATTTATAGGATTAGATTATTATTAATTGAATTAGTGAACGAACCACACTGATTCCTGGACGTACTGACCTCCAGTAATAACCCCCCAATGTAGGTGTTTTAGGTTTGTTTCTTTAATAATACAGCCCATTAATTATTCCTATGATCATACTTTCTAGTCATATCCATAGTCACTGGTTTTCTCTAGAATTTTATCTAATGATCTGAAATTCTCAGTTTCCCTCTTTACTTTAAAAGCGGGTGGTCCTTCGTAATTTAATTTACTATTTTAATTATTAATTAATCAGAATCAAGCCCAAATATCCCAGATTATGGTCCTTATCGAACCGGATAGGCATTAAATCTATAATCAAATATTAACCATTAATAACTAATCCTTGTGTGATAGAAGCTAGACTAACTATTTAATTAATTGTGTCAACTAACATTGTAACACATCAGTTAGCCTAGATCACACTAACATATTGCTACTTTTACCTCATGTATAAAGTGGCTTTAGTGGGTCATAGCCAATTACCCACAACAATTAGACCTATACCTCACACCGAGGTGAGAATCTTTAGGTCACCAGGAGCAACAGCTCATAACTTTTACAATAACACCACCCTAACACCTGCGTTAGAGTGGCCTCACCACCTAACCATTATATACTTAGGTGGCAATGACATCCACCCCACTCGTCATCCAGCCGAGGTGATCAAACACCTCAAAAACATAATTTCTTCTTTCAAGCTCATCAGTGAATCAGTAGTATTCACATTAGTGGAGCCTCGCCAACCAAGTCAAGATAATCGTTGGGGAGTAACTCCGGAATACTACCTGAGAGCTGCAAAGTACATAAATTTCAGGCTGAAAAAACGAGTGAGATTGGATGCCACATATATCCAATTTACAGCCAGACCTTACAGACAGAACCTGAACAGAGACGGTGTACATTTGTCAGGGGAATCTAGGTTGCATGTGGTTGACAAGTTAATTAATACCATCAACCATCACAAAAGGCTGTGGCTAGCAAGCCAAACTTAACTGTACATAATTGTTCACCTGTGTGTGCAAGAACACTCTTATAAAACAAAAAAAAACAAAAATACAGCACAACTATATTTACCTTATTGCACCACAATAATCTTTACCCATGTTATTAGGTAGAATTTAGGCTGAGATTGTGCTGAATTTGGTACAAGCCCAGACTAAATAATTTTATAGTTCTTAGCTAGGAATTATTACGACTAGATCTAAAACTAGTCAGTGTTGTGTATATATTACATTATTTGTGCTGACCCTCTATAGGGTGGGATAAATTTTTGAGATAACTCTGATTGGAGTGTCTCCATAATATTTCTCTTGTATACATTATTTTGTGTATCTATTTTGTGTATTGCTGGATTATCTCCATTAACTCTGATGGTGATAAGGATGAGCTAACCGGACGAGAACTAATGGTGGAGTTCAGACAGTACACAAAATATCTAGCTATTTGTTGTTAGGTAGGTAGGTACATTCAACCTCAAGTGAGGTAAAATATAAAGTAGTCACCTTAATTTAGGCTACAATTAATGTTACCTGTTCACTAATGAACAAGTATCCAAGCTTCATTAGTAATACATACCCTAACACTGTGAAGTTTGAACCTAAGCCCAACATGGCTACTCCTGAACAATTGAGGAGAACCTACATTGGCCTTAAAGGTCACTTGACCAGATTAATCAATAAGGCTGATGACTTAACTAAAGATAATCCCATTGACTCTTATCATTTAGAGTCAACAGTTAGATTGGCTGATCTGAAATTTGATCAAGTCAGAACTGCAGGTCAATCTTATCTTGCTCTGCTAAATACTGTAGAAATTGATCCTGATGAAGTAAGTCAAATAGTAACCGACATCTCCCAATATGAAGAGGATACTCATGATAAAATTTTCAGGCTATCTAAATTAGCCAAACAGTCTGGATCCAATGCCAGCAACACTGGGTCTCACTTCAATAATCACTTACCTGAGGTTCGTTTACCTACTCTAGACTTGCCCACCTTTTCAGGATTAGATACAGAAAATTGGGATAATTTTTGGACTTCCTTTGAAGTTCACATCCATAAGAAACAGTCTCTAGACAAAGTTTCTAAATTTTCATACCTACTCAGTCTTCTCAAAGGAGAGGCTAAAAAGGTCATACATAACCTTAATCTTAATGAGAGTAATTATGCGGAAGCTATAAAACTCCTGAAGTTGAACTATTGCAACAAAGAGTTAAGTATAGCCACCCTTTATTATCAATTACTAGATCTGAATGCACCAAACAGTAGACCAGAGTCACTTCAAAGCTTCAGACTAGAAGTAGAGTCTCTAGTGAAGGCCTTAGGCACTAAGGTTAATATACCTAGTTCTGAATGGTCTATCAAGCTATTGTTACAGAGGAAATTACCTCGAAACGTCTTGACAGAGCTCTGCTCACATTATAATACTGAGTTTCTTACTCTCGATCAGATTTTCGAGGGGTTGAGGATCACAGTTAATAGGTTAAAGACTCATGACAAAATTAAACCTGAGTCCAAACCAATTAATACTGATGTTTCAGTCAAACCTAAACAGACTCCAAGTAAGTCTAATAAATATAAAACCAAACCTACTACATCCACCAGGAAAAGAAGTGGAAATGTAGGTACCTACTCAGTATCTCCTTCAGAGATAACTCATGACTTGTCTACTAAAGAGACTAAGTCTATTAATCAAAGAAAGTGTCTGTTCTGCAATCAGGAACACATCACTTCCCAATGCTCAGCTTATCCTACGTATAATGCTAGAGTTAAAAGGTTACAGGAATTGCACAAATGCACTAAATGTATGGGTTCTCATGATCCCAAGAAATGTGCAGTACCACTACGTACTTGCAACCGTTGTAACCAGGGTGTACACCACTACGCCTTATGTAGGAAATCTCCTACACCAACTATGCCCACTGGAGAGAATTTTACTAATTCTACTTCAGTGCAATATTGTAAAGTACATCACAAAGTGAATGTACTCGCTACTGAGTCAGGCAACAGTACTACCTTGCCTACTGCTCAGCTTAAATTAATAAACCGAAGATCTAGAATTAACAGTAGAGGTCTCTTTGACCAAGGTTCCCAAAAAACCTTCATCACACAACAGTTGGTAGATGATTTAAATTTAAAACCTACCAAAAGTGTGAAGTTAAACATTTCTGGTTTCCTATCAAATAGTGGACCACGTGACTACAAGGTAGTTAAATTACTAGTTAGACTAGGATCCTCTGCTAGCCCAATCCATGCGGTGGTAGTGGATAAGATTCCTACGGACCTACAGGTCACAGGATTAGCTCGCACAGCGAGACACCTTAAGCGAAACCGCATGAGGCTAGCGGATCATAAAATAAATTCCGATTGTCTCACAGATATTGGAATATTAATAGGCGCGGATCATTATTACAAGTTTATCACTGGATGCACTAGGCAAAATGGTATGAATTTGTTGTCATCCGCAGGTGGCAAATTGCTCACAGGACCCGTGCTTTTCAGACAAGGTCCAGCGCCCACAAACCAACAAACCAATAATGTAATTGTGGCGTGACTAGGCTTAGAGCAGTCACCCCTACGCTTCAGGGAAATAGCCGAGGACATTGAGTCTGACCCACCAATACATCGTTTGTGGGATTTAGGTACGTTAGGCATCATCCCTGAGCAACCAAGTCCTGATGATACATGGACTTACCAGCAATATCTGGATACAGTTGTCTACTCAAATAAACAATACTGGGTAAGACTTCCATGGAAGTTAGATCATCCCCAACTTCCAGTGAATTATTTTATGGCAGCCTCACAATTGCGGTCTCAATTAACACGACTGCAGAAGCAGCCAGAAAAATTAACCATGTATCACCAACTTATCCAACAACAACTTAACAACAAGTTCATTGAAGTTGTTGAACACGATGACCGAAAAACAGGTCATTATTTACCACACCATGCTGTGGTGAAAGACTCACTGACAACACCTATTCGTATTGTCTTTAATTGCAGTGCTAAAGTAAAGCCTAATAGTGTGTCTCTAAATGAATGTCTCCAAACGGGACCTAGCCTAACACAAAGGCTACATGACGTGTTGTTACGATTTCGCACAGGCATTTATGCCTACACTGCTGACATCAGCAAAGCCTTTCTCCGAGTAGGATTGCAGGAGGAAGATCGTGACTACACAAAATTCCTCTGGTACAAGGATCCACTGGATCCTAACAGTGATATAATCACCTATCGGTTCGCCTCTGTATTATTTGGTGCTACATCCTCACCGTTTCTTTTGCAAGCAACACTAGACACGCATTTGAGGAAATCAGACAGCCCTTATAAGGCAACCATTAGCGACAACTTATATGTTGACAATTTCCAGGGGACAACTAATGATCAAGCTGATCTGGTAGAAATCTACCATGAGGCTAACCGTGAACTGTTAGGAGCTAATATGCCTCTACAGTCATGGGCCTCAAATAATAAACTGCTTAACCAGTTAATTGAGAAAGAATTTCCCGATTATCAGGTACCCAGTAACTTAAAGGTTCTAGGCGTGGAATGGAACACCAGCACTGACGAGATGAATGTCAAGTCAGTGCAAACTGATAACTCAACCCTTACCATGAGAACACTGCTCTCATTTGTCAGCCAACCATTTGACCCTTTAGGCCTACTTAGTCCTATATTAATAAGGGGCAAACTCCTAATGCAGGAGTGCTGGCAACAACATATGGGATGGGATGATCCGTTACCAAGTGAGTTACAAGCCAAATGGCAAATACTCTCAACGGATTTTAATCAGTTAGGTGTTTTGAAATTTCCACGTAATGCTTCAGGACCAAACTTACCCACCAATTTGCACGTTTTTAGCGATGCCTCTGGCAAAGCATATGGCGCAGTAGCCTATTTAGTTAACAGTGCTCAATCAATTTTACTCACATCAAAAGCAAGAGTTGCTCCCATCAAAAAGAGATCCTTACCTCAGATGGAGTTGACTGCATTGCTAGTGGGAGTAAGATTGGCCCATTGCCTGGCAAAAACACTCAGTAATATCCACTTTGGTGAGATTGTAGTGTGGTCAGACAACGAGGCAGTCTTACAATGGGTAAGAAACAATAACAACAAAACTCCTTACGTCAGTAATCGCGTCAGGGAGATTCATGATTTATCCGCAGGTTATAAGTTTAGACATGTCCCTACTAAGGACAATCCTGCAGATTATTTGTCAAGAGGATTGACATTAAAACAACTTGTCAAATCTTCGCTGTGGTTCAACGGACCTTCATGGCTTGTTGGTGGTCAGTGGCCCAAACAGAAGCCACAAGTCATAGTGACCAGTATCACCGCTCCCATGAAGGAACCAGAGCCTCAGCGAACATTAGCCATTAATCCTCATCATTATTCCAATTTAAGCAAATTGTTACGAGTGACTGCACACGTGTTTGATTTCCTCTCTAAAGTAGGAATACGACACAAATTTCCCAATCCTGTTCATTATTGGATTAAGCGGGCGCAGCAAGAGACTTACGGAAGTGAATTTGAGAATCTTCCGGATAAACTCACTAAATCTCTGGGCATCTGGTACGATGTCAACACTCATAACATACTACGATGTGGAGGACGTTTGCTACATGCAAAGATTGACTTAGACACTAAGAACCCAATCCTTTTACCTCGCCACCACATCATAACTAAACTTTTTGTCTTACATCACCACCAATATGGTACCCTACATGGTGGAGTTTTAGATACTCTCACTGACCTTAGACAAAGGTACTGGCTTCCTCAAGGTCGTCAGACTGTTAAGACCATTATTAAATCTTGTGTAATCTGTAAGAGATACGACGCTAGAGTCTGTCCTTACCCAGGACCTCCTCCACTCCCAGAAGAGCGAGTAGTTCATCTTCGTCCATTCGAAACCACTGGAGTAGATTATACAGGAGCCTTACTCCTCACTGGTAACCCAGATAATATACCAGTGAAGGCGTACATTTGTCTCTTTACATGTGCTACAACCAGAGATGTGCACTTAGAGGTCACCCCAGACATGAGTGCTGAAGCTTTCATTCAAGCTTTCCGCAGATTTGCTGCCCGTCGATCATGTCCTAGATTAATGATATCAGACAACGGATCTAATTTTGTAGCGGGAGAAAGTTGTTTGCGAGAAGTCTGGAACCACCCTGAAGTGCAATCAGTCTTACAAAGAAGACAATGTCACTGGAAATTCATAGCACCAAGAGCCCCTTGGCAAGGTGGTTTCTATGAGCGAATGATAGGCACAGTCAAAAGATGTCTAAGGAAAACGTTACACCGACAAAAGGTCAGTTACTCAGAACTCCAAACTATTGTGGAAATCGAGGCACGAGTCAATAACCGCCCGATCACCTACCTGTCTGATGATTACACCCAGAGAGAACCACTGAGCCCCTCTCACTTGATCCATGGAGGTCTACTGAGCCCTCTCATCCCCTTAGCCGAAGAGGACCCTGTAGACCCGTCCCATGTGACCAGAGGAGACTTGGTGGAAAGCTACCAGCATCTTTCTAGAGTTATTAACAGGTGGAATGAGGTGGGGACTCGAGAATACCTCACAGCTCTACGAGAGTACCACTACGGAGCTTCAAGTCCTTACAATAAGGTACAATTAAAACCTGGAGACCTTGTACTAGTCGACAGTGATGGACCAAGGTCCGAGTGGCCTATAGGAAAAATCGTCACCATTCACCCAGATCGACAAGGTGTCCTAAGAGTGGTTAAGGTCTTATGCAAAGGCAACACTACTCTAAAAACTTTAGAGAAGCTGGTTCCCCTAGAACTGACTGAACAAGAATATCAGTCAGATCCAGCTTCCCCAGTAATTTCAGAGGACAATGAATTTGTTCCTCCAAGCAACCGTCCCACTAGAGCTGCAGCTCAACAATGTAGGCGGAATTTGCGAGCCTATTATAACTCTGAAGAAGAATAATTTCCTTCATTTCCCACTAAGAAAACTGTGCTGATACTACGATGTGATATCACGTAACGAAACATTACACGTCACTGTGACCCAAGATATCGCATCACTGTAGGTTCTGTTAGTTTAAATTGGGAGAGTTAAATTTTATAAATATTGTGTAGGCTACAAACAACATGTTTCCATTGACATGTGAATAACAAGACTCAAATTCTTGTAAGTCCTTGATAAATCCGGGACGTTCGTTATGTGTGTACTAACATACTAACATATTAACATACTAATGTATTAATCTTAATATCACTTCGGGATAGGTCAGTACAACACAGTACACTGCGACCCTGGGAATCCCCCCCCGGAGTTATGTTGGATATTTCCAACATCGAATACAGCATTGTTGTATTCTCATTACTTATTACTAACCATACTTAATATTGTAGTAAGTAAAATTAACAACTCGTAGAATTCTCCTGTACTAATAATTCATCTGTGCATTAGGCTAGAATTCTCACGTCACCTGACGCCAGTATTGCGTCAGATTTCTTTACAGTAAAACACATTATATTCAATTTGTGTGAGAATTAAATACGATTCTCCATAATTAAAGCATTCTGTATGACAACTGATTGCAGACGAATTGTTCTCTAACTAAAAGCCGAATAGAGAGTTAGAATTATACCGTCTACCTCGCGATAGTGTTAACGTCATCAATGAATGCCATGGGGAGACATTAATTCCTCTCCCTTATATATTTACTATTCTTAAATAGTTAAATAATAATATTTCGTTCCTCTAAATAATAAACCCGTCCAGTCTTTAGAGTTTCAAGCGCGAATGCGAGAAATATTAATGTTCAAGACAATAATTTGTGTCATGAACGTCGACTCGGCGTGGGTTGGGGGACGCCATCCTCAGTCGGAACGCGGACATGTGCAGAGCCGGAAGGAGGCAGAACTGTACTTACCGTACTCATAAACGACGCCATTGCCCAGCAAATCGGGCAGGTGTTATTCATCCGCAGATGAAAGCCGCCACTGTGAGGCGTGAACGACCTTGCAGATAATATCTTCAACTAGTGCTGGTGTTAAAAGAGGGACCCTAGACTTGGTTCCTGACGACACGTGATCAGCCAGCTTGAAACGCATCAATCTAGGATAGGTTCACCGGAGCCTGGGATGCGAAATTACGGCAATCTTAATACTTATACAGTGCCCACAGCTAAGTACCTTTTATTTGATGCATCATTTACAGGTTTAATAATAGCGGGGTGATTGCGCGTCACGCGGCGAGATAACACCTAATAACAGGTGATTAGAATTCCATCTGTAGATATCAATAATCTTGAATATGAATTGAGTAGTTAAATCAATTGCTACTGGTAGTTATTTATCTTGCAGCTCGAGAGACGAATTCCTCATGCTGTCTTCTCCATGTTAACCGTGCCATTCGTCAGTGTACCAGACTTGGAGATTAAGAGGACTTCCAGGGTTATCTAAAGGAACCTACTCCAAGCTAAGGCTTATTTCCTTTTTTCCATATTCTAGCAATTTGATACATTCAGAATGTTTCAACATAATGTGTGATTTACTGTAACTCATTGCTATGTTCATATTCATGTTCTTCTTTATATGAATAATATTATATTCAGCATTATTTATAGGATTAGATTATTATTAATTGAATTAGTGAACGAACCACACTGATTCCTGGACGTACTGACCTCCAGTAATAACCCCCCAATGTAGGTGTTTTAGGTTTGTTTCTTTAATAATACAGCCCATTAATTATTCCTATGATCATACTTTCTTATATCCATAGTCACTGGTTTTCTCTGGAATTTTATCTAATGATCTGAAATTCTCAGTTTCCCTCTTTACTTTAAAAGCGGGCGGTCCTTCGTAATTTAATTTACTATTTTAATTATTAATTAATCAGAATCAAGCCCAAATATCCCACAAAGTGTATGTGTGTGTGTATTATTATAGATTGTGTGTTGGTGGTGTTGTCGCTGTTCCTCCTTTGCAGACAACCCAACCCACAACTCGGTAGAGTGCTTATACCTCACTAGGAGATCACCCCTGGGTGCTTCTGGCTCTTGGAGAGGGGCTCAACGTCACACGTTTAGGGGATGCGGCTCCAACACTTAGCCTCGTTGTCACGTGCACACACCCACTCGAGCCGCTGTGACTCCCCAGTCTCTCCTCATGAGATATGATCTCCTCAATCCCCTATGACTTATTAGTATTACCTTCTACCCTGTCCACAGCAGTGGTTCTTGGTTCTTTCTCTCTCTCCTTCTTTACTACCTCCTGGGAAGCCTCACTAGGACAAGGGCAAACACCAGCAAATTGGGATACATTTACTGGACAAAGCACATACACGATACATACACACATATAATAATAATGAATCCTATAATACTCTATAATATTACAATCAGGTTGCACTCCAACACCATCAGAACGCTATCATCAGCTTATCAAGTGGTATCCAATTTTCTGATTCACCACCTGATACTATCAACCTCCTCAAGTAGATCAAGTCTACATACACTGTTGCACCATCAGCAAGAGAATATATATATGTATCTATAAATGTGTACAAAGAAAATCAGCATGTGAATGCAATAACATATATCAGTATAAATGTTCCTTGATACACAACAATGATCAATCGATCACTCTATCAGTCCTAGAACACACACGTCTGTAGGTAATCCAGCCTACGATTGTAACTCTAAACTTCAGTATAAAACACTTCTTGACGTGAGAATGCAAACAACCACTCACCTCTCACTGCGTCTTGCACTCTAATGACAACTGAACACTATCAACTCCCTACAAGTAATCCACCAGAACTTCCCTTCCACCTCTGGAAGTTCACTACCCTGGTATCTTCAGGTTCTTCCGGGCTTCACTACCAGGATCCTCTGCAGCTCCTCCAGGCTGCTATCATGAAGTTCCCTCGAGCAACTATGGTGCTTCACCACCTCTGCAGAAGCACGTGACACTCCTCTTCACTGCTTCTCCTCACAGCTCGAGGTCCTCTGCTCCACTACCTTGGAGTCTCATCAACTACTCCCTCTGTGCTGGCTTCGAAGTTCTCAGCAACTTCTTCCCCAAAGACAAACCTGCAACCCATCGACACTCCAATAAAATTGTTTCCCCTTTAACACATAAACAAAAATAATCACACAATATGTTTGCCTCAAACCTCTATCTATCCTCTACACACAGAGAGAGAGTGGACTCCCCCATTTTGGGCGGGTCCATACTCCACCTCGACCCGGCGGCGGTCCTCACACGCTGGGAGGGTCTTCCACCGTCAGGAACCAGGCTCCCTCATTTGCCTGCCAGCGCTCAGAGGGGACGGACGTTGCTCCGTGTTCCTCCCTCTCCACTCTCTTATTTTAGGCTTTCTGCCTTATCAAAACATATCTAACTTATCAATAAACATTGCTACTGTCGCTGGGCACACGACCAACTACAAGCAACCACTATGAACTGGCGTATATCGTGCTTACCACAGATTGTCTGGTCGAGGGCGCTCCTCCCTCTGCCGAAGCTTGGTCAGGGCGCTTCCACGGCCCACAATAATGCCTCTGGGCGGTTTAATACTCTCCTCTTCGACCAGGACTTGAGACCACAACGTTCCCAGCTCAGTTCCACAGCTGGCACGTCTACACACTTCTCTTCTCTTGGAGATATATCACTAGGGGTTCCCTTCTGACGGGAGCTCGAACGGAGTGCAGCTTTCCCCTGCGATGTCTGGCACTCAAGTGAGGTCAAAGCCCCTCCAGAAGCGAGCCTCACGCCTCCAGCAAAATGTCCACATCTCCTAGCCAGTCATTTATCTGTTTTCTTCTTCACTGCCCATAATCTCAAATTGTTTATCATATCCAACCAGCTATTTTACATATGTGTTATCACCTCTACATTTCTTAGACCTTCTGGTTAGGTCAGGTTTGATAGAATAATTCTCAAAGGGGAGACTCGTTTTTCGGCTACCTGGGATCATAACACTCCCTCCCCCTTGTTATTTGAGAATTATTCTAGTGGCTAGGCTCGAGATAACGCATCAGCCACTACATTGTCTCGCCCTCTTATGTGCGTTATCACCAGGTCATACTCTTGGAGCGATAAAAACCATCTGGTTAATCTCTGGTTTGCATGCTTCATTTTCTTCAGGAAAACTAGGGGATTATGGTCTGTATACACCGTCACTGGGTGTCCTCCCCCACTCACATACACTTCAAAATGTTTCAATGCCATCACCAGGGCCAAAGTCTCTTTCTCGACTGTACTATACGACCTCTGGTGCTTAACGAACTTCTTCGAGAAGAAGGACACGGGGCGGTAAATTCCATCATTCTGCTGCGTCAGTACAGATCCAGCCCCTATATCACTGGCATCTACAAACAACGTAAACGGCGCTCCAAAATTGGGTGACACTAGTACAGGCGCCTCGGTCAACAGTCTTTTGGTCTTTTCAAACGCCTCTTGTGCTGTTCCATTCCACTCCCACTTCTTGCTCTTTGACAGCAAACTCGTCATAGGAGCGGCTATGGTGGAGAAATTTTCGCAGAACTTCCGGTAATATCCAATCATACCGAGGTATCTCAACAATTCTTTCTTACTCCTGGGTACTGGGAAATTGTCAATGGCCTCCACCTTTGTTCTTACCGGAGCAACCTCGCCTTGCCCTACAATATATCCAAGGTACTCCAGGCGGGCTCTCCCGAACTCGCTTTTCGCTAAGTTGATCGTCATGTTGGCCTTCTCCAACCGATCAAACAAATCTAAAAGTCGATCCACGTGATCCTTCCAGGCATCAGCGAACACCACAATATCATCGATGTACACTGCACATCCAGTCGCACCTTGTAATACTTGATTCATTACTCGTTGAAAACAACTACCACTATTCTTCATTCCGAACGGCACCACTTTATATTGGTACAAGCCGTCGGGTGTCACGAACGCTGAGATCCTCTTGGCCTCCTCAGACAGGGGAATCTGGTAGTATCCCTTCAACAGGTCTATCTTCGAGACATACCGTGCACTCCCAATCCGATCTATGCAATCATCAATGCGCGGTATCGGAAACGAGTCAGCGACTGTGACTGCATTCACTTTCCTATAATCGGTGCAGAACTGGTACGTGCCATCACTCTTCTTCACGAGGAGGCACGGCGAACTCCAGTCACTGTCGCTAACCTCTGCCAAGTCGTTATCTAGCAGATACTTCACTTATGCTCTCATTGCCGCTGCTTTCTCCGGGTTAACTCTGTAAGGGTGCTGCTTGATGGGCTCAGCACTCCCTACATTCACTTCGTGCACCGTTCCGCGGTGTCTTCTAGGCACGTCCGTGAATAACGACTTATTCCTCCGTAGGATCTCTACTAGCTCCTGGCGTTGGTCATCCTCCAAATGACCCAGACGCTCACCTATCTTGGCCAGGCTTTCCGTATTTGATATCTTCGCGCCATCGGCCCTCTCTAACTTACAGTTCTCCTCTTCTATCCCTTTGCCGTCTCCTACACAAAGCACAGTCGCCTGCAATGGGGTTTCCATCTGTTCTTCACCGCCTAGAGGCTTATCTCTGTCATAGTACCTCTTTATCATGTTCACGTGGCAAACCTGTGACTTCCTCGGACGATCTGGGATGTGGATTACATAATTCACATCCCCTAATGCCTTCTGGATGGTATATGGACCACAAAATCTCGACTCGTATATACTTCCTTTTACCGGTAGTAGGACTAACACCTGATCTCCTTGAAATTTCCTGCCCTTCGCCTTCCTGTCGTGGTACCTTACCATCTCTGCCTGGGATGTTCTCAAATTTTCCTTGGCCAAATCTCTGGCCCTAGAGAGTCGCTCTCTAAAAGTTTTCACATATTGTCCCACGTCCACCTTAGGCCTATCCACGGTGAGCTGCTCCTTCAGCGCGCCCACTGGGCTCCTCACGGAGTGGCCGTACACCAGTTGAAATGGGGTGAATCTGAGTGATTCTACTATCGCATCCCTGATGGTGAACAACACGGATGGTAATGCCTCGTCCCAACTACTCCCTTCCTCTGCGCAGTATATCCTCAACAAGCTCTTCAGCGTTCCATGGAAACGTCCCAATGCTCCCTGCGACTGAGGGTGATACGGTGACGAGCTCACTTGCTCTACCCTCCATCCTTTCACAGTTTCCCTTAACAACTTCGACTGGAAAACACTCCCCTCGTCCGTCTGGATAACCTTGGGCATTCCTACCCACGCAATGTAGTTCTGTAGTCTATCCAGAACGGCTCTCGACGTCACTCTTCTCAGGGGGATTGCTTCGGGGAAACGGGTGGCCGTGCACATTATGGTCAGTAAGTACTCATGGCCTTTTCTGGTCCTTGGCAACGGACCTACACAGTCTATCAAGACTCTCTCAAAAGGCTCGCCAAATGCCGGTATGGGCTTTAAGGGTGCCTTTGGTATAGCCGGAGCCAGCTTACCTGCACGTTGGCACGCCAAACATGTCCTACAATACTTCTTTACCTCCTTCCACACGTTCGGCCAGTAGAAGTGCTCCTGCACCTTATTTAAGGTCTTCTTCACCCCTAAGTGCCCTGCTATATCTACGGAGTGGGCTAGTTCTAACACGGCCGCCCTAAACTCCTTTGGCACTAACACTTGGTGCTTCTCCAACCATACCTTATCTGCGCCGGCCTTGTCCGGTCGCCACTTCCTCATTAGTACGTCATCGTCCAAGTAGTAATACACGGGGGACTCCGGACAAGAGTTTTCCCCTTTTGCCTCCCTGATTAGATCTATAAACTCCTCTTTCTGAGCCCTAATCAGGTCCGCTCGGTTCACCCTGAACTTTTCAGCTAGGGTCATCTTCACTTCCTGTCTCCTCGAATCCTCATTCTTCTGAGCTGGATCTTCATCGAACAGCCCAGACATGTCCATGTTGACCTCCTCCCTTGGTGGAGTCGACACTGCTATATCATCTCCAATGTCTTCCTCGGCGGCTACGTCCGACTCTGTCACTACACAGGCCGGGTATACGATGACTTGACTGTCCTCTGCCTCATCTTCAAGGATGCTGGCTAGATCTATCTTGTGCGGCGTTCCACTTGTACCGCGGTCCTTCTGGTTTACCTCCGGCACAGCTTTTACTATCAGCTCTGGCAACACCTTGGACCCACACAAGTCGTTCCCCAGGATCACTTGGACTCCTGGAACAGGTATGTTGGGGCACACTCCCAACATCACCTCCGCCGACAAATAATCTGACTTCAACTGGACAGCACACACGGGCATGTCACTCTTAGACAACAACCCATGAACCTTTATCCTCCTACTGCCAGCTAACAGTCGATCATTTCTTATTAGGCCTCTCAGAATCAAGCTCTGATTGACTCCAGTATCCCTGAGGATACTAACCTCCACCTCGGGTTGACCTTCTATGCCGACCCAACCTTTACTAATGAACGGCCTATACCGCTCGTTCATCAAAACTACCTTCTGTGGTTTGTCTTGTTGTACATCAACGTACTTCCTCCGGGGATCACATGTGGTCAGGGTCACGACTCTCTTGCCCTGCCGACAATCTCGCATCATGTGACCTGATCTGTTGCACTTGTAGCATCTCATTTGGGAGAAATCTCTCCTATACGCCCCCGAGTGGCTCTGACTCTGCCCACTCGTATTGGAGTTCCTCGGGCCAGATGTACTACTCATACTCTGTGGAGCTTCATTGGACTCTTGTCTCCTCTGCACATTTTTATTTTCCTGCTTACCTCCAGCAGGCGGACTCGGCAACTTTCCTTCTTGGGGCTTAAAACTAGCTGATCTGCTTGTCTGCCCCCCAAAACTTCTTCCTCCCCAGACTCCACTGGGTCTGCTATTGCTGCGTCTCGCCTCGCTTCTCACTCTGTTCTCCCTTAAGCTCTTGTACGCTTCAGTAATCATATCCGCCCTATCTGCGGCATCTTTCACCTCCTTTATCCCTGCTTCTTGGATCTTGAACTTTGTTTCGGGATGCATCATCTCCAAGAACTTCTCCATGACCATCAGTTGCTTCAGGCCAGTGTAAGATCCAACTCCAGCAGCCTCAATCCACTTCTGGAATCGTCTTTCCAGATCTCTTGCTGTCTCAGCAAAAGTACACGCTCCAACTTTGATCACTTCTCTGAAGCGCTTCCTATAAGCTTCTGGGGTTAACTGAAACGAGCGCAATATGCTGCTCTTTACTGTGGCATAATCCTGGCACTCTTCCAGTGACAATTGGGTGTATGCCTCCCTGGCTGCACCGGTCAATCTTAACTGGACCAGCTGGGCCCATTCCTCTTGTGGCCACTCCTTGATGCTGGCAACTTTTTCAAAATGCTCGAAGAAGCTCTCTGCCTCTTCGGGAACAAACAAGGGAATGTCCTTCTCCCTAACCCTAACATCTGGTGGGTGTGATACCTGGGTGGTGCTCTCTGGCAACCCATGTTCGATCCTTTGCTCAGCCAAGGTTCTATTCGCTTCTATCTGCATTTGTTTTGTTTTCTCTTTTTCTTTTTCGACCTGGGCTTTTTCTTTTTCGACCTGGGCTTTTTCTTTTTCGACCTGGGCTTTTTCTTTTTCTTGTTCCAACTCCAGTTCCCTTATTCTGGTTTTCTCTTTTTCTTTCTCCACCTCTAGTCTTGCTTTCTCTTTTTCTTTCTCCTGTTCCAACTCCAGTTCTCTTACTCTGGTTTTCTCTTTTTCTACTTCCAGTCTGGTTTTCTCTTTTTCTACTTCCAGTCTGGTTTTCTCTTTTTCTACTTCCAGTCTGGTTTTCTCTTTTTCCTTCTTGGCTTCATTTTTCATCTGGAGTTCTAATCTCATCTTTTCCAGCTGGAACTGTCTCTCCTTGTCCTCTCGTTGTTGCTGCATCTGGAGCTCTAACTGGAATCTCTCCAAGCTCCTATTTCGGCTACTCCTGCTACTGCGGCTACTCTTGCTGCTCCTACTCGATCCATGGGATCTCACTTCATCCTGCCCATCATCCTCCTTTCCACTTTCAGCTCCTTTCTGGGCTCTTTGCTCTGCCGCTTCACTTTTGGCTCTTAACTGCCTCAGGATCTCATCCTTCATCCCAGCTACTTTAGATGCTTTCAACCTAATGCCACATTTTTCTGCTATTTGTTTCAATTGATCCCTCGTGCAACCTTTTAAGTCCTCAGGCTTGCCTGACTCCACAAATGCTTGCACCTTATCCATCTTGTCCTGTGAGTCTTCCCAAGAGAGAGAATATACACCTGCGGTCACACAGTTTATCTATTTCAGCAAGGGGTGTACAAATCCACTCTTGGACAGGGTGTGGGTGTGTAAGTTCACTCTCCCGGACACAGGCCCCCAATTTATTATAGATTGTGTGTTGGTGGTGTTGTCGCTGTTCCTCCATTGCAGACAACCCAACCCACAACTCGGTAGAGTGCTTATACCTCACTAGGAGATCACCCCTGGGCGCTTCTGGCTCTTGGAGAGGGGCTCAACGTCACACGTTTAGGGGATGCGGCTCCAACACTTAGCCTCGTTGTCACGTGCACACACCCACTCGAGCCACTGTGACTCCCCAGTCTCTCCTCATGAGATATGATCTCCTCAATCCCCTATGACTTATTAGTATTACCTTCTATCCTGTCCACAGCAGTGGTTCTTGGTTCTTTCTCTCTCTCCTTCTTTACTACCTCCTGGGAAGCCTCACTAGGACAAGGGCAAACACCAGCAAATTGGGATACATTTACTGGACAAAGCACATATATAATAATAATAATACATACATACACACATATAATAATAATGAATCCTATACTCTATAATATTACAATCAGGTTGCACTCCAACACCATCAGAACTCTATCATCAGCTTATCAAGTGGTATCCAATCTTCTGATTCACCACCTGATACTATCTACCTCCTCAAGTAGATCAAGTCTACATACACTGTTGCACCATCAGCAAGAGAATATATATATGTATCTATAAATGTGTACAAAGAAAATTAGCATGTAAATGCAATAACATATATCGGTATAAATGTTCCTTGATACACAACAATGATCAATCGATCACTCTATCAGTCCTAGAACACATACGTCTGTAGGTAATCCAGCCTACGATTGTAACTCTAAACTTCAGTATAAAACACTCCTTGACGTGAGAATGCAAACAACCACTCACCTCTCACTGCGTCTTGCACACTAATGACAACTAAACACTATCAACTCCCTACAAGTAATCCACCAGAACTTCCCTTCCACCTCTGGAAGTTCACTACCCTGGTATCTTCAGGTTCTTCCGGGCTTCACTACCAGGATCCTCTGCAGCTCCTCCAGGCTGCTATCATGAAGTTTCCTTGAGCAACTATGGTGCTTCACCCTTCTGCTAGGGTCCCCTACTGATCTCCAGGCTGCTACACCATGAAGTTCCCTCGAGCAACTATGGTGCTTCACCACCTCTACAGAAGCACGTGACACTCCTTTTCACTGCTTCTCCTCACAGCTCGAGGTCCTCTGCTCCACTACCTTGGAGTCTCATCAACTACTCCCTCTGTGCTGGCTTCGAAGTTCTCAGCAACTTCTTCCCCAAAGACAAACCTGCAACCCATCGACACTCCAATAAAATTGTTTCCCCCTGTAACACATAAACAAAAATAATCACACAATATGTTTGCCTCAAACCTCTATCTGTCCTCTACACACAGAGAGAGTGGACTCCCCCGTTTTGGGCGGGTCCATACTCCACCTCGACCCGGCGGCGGTCCTCACACACTGGGAGGGTCTTCCACCGTCAGGAGCCAGGCTCCCTCAGTTGCCTGCCAGCGCTCAGAGGGGACGGACGTCACTCCGTGTTCCTCCCTCTCCACTCTCTTATTTTAGGCTTTCTGCCTTATCAAAATATGTCTAACTTATCAATAAACATTGCTACTGTCGCTGGGCACACGACCAACTACAAGCAACCACTATGAACTGGCGTATATCGTGCTTACCACAGATTGTCTGGTCGAGGGCACTCCTCCCTCTGACGAAGCTTGGTCAGGGCGCTTCCACGGCCCACAATAATGCCTCTGGGCGGTTTAATACTCTCCTCTTCGACCAGGACTTGAGACCACAACGTTCCCAGCTCAGTTCCACAGCTGGCACGTCTACACACTTCTCTTCTCTTGGAGATATATCACTAGGGGTTCCCTTCTGACGGGAGCTCGAACGGAGCGCAGCTTTCCCCTGCGATGTCTGGCACTCAAGTGAGGTCAAAGCCCCTCCAGAAGCGAGCCTCACGCCTCCAGCAAAATGTCCACATCTCCTAGCCAGTCATTTATCTGTTTTCTTCTTCACTGCCCATAATCTCAAATTGTTTATCATCTCCAACCAGCTATTTTACATATGTGTTATCACCTCTACATTTCTTAGACCTTCTGGTTAGGTCAGGCTTGATAGAATAATTCTCAAAGGGGAGACTCGTTTTTCGGCTACCTGGGATCATAACAGTATGGAAAAAAATAGTTAGTTAGTAGTTAGTAACAGTTGATTGATTGACAGTCGAGAGGCGGGCCGAAAGAGCAGAGCTGAACCCGTGCAAGCACAACTAGGTGAATACAACTAGTGAAATACACATAATACATACTAGTGAAATACACATAATACATACTAGTGAAATACACATAATACATACTGGTGAAACACTAATATGATTCACACTGGGGAAACTCTCATGTGAGAAGTTAAGGTTTATCCCTCATGTGATTAGTTAAGGGGAATCACTCTATTCGTACCAGTATTTGTGCTTGCTTGGTTGTTGAAGAGATACACACTGTAGATCACTATAAGTACTTTATTAAGTAAGGTAACCTAGATAGATGTTAAGCACCGAGGTCCTGAGGTCCCACCCTATCTAGGTCTGTGAGATACTGGCAGCCTACACTTGGGCAGGCACCCACCGCTCTATGGTGTGTGACGTCATGGGCCTACTGGACCAGGATTGGCTATAATCCAACTATCTTGGAACTTGAAAGCTAACGCTGCTCGGACACGCTATCAATTTGACATCCCTTGTTGACAAATATGTAGCTAGTTAATACAATGATTCTGAAGGACCTCAGTAGCATACAATAATAGCTTACAAGTAAAATACCAGGTTAAACACTGAACGATGGATCAGGTGTGTGCATTAATACTAACACCGCTCTGTGTGTGCGCACAAATAAGAACGTAATTTTACTGAGTAAAAAATCATGGTAAAAATTCACAATTGGAACAAGAGCATGAAGAACATATTCATATTTAAGCATTATGTATGAACAATACAACTCAAATATTACTTAAAAAAAATTCAACATCATGTGTCATTGACATGGAAATAATACAAGACAATTATTTGAAATAATGAAGCAATAGTTATGACCTAACAACCACAATGAATTTTATAATTAGACTAGCAGTACCCGGCCACGCATTGCTGTGGCTCAGAACGCTTGTTCGTTGCTGAGCCACAGCAACCTTCCCTGTCCTGCAGTCCTCCCAACCATTTCCCCCTCACCCGTCTCCTCTTCCTTAAAATCATTTCCCACTCCACCGTCCTCTCGTCCTCCCCACCATTCCCTACTCCACCATCTCCTCTTCCTTCCCATCATGCCCCACTCCCCTGTCCCTTTGTCCTCCCCACCATTCTCCATTCCCCCATTCTCTCGTCCCCACCATCCCAAACTTCCCCGTCCCTTTGTCCTTCCCCACCATTACCCCCTCCCTTGTTCCCTCGTCCTCCCCATCATCTCTCACTTCCGCCCCTCGTCATCCCACACTATTCCCCACTCCCTCGTCTGATGCCTTCCCAAATGGTCTGATGTTCCCATCAGAAAGTTGGGAACATCAAGTGATCTGATGTTTCCATCACTGAAATATAAGAAAAACAGTTAAAAAATTAAATGAAGATATGAAAAAGAAAAAACTAAACTATACTCACGAAATGAACGGTATGGTAAGCAACACAGCTCAATTCCAATGCAATTCACACAAAATAATTAAATCAAAATGAAAATAAATCAAAATCTATGAAAATTCAATTTATCAATGCAATCAGAAACACTGAAATGGAATTGTAACATATTTAGTATAGCATGTGTGTGTTGCTCTTACATGCAACAGATGGCACTGTTTTTCAAGAAATGCATAATTTTACCTGTAACAGGTGTGGAATCTATACTTATACTTACAAAATGAACGGTAAGGAAAACAACACAGCTCAATTCCAACACAATGTCACACAAAATAATCCAATAAAATATCAAATAAATCGAAATCTATGAAAATAAAATTTATCAATGCAATCGGAAACATTGAAATGGAATTCGTGATATATTTAGTATAGCGTGCATGTTGCCATTATGTGCAACAGATGGCGCTGTTTTTCAAAAAACCCATGTTTTTACCTGCCACAGGGATGGTATCTATATAGTAGGGATATAAAAAGACGCACATATTCGAATGGAACGTTGTGTCAGAATTTCAATGCAATCGGTGAAGAACTTTCGGAGATTAGCGATTTTAAACAAACGAACATGCACATTTTTATTTATATAGACTAGCTGTACCCAGCCACGCATTGCTGTGCCTCAGTCTGGATAAGTGGGAAAGAAAAAAAGGGAAAGCGCACATTTCTAATGTTTCATTTGTAATGCTTGTGGGTATACAATATTTTTTGTTTTTCTATTGTCTGTGGAGATATGGAGACTGTCTGGTTTGCCGACTATAACACGCAACATATAATTGTCCACATGAGAAGCAATTCGTATCTAGATATAAACTGCACAATTTTAAAGATTGGCCCTGAGCTTTGTTGATGGTGATTGCAAATGATAATCGAATTGGAAATTTCAATCTCTTAAATTGATATGACATATCTGTTGCAATCATAGGAATGCGAGGAATTAGGACAATCTTCACCTTTGAAAGGTCCTGTATAGATTGTTTCTTCTATGTCGTCGCAGATTATTTTTTTTACTGCAAGCTGCGTGACGTTTCAAAGTTTTTGCTGGTTGATATTTCGCTACATGATAATTGGCACGCCGATTTTCAATTGCCGTACGTGTGATGGTATCCCTGGCAGATCGAGTGAATTCAAAAATTCTGTTGGATAATTAACCGCTTCATCTTCTTCCTCAGCAGTGTCGACGGACTTGTATGTGGCTGCCTCGCTTTGAATGTTAGATTGAATAATATTGTTAAGTTCGTGTGCCGGAGGCTTTGGAAATGTTGCACGTGGGAGTTTCAATGAATTGCATGTTCAATGGCAATTTCAAAGCCGAGGTAGCAGTTTTTCCACTTGGTAGGAATGTTGCAGCTATTCCGGACCATACAAGAGCTAAGGCTATGCCATTTTGGGGTCGAAATGCTGCCAGAATCAATCTAATTAGAAAGGTTTTACCAGTTCTTCCTGGTGCATCTAAGAAAATTTCTCAAGTCCGTTATCGATAGTTTGAATTATTTGATTGTAAATGCCTTTCCGCTTAAGCGTTAGATTAAGAATATATGATTGCATATTACGAAAATTGGCGATCACCCGTGATACGGGGTGATATGTATCACTCGGTAAAGTGTTAAGCTGATATGACAACAGATCACCCGTGTTAAAACTTTGTTCATGACGCAATTCTATATCGAACTAAGCAGCAGCAGTTCGATTCAGTGATGGCATTTCAAATTGATTGAGAACTTTGTTCGCGATTTCTAATCACAAATCTTCAATTATTATCTTCAATCTCCTGTAAATTTATTCCGTAAAGAAGATTTCCCGCCGCTCCCTCTCGAGGAGGCCTCCGGGTATGAGGGGGTGAGCATCCGGTTCACTGATGCACTCCCTCTGCGTTGCCCGACGTTCCTCCGGTTGTTGCAGACCCTCCTGCGGGTATTGCAGTGCCGTCGGATGGTCTTCCTGCTCCTGTCGATTTACCTGCTGTTCCCGTGGGCCTTCCTGGTGTTCACTGTGGGGCGTCACTGTCTTCTCCCTCGTCTTAGGCTGCTGCGCCTGACCCTGTGTCCTCGCCTCGGGTCCCAGATGTGCTGGGTGTTGGGGTGGCTACGGAGCATCCTGCTGTGTGTGGCCCGGTTTCCCCTGTGGTAGAGGCTGCTGCAGTTCTGCATCGGGCGTCGGCTCGTCCGGCTGGTGGTGCCCGTGTTTCTGGGTCAGCTTCCGGCTCAGACGATATCCGGCCGAAGCCCAAACGTTTCCAGCTTTCGTCTTCGGCCTGGGCCGATGTTGGGGACTTCAGTGACTGTGGGTCTTCGGGTGTTGATGGTGTGGATCCGGATGCGTCGATGTCTCTGCGGTTGGTGGTGGCGGAGGTCCATGTGCCTGCTGGTGCTGATGCCCGTGTCTCGGGTGTGCCTTCTGTTCCTTCACCGCCAGGGGTCTCTACTCAGTGGGGTGTGGTGGCTTCAGCTGCCAGGGATAGTGCAGATGCTGGTGCTGGGAGTGGCCTGGTAGTGACTTTACGAAAGGATGCATGCCGCCCTGGTTCCCTGCAGTCGTCTGGTGGTGTGCCCATGACCGCTGGTGCCCCTGTGGTGGTGCCCTATGTCCGGCCCCCTCCTGTGAGGATGCGACTTGGGGACCTGGAGGCCGTGATTGCCGAGTTCATGCTGTCTGAAAGGCCGGAGGACTTTCATGATGGGCAGGTTCCCGGCGTGTGGGGTAGAGTGGCGGTTACTCGCCTCCGGAGTGATACCATCTGGGTCCACTGTTTCCGGGTGTTTGTTGCCAGGCTTCCGGATGAAATGGTGTCCCCGGTGGGTAGATCAAGACCCTTGGAGGTGGCTGCATTGGGAAGCGTTCATTGTGCGGTTCCCCCGGGGCTTGTTCCCGGGCAAATATGTCAGCTGATTTCATTTTTTTTTGTTTTTTTTTTTGCTGCCAGTAGTGTTATGTGCCCCTATGGCATTTTGTTTGCCCTACTGTATTATGTGCCCGTTCTTCTCCCTTATTTGTTGTGAGGCCGGTGTTTTGGTGAGAGTGTTTCTATTCCTGTATTTGCTTTTGTGTTGTTACTTTGCCCTGTGTGTTCTACTTATGCAGTGCTATTTTTTTCTGGCTTGTTGTGTGCTGTGCGTTTTCTTGTTCTATTTCATGTTGCCCCTCATGATGTGTTTTGTTCTTAGTCCTTCTGGCCGGTGCTTGTTTGTTTGTTTTATATGATACTATGTTTTGTTTTCTTGATTGCATGGATTGCTTGTTTGTTATTATTGTATATTTTGTGTCTTGATGTATGCTGTGTTTCTCATGCGTTTATCCAGTTTTGCTAATTGTTGACCTGTGCTGCTGGTCCTTCTAGTCGGTGGTTTCTTGTTTTGTTTGTTATGTTTCCTATGTTATTTTATTGTATTCATTGTATTTCACTTGCATACCTGCATGTAAAAATAAAAAATAAAATAAAGAAAAATTGCACTGAAAAACCAGAACAGTTAAAAAAATTAAATGAAAAACAATGAAAAAAAGAAACAAGTAAACTATACTCATGAAATGAACACTATGGTAATCAACGTAGCTCAATTCCAAGGCAATGTCACACAAAATAATTAAATCAAAATGAAAGTAAATCAAAGTCTATGAAAATTCAATTTATCAATGCAATCGGAAACATTAAAATGGTATCATCACGTATTTTAAATATCGTGTGTTTCACTTACGTGCAACAGATGGCGATATTTTTTCAAAAAGCATTCTTTTACAGATGTGGCATCTAAATAGTAGGTTTATAAAAACATGCATGTATTCGAATGTGACGTTGTGACAAAATTTCAAAGCAATTTGAGAAGAACTTTCAGAGATTACAGCATGTGTTGTTCTTACGTCCTACAGATGGCGCTGATTTAACAACAAAAGCATGTTTTTTTTCCTGAAACTGGTAAGGCATGTAAATAGACATGAAACAAAATGACATTCCTGAAACTGGTAAGGCATGTAAAACTTGTCAATTCGAATGCAACGTTGTGTCAAAATTTCAAAGCAATCGGTAAAGAGGTTTCGAAGATTTCCCTCACATGAAAAACAAAGATTTTCCAAAAAAGCATGTTTTCTCCCCGTCACAGACGTGACATCTAAATAGTATGTATATAAAGACCTGCTCGGATGCGAATGGAATGTTGTGTGAAAATTTCAAAGCCATCGGTGAAGAACTTTCGGAGATTAGCGATTTTGAACAAACGAACATTTCCATTTTTATTTATAAAGATATAAATAAAAATGGAAATGTACGTTTGTTCAAAATCGCTAATCTCCGAAAGTTCTTCACCGATTGCTTTGAAATTTTTTTTCACACAATGTTCCATTCGCATTCCAGCAGGTTTTCATATACATATTATACTGATGTCACGTCTGTGACGGAAGAAAACATGCTTTTTTGAAAAACTGTATTTTTCAAGTGTTTTTCATGTGAGAGAAATCTTCAAAACCTCCTTACCGATTGCTTTGAAATTTTGACACGACGTTGCATTCGAATAGGCGCGTGTTTCGACATACTTACTATATACATGCCTTACCTTTGACCGGAGAAAACAAACTTTTTTTAAAAACATCGCCATCTGTTGGATGTAAGACCAACACACGCTGTAATCTCCCAAAGTTCTTCGGCGATTGCTTCGAAATTCTGACACAACGTCCCATTCGAATATGCGCGTCTTTTTATATACCTACTGTATAGATGCCACCTCTGTGACAGGTAAAAACATGCGTTTTTGAAAAACTGCGACATCTGTTGCACATAATAGCAACATGCACACTATACTAAATATGTCATGAATTCCAATTGAATGTTTCCGAATTGCATTGAAAAAATTTTATTTTCATAGATTTTGATTTATTTAACTTTTTTTTAATTATGTTGTGTGACATTGTGTTGGAATTGAGCTGTGTTGTTTACCATACTGTTCATTTTGTAAGTATAAGTATAGCTGCGACACCTGTTACAGGTAAAACTATGCATTTCTTGAAAAACAGTGCCATCAGTTGCATGTAAGAGGAACACATATGCTGTACTAAATGTTACAATTCCATTTCAATGTTTCTGATTGCATTGATAAATGGAATTTTCATAGATTTTGATTTATTTCAATTTTGATTTAATTATTTTGTGTCAATTGCATGGGAATTGAGCTGTATTGTTTACCATACCGTTCATTTCGTAAATATAGTTAATATTTTGACTTTTTCATATTTTCATTTCATTTTTTCCTGCTTTTCTTATATTTCATTGATGGGAACATAAGATCACGTGATGTTTCCAATTTTCTGATGGGAACATCAGACCATTTGTGAAGGCATCGGATGAGGGAGTGGGGAATGGTGGGGATGTCGAGGGGATGAAAGCGTGAGATGGTGGGGAGGATGGGGGGACAAGGGAGGGTGTAATGGTGGGGAAGGACGAGGGGACGGGGGAGTTTGGGATGGTGGGGACGAGGGGATGGGGGAATGGAGAATGGTGGGTAGGACAAAGGGACAGGGAAGTGGTGCATGGAAGAGGGGATAGGTGAGTGGGGAATGGTGGGGAGGACAAGGAGACGGGTGTATATATATATATATATATATATATATATATATATATATATATATATATATATATATATATATATATATATATATTTATATATATTTATATATATATATATATATATATATATATATATATATATATATATATATATAAATATATATATATGCGTACCTAGTAGCCAGAACGCACTTCTCAGCCTACTATGCAAGGCCCAATTTGCCTAATAAGCCAAATTTTCACGAATTAATACATTTTCTCTAATTTTTTTCTTATGAAATGATAGAGCTACCCATTTCATTATGTATGAGGTCACTTTTTTTATTGCAGTTAAAATTAACGTAGATATATGACCGAACCTAACCAACCCTACCTAACCTAACCTAACCAATCTTTATAGGTAAGGTTGGGTTAGGTAGCTGAAAAAGATAGGTTAGGTTAGGTAGTCGAAAAACAATTAATTCATGAAAACTTGCCTTATTAGGCAAATCGGGCTTGCATATTAGGCTGAGAAGTGCGTTCTGGCTACTAGGTACGACATATATATATATATATATATATATATATATATATATATATATATATATATATATATATATATATATATATATATATATATATATATATATATATATATATATATATATATATATATATATTAGTATATTTTGGTAGCAGTCTTTCCTGTAGACATATTTTATTAAATATGACCGAAAAAGTAAGATTAATAATTCTAACACGAATTTTCTCAATCTTTCGTACATTATGCTTCACTGTTGGAGGTAAATCAAAAATCACTTCTCCAAAATTCATTTTTATTTCTAGTCTGACGCGACACGGGCGCGTTTCGTAAAACTTATTACATTTTCAAAGACTTCACAAATACACAACTGATTAGAACTTGCGTTTCCCTGATTTTATATCTACATTTGAGTGAGGTGGGAAGGGTGATGTGGCATTACATTTGAGTGAGGTGGGAAGGATGATGTGGCATTAGAGGATATTAATAGGGTATTAAAAGTATCAACACAAGACAGAACACGAAACAATGGATATTGAATAGAAGTGTTTGTAGAAAGCCTATTGGTCCATATTTCTTGATGCTTCTATATTGGAGCGGAGTCTTGAGGTGGGTAGAATATAGTTGTGCAATAATTGGCTGTTGATTGCTGGTGTTGACTTCTTGATGTGTAGTGCCTCGCAAACGTCAAGCCGCCTGCTATCGCTGTATCTATCGATGATTTCTGTGTTGTTTACTAGGATTTCTCTGGCGATGGTTTGGTTATGGGAAGAGATTATATGTTCCTTAATGGAGCCCTGTTGTTTATGCATCGTTAAACGCCTAGAAAGAGATGTTGTTGTCTTGCCTATATACTGGGTTTTTTGGAGCTTACAGTCCCCAAGTGGGCATTTGAAGGCATAGACGACGTTAGTCTCTTTTAAAGCGTTCTGTTTCGTGTCTGGAGAGTTTCTCATGAGTAGGCTGGCCGTTTTTCTGGTTTTATAGTAAATCGTCAGTTGTATCCCCTGATTTTTGTCTGTAGGGATAACGTTTCTATTAACAATATCTTTCAGGACCCTTTCCTCTGTTTTATGAGCTGTGGAAAAGAAGTTCCTGTAAAATAGTCTAATAGGGGGTATAGGTGTTGTGTTAGTTGTCTCTTCGGAGGTTGCATGGCTTTTCACTTTCCTTCTTATGATGTCTTCGATGAAACCATTGGAGAAGCCGTTATTGACTAGAACCTGCCTTACCCTACAGAGTTCTTCGTCGACTTGCTTCCATTCTGAGCTGTGGCTGAGAGCACGGTCGACGTATGCGTTAACAACACTCCTCTTGTACCTGTCAGGGCAGTCGCTGTTGGCATTTAGTTGACATATATATATATATATATATATATATATATATATATATATATATATATATATATATATATATATATATATATATATATATATATATATATATATATATATATATATATATATATATATATATATATATATATATATATATATATATATATGTATATATATATTTCCCCCCCTTTTATATCAAAATTTGCTTATTATGTAATTGCCTATTTTGCCTTGTTTTCCTTAAACCAGCCCTCTTATGTTAACAAGTTTAGACCCAGAACTAAACCTCTTATCTAGTATCTATGACAATCATGGAGCCGGTCGGCCGAGCGGACCGCACGCGGGACTTGTGATCCTGTGGTCCTGGGTTCGATCCCAGGCGCCGGCGAGAAACAATGGGCAGAGTTTCTTTCGCCCTATGTCCCTGTTACCTAGCAGTAAAATAGGTACCTGGGTGTTAGTCAGCTGTCACGGGCTGCTTCCTGGGGTTGGAGGCCTGGTCGAGGACCGGGCCGCGGGGACACTAAAGCCCCGAAATCATCTCAAGATAACCTCAAGATATCATATTTAAATGATCAACATTGCAGATATTATACAGCACAAGATGTTAACAATGTATTAACACATAATTACAATGTCTCTGTAATTAACTTGAATGTAGAATCTCTAAGCAAAAACTTTGATGATGTTAGTGTCTTGATTTAAACTGTTGACAACAAATTCTCTTTTGTTACACTTACTGAAACGTGGTTAAAAGAGGATATTACTTAACTCTTTAACATGCCAAACTACTCAACAATTCACAACTGTCGACCATTTCAGAGTGGTGGTGGTACTGCTCTTTACTACCGCCAAGAACTGACATGCATAAAAGTAATTAGAACTAGAGACTCCTGTGGAGAGTATATATTTGCCTGTTTCAGAGTCAAGGGTGCGAAGACTGTTCTGACTGTGGGAGCAGTCTATAGAATTCCTAACACTGATGTGTACGAATTCAACTCTAACCTCAGAAATCTAATACTAGATAACAGACTGAACAAAAACCATCTAATTATCGCAGGGGATTTTAATATTGACCTCTGCGAACCTGATAACCCTCCTGCTGCTAGTTTCCTTAACTGTATGAATTTCTGTTTCATCATACTCTTAATAACTAGACCTACTAGAATCACTGATAGTACTGCCTCTGCTCTTGACCACATCTGAACTAACATAACCCCTCCACTTACTTCAGGGATAATCATTGATAGGACCATAGACCATTAACCATCATTTCTCCTAACCAACATTAATGAACCACCTCTAGATACAAGGAAGATAAGCTTTAGGCTGCACAGTGAAACTTCTATAAGCAACTTTATTGCTGCTGCTGCTAATATCAACTGGCAGGCTGAATTAGGTGACATAGTGAACATAAATCTAGCAGTGCAAACATTTCTTCAGAAAACTCTTGAGCCTTTATAACTCCCTCTGTCCAATGATAACGAAACAAGTCACAAATAAAACGTTAAACACTCCATGGCTTACAAAGGGTATACTTAAATCTATTAATAAAAAACGTGACATTGAGAAGAAGTATAGGTTAGGAGTCGTCTTCAAAGAGTTTTCAAAGATTTACTCATCCATGCTGTCTAAAATAATTAGAAGAGCCAAAACAAAAAACTACGAAAATAAATTTACCAAAATTAAGGGCAACATTAAGAAAATATAGAGCACTATTTCCTAAATATTAGGATCAAAAAAGATTTTGAATAAAAAAACAATTCTATCCAATGATGATGGTCTGCTTTCAGCCTCTGACACTGCTATTGAATTCAATAGGTTCTTCTCATCCATTGGGACAACCCTTCCTCATGATATTCCATTCTCCCTCACTAATATTAAAGACTACATTACAGGTAACTATCCAGAGTCTCTGTATCTAACTCCCGCTACTTTCTCTGATGTTAAGGAGGTAATCCTTTCCCTTAAAACTAAGTCAGGCGCCCTTGATGAGATATAATCTCTAATTTACAAAAAAGTCTCCAGATTTCTAGCTCCTGCCATTGCATTGCTCTTCAACAAATCACTTGAACTCCAAACCTTTCGGATATTCTAAAAAAAAAAACGAGAGTAACCCCAGTCCATAAATGTGATGATCTCACTGATATCAACAATTACAGACCTATATCAATTCTGCCAACCTTGTAAAAAATATTTGAAAAGCTAATCTACAAGAAGCTTTACTCACATCTAGCCAAACCCAATATACTTAGCTCATGCCAATATGGTTTCAGACCCAATAAAAGCACTAACGATGCACTGATTAGTATGATTAACGTGATACATACAGCTCTTGATAAAAATGAGTTCCCTGTTGGGTTATTTGTGGACCTACGTAAGGCTTTTGACACTGTCAACCACCGAAACCTTCTTCTTAAATTACATCTTTATGGAGTCAGAGATCACTCCCTGCAATATCTCCAGCTTTACCTTACTGACAAGCTCCTGTATGCTTCTGTGAATAATTCCATTTCTCTTACCTAACCCATAAGCATTGGTGTTCCACAGGGAAACATACTTTGCCCTCTCCTCTTTCTCATCTATATTAATGAACTTTCAAATACCTCTCAACACTTCAAACCAATCTTATTTGCTGATGACACAACTTTCCTTTTCTCCTGCCCTGGCCCTCTTGCTCTTAATGCCATGGTGAATACTAAACTAAATAAAGTCCATTTTTGGCTATCAGCTAACAAACTCACCCTTAACATTGACAAAACTTTCTACATTTTGTTTGGTAATAAATCCTCAAACGAAATTAATCTAAGATTAAACAATATACAAATTAGCAACAAAGTTGATGGTAGATTCCTTGGTGTCCTCATCGATAATAAGTTGAATTTCCAGGGACACATTCTAAATATACCAAAAAAAGTTTCTAACTGTTGGCATTCTTTCTAAGATCAGATATTTTGTACCTCGCCCTGTCCTGGTGATGCTCTATTACTCTCTCATCTATCCTTATCTCAACTATGGTATTTGTGCTTGGGGTTCTACTACTCAAAGGGCGCCTGACAGCTAGGTGGACAGCGCTTCGGATTCATAGTCCTGAGGTTCCGGGTTCGATCCCCGGTGGAGGCGGAGACAAATGGGCAAAAATGTTTCTTTCACCTTGATGCTCCTATTACCTAGCAGTAAATAGGTACCTGAGAATTAGACAGCTGTTACGGGTTGCTTCCTAGCGGTGTGTAACAAAAAGGAGGCCTGGTCGAGGACCGGGCCACGGGGGAGCTAAGCCTCGAAATCTTCTCAAGAAAACCTCAAGATCAAGAAAACCCAAAATCATTTACGTCCTCTAATTACTCAACACAAAGCTGCTATTAGAACATATCTAACTCTGGCCCCAAACATCACTCGGTACCCTTACTCAGATCTCTGAATATGTTAGATATTAAGTCACTGCACATCCTCTCATGTGTATTTTATATATATATAAAACGCTGAATTGTAATGTCAATCCCGACCTTAAAAGCTTCTTAAAAGGTTGTAACAGAACCCATGAGCACAATACCTGATACAAATACCTATTTGATATTTCAAGAGTACGACTTAATCAAACTAGAAATGCGTTACAAATCAAGGTACCCAGAATGTCGAATGACCTTCTCAATCATGTCAAAGTCTGTACCTCTCCCAACCAGTTTAAAATAAAAACTAAGTTCTACCTAATTAACTCCATGTAACCAACCATTCCCCTAAATGTCAACCCATGTCTTACTATTTTAAACAATGCTGTTTGTTGACCAAATTGTATATTTGCTATTTTCTGCCATGTTCCCCCCTTTCGTTATTTTTAATTTTTCAACACAATTAATACTTTAATCTCAATTACTATTAAGTTTTAGTCTAAGTGTTTTTTTCCCTCCCTCACCTTGCCCGAAACGCTATGCGTACTAGAGGCTTTAGGTATTGTATGTACTAGCTCTTTCTTTAAATCCAACATTATGTTTGTAAGTCATCTGCAATGTATATACCTTTAGCTGAATAAAGAATCTGAATCTGAATCTGAAACCTAGCATCTTTATTTCCTCTTAAACTCTCATCTACTTATTACTAGAAAGTTAAGAGTCAGTTGTTCCTTCAACTGGATCAAACTGATTTGTAACAGTCTCCACAAATGTAAAACCTTCTCTTCCATGTGACCTAGTTCCCATATCACATCTATATAGAATATATTCTGGTATCCAGATCTCACTGTCCGTGAATGTGTTTCTTTGATAATGCCAAATACTGCATTTGCCTGTGAGGCAAATGCATTCAAGATAATAGTATCTAGATATTATTATCATTTATGAGGGCCACTTTGTTTTTTGCCTTTGTTTCTAATACCTGAAGGACTAAAGACTATACACCAATGAGGCCTGGTCATATATTTCCTTTGGTAATTAAATCTAGTACTGTTGTGTAAAGTATTTATTTAACATATAAATTAATTTAATAATAGTTGTTCTCAGATATCAAATAAACAAGTCACAAAGTCCCAATTCATTTTACTTTCTCTCCAAGCTACCAGTACTATTAAATGGTAATGAATTTTATTACTACCGGATTCTCATGTTTATTTCTAATATTGATGTATAATTAGTTCTTGATACTACTAATCTCATAAAGTATCAACTTTATACGCATGTGTAAATGTATGCAAACCAATTTTAAAATTAAAAAACGTTTTTTGTGAGATGGCACACGATCTGCTTCAGGAACTAAATGCCAATAAGTAACATTATAGGTGTCCTCTTGAAACTATAGAGCAGTTTCTCGTGGATAGTACGAAAATAGTAAGATAGTATGTGGATAGTACGATAGTTCCGAAAAGAGCGGAATCTGTTTATTCAGGAGCGGAATTCCATGATTGTTTCATGTGTCCATTTTGAATACATCTTGTGGCACAAACTACCACTATTTGTCGTCAACAATCAATATAATCACAGCCATTTATCACGGTCTGTGGAGTTTTCTTTTATACATTAGTTAACATTTTACTTTCGTTAGCCGTGTTATTAAAAATTGATTTTTTTTTATTTACAGTATACATCTTTTAAAATATTAGTTAGCAAAATTGTTGCATGATGCAGAAATATTTTTTAAAAGAAAATAAATGTAGAATCATATATGTACTGTAAAATTCTCGATCTTTTTATTTATTCGTCTTTCATTGAAACAAAATGCAAAATCTCCACAAATATATAATAAAACTTTATGAAAACATTGCATGCTAGATCTCTTATTGAGCGACATGTACAATATGAGCAAATGCTACAATTACAGGTGATATATCTCGACCATCCTCTTTTTTACGTTGTAATAAAAGGCAAGTATAAAAATATACTTACGAGCAATACCCACAACGCAACTACGGTGTACAAATATTAGGAACAAAAACCTTGCAAATGTCACTAGCCCAAACCAGGAAGCACCAAGTTAACACAATGCGTTCCTGGTACAGAGTGCTTAGTTGATTGCACATTGATTATCCATCAGACCTTTCCTTTGATGCATAGGATATATATATATATAGATATATATATATATGTCGTACCTAGTAGCCAGAACTCACTTTTCAGCCTACAATGCAAGGCCCGATTTGCCTAATAAGCCAAGTTTTCATGAATTAATATATTTTCTCTAATTTTTTTCTTATGAAATGATAAAGCTACCCATTTCATTATGTAAGAGGTCAATATTTTTTTATTGGAGTTAAAATTAACGTAGATATATGACTGAACCTAACCAACCGTACCTAACCTAACCTAACCTATCTTTATAGGTTAGGTTAGGTTAGGTAGCCGAAAAAGTTAGGTTAGGTTAGGTTAGGTAGGTTAGGTAGTCGAAAAGCAATTAATTCATGAAAACTTGGCTTATTAGGCAAATCAGGCCTTGCATAGTAGGCTCAGAAGTGAGTTCTGGCTACTAGGTACGACATATATATATATATATATATATATATATATATATATATATATATATATATATATATATATATATATA
>NC_091178.1:24898649-24911149 GCF_040958095.1 Procambarus clarkii
TATATATATGTCGTACCTAATAGCCAGAACGCACTTCTCAGCCTACTATTCAAGGCCCGATTTGCCTAATAAGCCAAGTTTTCATGAATTAATGTTTTTTCGTCTACCTAACCTACCTAACCTAACCTAACCTAGCTTTTTTTGGCTACCTAACCTAACCTTACCTATAAATATAGGTTAGGTTAGGTTAGGTAGGGTTGGTTAGGTTCGGTCATATATCTTCGTTAATTTTAACTCCAATAAAAAAAATTGACCTCATACATAGAGAAAAGGGTTGCTTTATCATTTCATAAGAAAAAAATTATAGTAAATATATTAATTCATGAAAACTTGGCTTATTAGGCAAATCGGGCCTTGAATAGTAGGCTGAGAAGTGAGTTCTGGCTACTAGGTACGACATATATATATATATATATATAATTATTTTATTAAATATGACCGAAAAAGTAAGATTAATAATTCTAACACGAATTTTCTCAATCTTTCGTACATTATGCTTCACTGTTGGAGGTAAATCAAAAATCACTTCTCCAAAATTCATTTTTATTTCTAGTCTGACGCGACACGGGCGCGTTTCGTAAAACTTATTACATTTTCAAAGACTTCACAAATACACAACTGATTAGAACTTGCGTTTCCCTGATTTTATATCTACATTTGAGTGAGGTGGGAAGGGTGATGTGGCATTACATTTGAGTGAGGTGGGAAGGATGATGTGGCATTAGAGGATATTAATAGGGTATGAAAAGTATCAACACAAGACAGAACACGAAACAATGGATATTGAATAGAAGTGTTTGTAGAAAGCCTATTGGTCCATATTTCTTGATGCTTCTATATTGGAGCGGAGTCTTGAGGTGGGTAGAATATAGAAGCATCAAGAATATATCCGCTCCAATATAGAAGCATCAAGAAATATGGACCAATAGGCTTTCTACAAACACTTCTATTCAATATCCATTGTTTCGTGTTCTGTCTTGTGTTGATACTTTTAATACCCTATTAATATCCTCTAATGCCACATCATCCTTCCCACCTCACTCAAATGTAATGCCACATCACCCTTCCCACCTCACTCAAATGTAGATATAAAATCAGGGAAACGCAAGTTCTAATCAGTTGTGTATTTGTGAAGTCTTTGAAAATGTAATAAGTTTTACGAAACGCGCCCGTGTCGCGTCAGACTAGAAATAAAAATGAATTTTGGAGAAGTGATTTTTGATTTACCTCCAACAGTGAAGCATAATGTACGAAAGATTGAGAAAATTCGTGTTAGAATTATTAATCTTACTTTTTCGGTCATATTTAATAAAATATGTCTACAGGAAAGACTGCTACCAAAATATACTAATATATAATTATATATATATATATATATATATATAATTATATATATATATATATATATATATATATATATATATTTATATATATATATATATATATATATATATATATGTATATATATATATATATATATATATATATATATATATATATATATATATATATATATATATATATATATATGTATATATATATATATATATATATATATATATATATATATATATATATATATATATATATATATATATATATATATATATATACGAATTTTCTATCTTTCTTACATTTCTTTTTACTGTTGATGGTAATTCAAAGATCAATTCTCCAAAATTCATTTTTATTTCTAGTCTGACGCGACACTTCAGCGCGTTTCGTAAAACTTATTACATTTTCAAAGACTTTAGTTTACAAACACACAACTGAAACTGAATAGAGCTTACACATCTTCGAGGTTTATATCTACATTTGGGTGAGGTGGATGAGGTGAAAAACGAACTTTCAACAATGGGTATTCAATGGGTATTAAATTCCAACACAAGACAGAACACGAAACAATGGGTATTGAATGGGTATTAAATTAAAACACAAGACAGAACACGAAACAATCGGTATTGAATGGAAGTAATTGTAGAAAGCCTATTGGTCCCTATTTCTTGATGCTTCTATATTGGAGCGGAGTCTTGAAGTGGATAGAATATAGTTGTGCATTATTTGGCTGTTGATTGCTGGTGTTGACTTCTTGATGTGTAGTGCCTCGCAGACGTCAAGCCGCCTGCTATCGCTGTATCTATCGATGATTTCTGTGTTGTTTGCTAAGATTTCTCTGGTGATGGTTTGTTTGTGGGAAGAGATTATATGTTCCTTAATGGAGCCCTGTTGCTTATGCATCGTTAAACGCCTGGAACGAGATGTTGTTGTCTTGCCTATATACTGTTTTTTTGAGGCTATATATATATATATATTTATATATTAGTATATTTTGGTAGCAGTCTTTCCTGTAGACATATATATATATATATATATATATATATATATATATATATATATATATATATATGCAATTGACGATCACAAAACACTGATCATTTTATGCGGAAAATCCACAGAGAAATATGAAAGGAGGTGAACGTTTCGGCTTTGTTAAAGCCTTTGTCAACACCAGACTGACGAAGTCTGTCAGTCTGGTGTTGACAAAGGCTTTAACAAAGCCGAAACGTTCACCTCCTTTCATATTTCTCTGTGGATTTTCCGCATATATATATATATATATATATATATATATATATATATATATATATATATATATATATATATATATATATATATATATGTGTGTGTGTGTGTGTGTGTGTGTGTGTGTGAGAAAGCTGCATGAACGCGCAAGCCATAGATCACTAAGAACTCATTGACCCGGCCAGGATTCAAACCCATGCCGTCCAGGATCACCCCTGAACGTACACAGTACCATGACCACTGCACCAATGATCGTCTATAAGGATTGGTCAGTCCTGGTGCTTATTAGTGTAGAGGGAACCACATTCAAAGTGCCCGCCAAGGAGACATTTTACAGTATAGGCAGGGCTGTGCCCTGATTGGTGGACGACGACGGCGCACGGCCTACCCGCGCGGCAGCCCGCGCAGGCCGAGTGGGCCAGATTTGAACTGCATGTGACCCAACGCGGACGACGCCTGCCCGGCACCACTGGCACTTAGGATATGTGCCCATAGGACCCCTAAGAGGCATTGATTCCCTCTGTCCTACCCTTCCTGAGGAGCCTAGACTTGCTCCACCTACCCTACCAGCCCTTCCTCTCCCTACGACGACAGTTCCAGGTGAATTACTGTACTATTGTTGTAACACGTGGGTCACCTCTACATTGGCGCAGTGAGTAAACGTTCCCACGCGGTGATCAAGAGGACCGCGCCAAGATATCTGCATCATCGTTCTGCCGACTTCAGTCAAGACGTCTTGGATAGTGTTCAACGGTTCCAGTCTCGAATTACTGGCTTTGGTTGCACCATAGATGTTCATCGGTTCGTTGTTCAATAGCGGTGCCCAAGATATTTCAACCCCTGTTTTTTTGTGCATATGTTTTATTCCACATCTCGTGCAATCCCCCAAGATTCTCCATAAGTTCCAGTTATCAGTGTTTTATACGGATTATTTCTCCGGATTTGTTGCATTTTATTGTCTTGTCCCCCAAGCACCGATTCCCGCGGTCCCCAAGTTCTTTGAAGAAGGGGAGACGAGTACCACCATTCACACGGAATACGGGCCACCGTTCATGAGCATACCCGACCTGTATTGTTTACGAATCCGCTCGCGGAGGATTTCAGGCTGTCGTTCCCGAGCGCATCCGTCTCCAGCGTGTTTACTACAGCGACGCTGGTCCCAGCTCTGCAGGGTGCTTGCTACAGGTCTGTTATTTTCTCATTTCTACTGTTAGCTAGACGTAACCTGTTCTGGGCTTTCTACAGAAGTAACGGCTCAAGGGAAAGAGATACATTAAGTGAGCCAGTGAGTTTGTGTTCATACCAGATTTAAGGTGGATGGTGATCCGCCCTGCACACAGTTCCACACGTTCACCTGAAAAAAGTGTTTTTGAGAACCCTCAGCCCAGTGCTTATGAAAATCAGGCACATTGCTTGTCAAAGTTCCTCAAAGTGCCTCTCTCAAAGTGCCTGCCATATCAGATTTTCCAGTTTTGCAAGTGCAGTAAGTGCCCAGTTTTTGTCTAAGCCTCAAGGGATTTAGGTACCAATTAAGTGTGCAGTGTTTTATGTTGCTTGAACCCCACCTGGCCCCATCATTTACATTATTGACTGTGCAGTGCTTATTTTTCCTGGTGGAACATTTATCTCTATCTCTGAACATTGGAACCTTAAGTGTGGCCATTGGTGTCTGTGTTTTTTTGTTTTTTTTGTTTGTGGCACGAGATATTGGAGCTTTAACTTTCGACACTAGCACAATGGCCCCAATCAAGATAAACTCTGCTTCGGCTGCTGAGCTGCTGCTGCTACCGGGTGTAGGAGATACCTTGGCCGCTCGCATTATCAAGTTTCGGCGTCGCCATGTGATCACGGAGGACAACATTTATGATATCAACCGCCTTCGGGTCAAACCCGAGTTGATGGCTGCTATATCGTTTGAGGTGGACCCGTCCCAACAGGGCCCCGGGCCCTTAGGTCAGGGGGCAGGAAGTCGTTCATCGTCCTCATCCAGCGAAACGGGAACCCGCCACTCCTCTAGGGGTGCCACCAGCAGCAGCCAACGTGGACGTCGACCTCAATCACCAGCTTACTCCAGGGCTAGTGGCCAGCAAGGTACTCGGCAGGGGAGCCCCTCCCACCATCGATCGGCTCGATCAAGGAGACGGACAGCTCGACACTCGTCACACAGCTCTCTGACTTCCGATTCGGATGCCTCTCTATCCCGCAGCAGGCGGACAGGTTATCGCCAACAGAAAGAGACCTTCCGCACACCACCTCGGGCGTTGGACTATGACGGGAAGTCAGATTGGGCCACCTTCTACCGCCGCTTCACGTCTTATGCCTCGGAAAAGGACTGGAGTGGGCCTACGTCATTGACACAGTTAGGATGGTGCCTCAAGGGTAAGGCAAGTGATTTTTACAATCGCTTACTGGACAGAGAACCGTCGATCGATTATATTCGCATGATGCATAAGATGATCAAGCGATTTGGCGATAGGGAAGTTCTGGATGTAGCTATGATGAAGTTTAACCAGGCCCAGCAGGAACCAGAAGAAGATATTGCTGATTGGGCAGATAGGGCCCACCACTTGGCTCATCGGGCCTACAAACATGTGCCACGATGGGAAGTGGAACAAATCGCAGTAATGAGATTCGGCCAGGGATTACAGGACAAGACTCTGGCAGAATACATTGCCAATGCAAGAAATTCGTCAATGGAAGAGGCCATCGACCGGGCCCAAACCTTCCAGCACAATGCCGTAGCAATCCACGGCTCCGCAAGTTCAAGCAGGCACGACTCCCACCGCCGCGGGTCCCAGGGGCCAGCAGTAAGAGTGAATGCAGTGGGCAGGTACTCCCGGTATGAGCAACCACCCAGGAGTAAGGACGCTTCTCGGCGCTCGACACCAGGTGCCTCGCCGGCTACCAGTCCCGCAGGCCGTGGAACCGGTACTCACCACCCGTCGAGTGCAGGCTCGGGTCCTTCATCTTCCATGGACACGGAGGCGAAATTGGACGTCTTGGTAGCAGGTGTCTCAGAACTCAGCGGGAAATTGGATCAGGTGTGTGAGAGTTTGAGGCGTCTCACAATGGCCATCATATCGCCGAATATTCGTCGTTCCCCATCTCCCAGGCGATCGCTGCAGTGTTTCAGATGTAGGAAAGAGGGTCACGTGGCTCGGGAATGTCTGGAACCGGGAAGTGATGGGGAGGGAAGCCGCCGGCTCAGGGACCCCCTGGGCAACAAGCTGCGCGTTTCATTTGAGGACGAGAAAGAGTCTTTAAACACGGATGGGTCGGTCCAGTCGGCCTAACTCCGACCCAATGTACAACAGGCCTAGAAAGGGAGAGCACGATAGGGGCGGGCCAAGGGACGTCGGGCACGGAAGAGCAGGACGGGGGAAGAGATCACATAACCATCAGACAGCTCAGATCCGGCTCTATGTTCTGGATCCCAGTCCAGATCGGGGACGTGGAGGTCAAGGCGATTGTGGATACAGCGGCCGAGGTCACCATTATCTCCCAGGAGATCCATCAACGGTTGAACCCACCACCCCAGGTGATACAACACATAACCTTAAGCACGGCGGGGAAACAAATGCACCTTACGGGAACACTGGTGGGCCCCATCTCCTTGCTGGTTGCGGGACGGGAATACACTGTGGGAGTGTATGTGGCGCCTATTGCAGACGACATGTTGCTAGGGCTCGATTTCATGAAAAGATACGGTGTTAGTATAGCCCTAGACAAGTCTCAAATGATATTACAGGGACAGGTGATTCCTATGAAGCTAGAGACGAAAGAGGAGCCTGACCCTAACCTAGCTCCGTGCATCGCTAAGGTAGCAGTGTCCCAATACACTGTTATCCCACCACATTCAGTGGCCAGGGTCAAATGTGAAATGGACAAAAGTATGCCCCAGTGTATAGTGGAGCCCCTGGAGGATGGGCAGGTGCCAGTGGTTCGCACACTCCATCAGGAGGGAGAATTCCTGAAGGTATGTGTACTCAACGTAACAGGGCAGAATATCACATTAAAGAGGCGGATGCATGTGGCCAATGCAGAGGCAGTATGGGAAATTTTACCGGGGCCGGGCCCAGCGGTAGCAGCAAGGGCAGTGGGGAGGGTACGAAGTGAAACTCAAGTCAAATTACCTCCCCATATGATGACCATGGTACGGGACGTCGAGGAAACGCTGTCAGCAGAGCAGGCAAGCCAACTGACCCACCTGTTATGGAACTTCCAGGACATCTTTGCCGCAAGTGAATTTGACCTGGGATCATTCAAGGAGGTATCTCACCACATCGACACGGGTAATGCAAGACCTGTGAAGCAAAAAATACGACGAACACCCGCATGCTTCGCACAGGAGGAGAAAGGACACCTTCAGCGCATGCTCGATGCGGGCATCATCCAACCGTCAGTATCTGAGTGGGCATCGGCACCAGTTCTGGTAAGGAAAAGGGACGCGTCAGTTCGGTGGTGTGTAGACTATCGAGGGTTGAACTCTCGCACCATAAAGGACGTGTACCCACTCCCTCTAGTCGATGAGTGCCTGGACACCTTGGCGGGAAACGAATGGTTTAGCAAGCTAGATGCCAACTCGGCATATTATCAGATCAACATAGCAGAAGAAGATCGGAAGAAGACGGCATTCATAACGAAATACGGACTGTTTGAATTTAAGAAAATGGCCTTTGGTCTTTGTAATGCCCCGGCTACCTACGCCAGGGTTATGAACTTGGTGTTGCGGGAGCTAAATTGGGAAACTGTGCTAGCATTCTTGGATGACATCCTGGTGCTGGGCGATTCATTCCAAAGCCACCTCTCCAACCTAGCACAGGTATTTGCGAGATTCAGAACCTATGGTTTACGCCTGAAACCACAAAAATGCGCCCTCTTTAAGAAACGGGTTGAGTTCTTAGGCAGGATGGTCAGCAGGGCAGGACTAGAACTGGGAAAAGAGGCGATAGACACAGTGGTGAAATGGCAGAAGCCGGGATCATCCAAAGACGTGGAAAGATTTCTGGGACTGGCCAACTACCATCGGACCTTCATAAAGGGATTTGCAGAGTTAGCCGCACCCCTATACGCACTGACCGGCGGAAACAGATTCGAATGGGGAGACAAGCATCAAGAGGCTTTTGCAGCTATCAAAATGGCCTTAACTACAGCTCCGGTGCTGGGATTACCTAATGGACATGACCCCTTCATCCTGGACACCGATGCCTCCGACTGGGCGATAGGAGCGGAGCTGCTACAGGTTCAAGAGAAGAAAGAAAGGGTAATTGCTTATGCCAGTTTCGCATTGACCCCAGAACAGAGAAGGTATTGCACCACGAGGAAAGAGCTATTGGCAGTAGTCAGGTTTACCAGGCTGTTCCGGCACTATCTCTTGGGGCGGCCTTTTACCATACGCACGGACCATGGCAGCCTGGTCTGGCTGGTTAGGTTTAAGAACCCCCAGGGCCAACTAGCACGTTGGCTGGAGGAGCTGAGCCAATTTGATCTAAAAATCCAGCATAGAGCAGGTAAAAAACACAACAATGCAGACTCTTTATCCAGGGAGGGAGGCACTCAACAGGCATGTACCCACTTTCGCCAGGACGTGCCAGTGCAGGACCTGCCGTGTGGAGGATGCTCATACTGTCGCAGGGCACATCAGAACTGGGCGACCTTCCAGGAGACGGTAGATGACGTCGTCCCACTGGCTACGGGGTCGTTCAGATGTGCATGTAACGTTCAGATCCGGGGGACGATTAGACGCGTGAGCACTATAGCCCCTATTCAAGACTGGTGGTCGGAGGATTCCAACTTGGCTGTCTTCCCATGGGACCCTGGCGAAGATGGCCGAAGAAAGCCTGCCGAGACGCTTTATAAGGAAAAAGACGCAGTGGCCCCAGAAGTAGTAGACATTAGGATCATCACCAGAACAACGGCGGACAGGCTAGGGTCGCATTTACTCGAGTTACAGGAGCGGACGGAGAGAGACCCGGACATGAGAATGGTAAGAGAATGGGTGGGAGGCCGTCAGCCAACAGAAGGGGACCTGTTCGGGGCCAGCCCTGCAACAAAATACTACTGGTTAAACAAAGAAGCACTCCTCATGGAAAATGGGCTTTGGTGGTGGCACAAAGTAGATCAGGGGGGAGCCGCCCAGAAGCTTTTGTATGTACCCAGCAGCCTGAGGCAGGAGGTACTGAATCTGTGCCATGATATACCTGATATGGGCCACCAGGGCCGGAATCGCACAATGGAGCGGGTCAAAGCAAGGTACTTCTGGTACGGACTATCAACGGACGTCGCAAATTACGTGGCATCATGCCACCACTGTAGTATGAACAAAAAAGCATCCAAGACCAGCAGGCATGAGCTGCTTAAGTACCAGGCGGGTGCACCAATGGAAAGGGTACACTTGGACATTCTGGGACCATTGCCTAAGACTCCGAAAGGCAACGAATATCTCCTGGTAATGGTAGATCAGTTCACTAAATGGATTGAGTGTGTGCCACTACCGTCCCAGACGGCAGAGAACACCGCCCGAGCAGCACTCGATGGGTTCTTCACCAGGTTCGGGTATCCGTTTGAAATCTTCACCGATCAGGGCAGGAATTTTGAAAGTGACTTGTTTACGAAGCTCTGCGAATTGATGCACATCCACAAGGCCCGTACTACCGCCTACAGGCCGTCGGCGAATGGGCAGGTGGAAAGGTATAACAGAACCATCATGGATGCATTGCGGTGTTATGCCAGTTCCCAACATGACAGCTGGGACACCTATATCCAACACATAGCAGGGGCCATCAGGTCTAGTGTGAACCGACAGACGGGGTTCACGCCCAACAAGTTAATGCTCGGTTGGGAAACCAACCAGCCAATAGATTTAATGTACCCCCGGGAGGTACAACTTCAATCAGATGCAGTACCTTACCTAGCAAATTTGCAGAAGGAAATTGAGAAGGCGCATGGACTGGCACGGAAGTCTCTATCCACGAACCAGGAACGAATGAAGAGAGATTATGACCTACGGGCACGGCTACAGGTCTATGAGAAAGGGGACCTGGTTTACCTGCTAGACACGGCACAGGTGAAGGGGCAGTGCCGGAAGCTATCACCGCAGTGGAAGGGCCCAGGCGTCATCATCCACAAGTTCTCATCTTGTTTATTTAGGGTCAAGCTCCAGAATGACAACATCACAGCAAATCATGATAAACTAAAGAAGTGCAAGGACCGTACATGCCCGGGCTGGATTGAGAAATTTAAACATCATATGTCACAGGTTCAGGACCCAGTGGGAGGGCCATATAAGGACCTTTACTGTGTGTGTCGGCAACCATACGATGGAAAGTTTATGGTGCAATGCGATATGTGCGCGGAATGGTTCCATGGGGTCTGCGTGGGAGTGACTCTGGCGAGTGTACGGTCAAAACCAGAGTATGCATGTCCTCGGTGTGAGCCATAAGAGCAGGAAAAGAAAAAAAAAAAAAAAAAAAAAAAAAAGAAAAAAGGAAAATAAAAGGAATAGTGTAGTGTATGCAATGTTGAAACAGTTCGTGTATAGTGCAAAGACAATACGGGTAATAATTGTAATAGGACCCATTCATGAAAATAGACTTTTTTACAAAAAAGACATGTTGTATATAGTGAAACGTTTTCCCTCCAACATACCCGTTGTTCTATAGGGACGGGAGGAGTGTAGAGGGAACCACATTCAAAGTGCCCGCCAAGGAGACATTTTACAGTATAGGCAGGGCTGTGCCCTGATTGGTGGACGACGACGGCGCACGGCCTACCCGCGCGGCAGCCCGCGCAGGCCGAGTGGGCCAGATTTGAACTGCATGTGACCCAACGCGGACGACGCCTGCCCGGCACCACTGGCACTTAGGATATGTGCCCATAGGACCCCTAAGAGGCATTGATTCCCTCTGTCCTACCCTTCCTGAGGAGCCTAGACTTGCTCCACCTACCCTACCAGCCCTTCCTCTCCCTACGACGACAGTTCCAGGTGAATTACTGTACTATTGTTGTAACACGTGGGTCACCTCTACATTATTATAGTGCTGGGGGTTGGTGGTGTTGTCGTGTTGTTCCTCCTTTATGGACAACCCAACCCACAACTTGGTAGAGTGCTTATACCTCACTAGGAGATCACACTAGGCTCTTCTGGCTCTTGGAGAGGGGCTCAACGTCACACGTTTAGGGGATGCGGCTCCAACACTCAGCCTTGTTGTCACGTGCACACACCCACTCGAGCCGCTGTGACTCCCCGCTCTCTCCTTATGGGATATGATCTCCTCAATCCCCTTTGACTTACTAGTTTTCCGTCCTACCCTGTCCACAGCGGTGGATCTTGGTTCTTTCTCTCTCTCGCTCTTTCTTTACTATTTCCTGGGAAGCCTCACTAGGACAAGGGCAAACACCAGCAAATTTGAATACATTTACTGGACAAAGCACATACACAATACATACACACATATAATAATAATGAATCCTACACTCTATACTATTTCAGTCAGGTTGCACTCCAACGCCATCAGAACTCTATCATCAGCTTATCAAGTGGTGTTCTATCTCCTGATTCATCACTCAATATTGCCAACCTCCTCAAGTAGGTCAAGTCTTATAATACAATGTTGCGCTGTCAGCAAGAGAATATATATCTATAAACATGTACAAGGAAAATCAGCGTATGAATGCAATAACATATATATATCAGTATAAATGTTCCTTGATACACAACAATGATCCATCGATCACCCTATCAGTCCTAGAACACATACATCTGTAGGTAATCCAGCCTACGACTGTAACTCTATGCTTCAGTATAAACACTCCTTGGTACAAAAATGGCAAACAATCACTCACCTCTCACTGCGTCTTGCACGCTAAACACTATCACCTCCATACAAGTAATCATTCAGAACTCCCCTTCCACATCTGGAAGTTCACTACCCTGATATCCTCAGGTTCTTCGGGCTTAACTACCAGGATCCTCTGCAGCACTTCTTGGCTGCTACCATGAAGTTTTCCTTGGGCAACTATGGTGCTTTGCTACTTCTACTAGGGTCCTCCACAGCTTTCCTAGCTGCTACACCATGAAGTTTCCTCGAGCAACTATGGTGCTTCACCACCTGTACAGAAGCATGTGACACTCCTCTTCACTGCTTCTCCTCACAGCTCGAGGTCCTCTCCTCCACTACCTTGGAGTCTCGTCAACTACTCCCTCTGTGCTGGCTTCGAAGTTCTCGGCAACTTCTTCCCCAAAGACAAACCTGCAACCCATTGACACTCCAATAAAAATGTTTCCCCTTAAACACATAAACAAAAATAACCACACACTATGTTTGCCTCCAACATCTATCTGCTCTCTACATACTGTGAGAGTGGACTCCCCTGTTTTGGGCTGGTCCATGCCCCACCTCGCCCGGCGGTCCTCACTCACTCTGAGAGGGTCCTCCGTCACCAGGAGCTGGGCTCCCTCAGTCACCTGCCAGCGCTCAGAGGAGACGGATGTCGCTCCATGTTCCTCCCTCTCCACTCTCTTATTTTAGGCCTTCTGCCTTATCAAAACATGTCTAACTTATCAATAAACATTGCTACTGTCGCTGGGCACACGACCAACTACAAGCAATCACTATGAACTGGCTTAAATCGTGCTTACCACAGATTGTCTAGTCGAGGGCGCTATCCCTCTGACGGCGTCTGGTCAGGACGCTCCCACAGCCCACGATAATGTCTCTGGGCTGCTTAATAAACTCTCCTCGCCGTCCAGGACTTGAGACCACAGCATTCCCAGCTCGATTCTACAGCTGGCACGTCTGCACACTTCTCTACTCTTGGAGATATATCACTAGGGGTTCCTTTCTGACGGGAGCTCGAATGGAGCACGGCTTCCCCCTGCGATGTTTGCACTCAAGTGAGCTCAAAGCCTTCCAGAA
>NC_091178.1:24913649-24921149 GCF_040958095.1 Procambarus clarkii
CCAATAAAGTTTCTGTGTGCTTTTCTCCTACCACCCCCTTCCTTTTTTATTTTTTGTGCTTTATTATGCATTTGATGGTTACAAGATATACATGGGTTGATACAAAAATAATAATGCAAAAAGGTGCTTAAAGGTTATGGATCTCTTGAAAAACACAACAATGGGAAACATTGATGAATGTCACAGACGGGTTCGATCATTGTTGCAAGTCAAACACTTCTTCGAATTCCTCTGAAGTTGGACTAGTGCCCAAGACGCAACAGGCATTTCCCCTCTGAATATATATATATATATATATATATATATATATATATATATATATATATATATATATATATATATATATATATATATATATATATATATATATATATATATATATATGTCGTACCTAGTAGCCAGAACGCACTTCTCGGCGTACTATGCAAGGCCCGATTTGCCTAATAAGCCAAGTTTTCCTGAATTATTATATTTTCTCAATTTTTTTTCTTATGAGATGATAAAGCTACCCATTTCATTATGTATGAGGTCAATATTTTTTTATTGGAGTTAAAATTAACGTAGATATATGACCAAACCTAACCAACCCTACCTAACCTAACCTAACCTATCTTTTTAGGTTAGGTTAGGTTCGGTAGCCGAAAAAGTTAGGTTAGGTTTGGTTAGGTAGGTTAGGTAGTCGAAAAACAATTAATTCATGAAAACTTGGCTTATTAGGCAAATCAGGCCTTGCATAGTAGGCAGAAAAGTGCGTTCTGGCTATTAGGTACGACATATATATATATATATATATATATATATATATATATATATATATATATATATATATATATATATATATATATATATATATATATATATATACAGGCGATGAGTCACAATAACGTGGCTGAAGTATGTTGACCAGACCACACACTAGAAATTGAAGGGACGACGACGTTTCGGTCCGTCCTGGTCCATTCTCAAGTCGATTGTGATGAGGACAGGTAGGGACAGGCATTAAATAGGCAAGAGAGAGCTGAGGAGGAAAGTTAGGTGTAGGGGATAGTAGTAATGAGAACTGCAGCAGGCCTATTGGCCCATACGAGGCAGCTCCTATTATAACCACCGAAGGAGATAGTAATAGGAATAAGAAGAGGATAGCAAGGGAGCGTAGAAGACAATGAACAGAAAAAGGGGAGAAGAGAGAAAGAAAGGGAAAGAGAAAGAAAGAAAGGGAAAGAGAAAGAAAGAAATGGAAGGGGGAAAGCTTATGTTAAGTCACGTTTGTTAGAAAGATTAGAGCATTTGAGTATATACTGTGAAAGGGAAGAGTCCACAGCAACAAAGCCAGGACTCAAGATCATGTTGGGTACATTGTTAATAAGAGCCGATTCTACAAGACGGCGTCTGTGTAGAGTAGAGGCAGGAAAGATTATTTTGGAGGAAGACCAATCAATGGGATGATTAGAATCCCTCACATGGCAGAAGAGAGCATTGTTAGTGTCTGCAGACATAACACTTCTCTTGTGTTCTTTAAGTCTGTCATTCAGTGTACGGCCAGTTTCGCCAAAGTATTGGAGAGGACAAGATGAACAGGAAATAGAGTAGACACCAGCAGCATTAGAAGCAGGAGGAGCAGTGTGAACTAGATTGCTACGAAGTGTGTTAGTTTGTCGAAAGGCGAGTTTAATGTCAAGAGGACGAAAGGTATTGGTAAAAGTTTTGAGTTCAGATATGAAGGGAAGGCATAGTACAGTGCTACTAGTGTTGGAAGCAGGTTTAGGATGAAAGAAATTTCGTTTAGCTTGAGAGTGGGCACAGTTGATGAAATGCAAAGGATAACCAAGGCGAGAGAATGATTTGTAGATAAAGGCAATTTCAGAATCCTCATCACAATCGACTTGAGAATGGTCCAGGACGGACCGAAACGTCCTCGTCCCTTCAATTTCTAGTGTGTGGTCTGGTCAATATATATATATATATATATATATATATATATATATATATATATATATATATATATATATATATATATATATATATATATATATATATATATACATATATGCATATATATATATACATATATATATATATATATATATATATATATATATATATATATATATATATATATATATATGTATATATATATATATATATATATACATATATACATATATATACATATATATATACATATATATATATATATATATATATATATATATATATATATATATATATATATACATATATATATATATATATATATATATATGTCGTACCTAGTAGCCAGAATGCACTTTTCGGCCAACAATGCAAGGCCCGATTTGCCTAATAAGCCAAGTTTTCCTGAATTAATATATTTCCTCTAATTTTTTTCTTATGAAATGATAAAGCTACCCATTTCATTATGTACGATGTCACGTGGGGGGTGGCGGTCCGGGGCTCTGCTAACACTCGGCTGCTAGGGGCTCAAAGGGCCCAAATACTCAGCCCCTCTGACTCCCTGGATTCACCGGAGTCTCCTTGGTCACACAAGATAGGACCAACAATGCCCACCTCCGCAGGTCTTTGCTTCCACCACAAAGGGGTGCCACTGATTCACCCTGGAAGCCCTTCAGTCAACCACGGGGAAACTGCTGTTAACAGTTCCGGCCTAAACCCGTGGGGGAGTGAAGGAAGACTCAGGCTTACCTATAACCATAACCTCCCTGAGTCTTGCCTGCCAGACAAAAAGGTTGCAGGAACTCCTTTCCCGCCTGTCTTCTCTATCTTCCTCTTAGCAAGGTCGCCAGCTGGGTTATTGTATCTGCATCCCAGCAATGCAGTTCAGTGGGTGTATTATATATTATTTGTAGCCAGAAATGTATGCTCATAGAGAAATATCACAAATGGAGGCACACTCAAACCAGTAATAAAATGTGTGGATTTACTGACGCAAATTACATGAACACACACACACAATCACAAGTAATACATGAATATGGAATATGGATAATGAGTCTGGAGATCGTCAGCCTCTTCTTCCACGACCTCCAACTCTCCTTCAACTGGGCAGGAAGACAGGAGTCTCACACTCTCACAGGAGGGCCTCTTCACCACGTCGGCACCTCTTCTTCACTGTCCTGCCATCCATACACACTGTCCTCTCTGACAGTCCTGGACACAAGCTGCCTTGCAGCCTACTCTACTATTAAAGTAATAAAGTCTTGCTGCCACATACACGAGTAAATATTGTGGCCTAACTAGCCTACTCATACAAGGGGTAATGGGAGGGAAAAATGATCTACCTTACACTCCTGGCTCACGACGCCTGTCCCTCGATGGTGTGAGGTTCCCACGCTTCCTTGGGTCGATCCTCGACGATCCAGGGCGTTCCACAGGTCCTCAGGTGTCGTGAAGCCTTCGCGTCGTCGCCGTTCCAATCCCTGAGATTCAGCTGCCCCAATCCTGGTTCATCGATGGGCGCTGAGCTAATCACTATTTTTCCCCACACTCGCCTCTCCCACAGGGCGTCGCTCCTTGTCCTAGGCACGGTGTCGTCCTTCCAAGATTCTCAGTGGATGTGACCCCAGTCACAGCTAGCTTGCTCGCCCACCTTCCAGACCTCAACGTCCAGCCAGCGGCGCCGCCCAGCGTCGTCGCCGACTATTTTCCAAGTTTGGGCACTTCTCTGCTCACTGAACTTGGTTCCTCTTTTGCTTCCCAGAAGCGCAGGGTCTCCAATAACGGTGGTAGGCTGCGCAGGCCAGCTCAATCCACTGAACAAGGCTTGCAGAGCCTCCAATCTTTGAGAGCAGACCGAGGCGCGTCCTGTCGCTTCCACGGTCAGTACAACTCTGACGTTGGCGCCGCCCGGGGCACTCGGTGACGTCATGGCGGGCCCTGATTTGTCGCCCGCGACCTACGTCGGCCAATCCGCGATCGGCTTGTCTCCCTTCCAAAAGGTCATATCTGCCGTAGGGGATACTGTTTCATTTTATAACAGGGCGCCAATTTTCCTTTATTTACAACTTATAATATAACCTCCTTCCATTAAATGGCAGCCGGTCTGGTCGCCACATATATCATTAGACTCCCTGAACCTCAGAGAATCAGTGGGGAGAGCTGATATGACTCTTTAAGCCGGCAAACGAAAGAAATAGGAGAGGGCACCGTAACATACCCCTCCCCTTAAAATAAGAGTCATATCGGAAGGGCAGCACTCAAGAGGGCAATCTATACTCTTGCTCCCTCCGTTCCTGAAGTGTCACTCCTCCAGTTGGTGACGTGGCTCGTACCACCTTGCCAGTCACTTGCCTCATTGTATCTCCACCTCGCATAGTACCGGGTGTGATGGGTGTTCCCTGAACACCTACAAGAAATCCTCTCTCCGTGGCTACGAGTGTACTCCCACGGCACGTTACCACTGTAAGATTCAGTGCATGCAGCGCCTCCACCGCGTCGTGCACTCCGAGATAGTCTTGCATTTCCACTGCGTCCTACAGGTACTCCATGTTTCCTCTCATGATCTCCTCTTCGCCAATCTTCTCTCTTCTCGGTTCCTCTTCTCCCGTAGGTGCGTTGTCTCCTCACAGTGGCACTTGTAACCTGTACTCCATCCAGCAGCTCCCTCTCTTCCACACTAGGCTTTTGCGATGGCCCAATGCCCCTCTGGTTAGGCTGGCGCCTACCCTGGGTGTACCTATTCCCTGCTTTCTTCGTATTGCCTTTCCTATACCACTCGCTCCTTCGTTCCCGACGAACATCTTCACTCCTCCATGAGATTCTCTTCCCTGCAGACGTCTTCTTCGGTTCGTGGTTGGGCTCATCCACCTCCCTGTGGCTCACCTCACCACGGTGGTTCATCTTGCACCTACCACTATTCATCTGGCCGGCATAGGGTGCACTGCGTCGTGGTTCCTCCACTCTGCCCCTCACTGCCGTTCGCTCATCCACTGAGCTTACTTTATTCACGTTTCTGTATGGAGGGAGTGCGGTCTGCAGCCTCCTCACCGCCCCAGGCGTTTGTACAGCTGCTCCTCGCCACTCCTCCACACGCATCATCAGGCTTAGTCGGAGGTCCCCGTCGGGGTTTTCCACAACCTCCGACGACCTCTCTGCACTCTCGCCCTCGTTGTCGTCGTCTCTGGCGACGTTTTCCCTGTCGAAGTCGGCTTCCTCACTATTATTTGGAGCGACTGATACCTCACCTGGCAGGGTTGTACCGCTGCTTGAAACATAGGCACTCCTGGCCCAATCGGGTTGTATCCTGCCTCCTCCGAGGTCATTACCCAGCACCATCTGTACATGCTCTAGGGGTAACTTAGGGGCTACAGCTACTATAGCTCTCTCGACTCCGTAGTCGGCAATCAGCTGTACTTCGTGAAGTGGCAACCTGTATTCCTCCCCCACACTGCGTATCCTCACCACTCCCACAGGTGAATCATTAAATTCCTTGGGGAGAATACTCCTGGTCACCATACTTATGTCAGCACCCGTATCTCGAAGCACGGCAACCTCCACTGGGTCTGACTTTCCAAACTTCACGTTGGCCTCGAAAACGAAGGGATGTTCACCCAACTTCATTTCCCAACCATTCACGTTGGGTCCACTATAATATGGGGTGTGAACAAACACTCTCTCCTCTTCCAACATTAATCCTACATTCCTTTGGTGCTCCTCACACTCGCGGGCATAATGTCCTCTCACGCCACAGTTGTAGCATCGGCTGCCTCTCCTGGGCGGCCACTCGCCAGTCACTCTGGCGGTACCACTTGCAGACGTCCCCTGGGTCCTCCTTGGACTCCCTGTCGTCGTGTCCGGGACTGCAGCATTTGCTCCCGAGTTAGGTCCACTGCTCACAGCTTGGGGCTTCCTCCCCGCGTCTCTTGAGCTCTTGAACCACGTTACTTCATCGGGCACACTACTCTTGGGAGAGTCCCCACCCGTCCTCGCTCCTCCTGAACTCCTAAGGTTCCCTCCCGACCTGGGGTAAGGCGAGTGTCTGGGCGGCCCCTCCCTCCTGCTATGTAGTGCCTCCTCCAGCATGTCGGCTCGATCCGCTGCAGCCTTCAGGTCCTTAATACCTGCTTCTCTCACCCTTACTCGCAACTCAGGATGGAGCACCGACATGAACTTCTCCATCACTATCAGTCGTTTAACATCATCCACCGACTCCGCTTCCTCCGCCTTCAACCATCGTAGGAATTTCCGTTCCATCTCCCTGGCGGTCTCGGCGTAAGTCTTTCCCGACGCTCTTGTACACTCTCTGAACCGCTTCCGGTACATCTCCGGAGTCAGCCGGAATGAGTGGAGAACCGCATTCTTAATCGCGTCATAACTAGTACACTCCTCTAGGTCCAGCATGTTATAGGCTTCCCGGGCCTCTCCAGTCAACCTGCCCTGGACCAGAGCAGCCCAATCATCTTCCGGCCACTCCTTCAGAGTCGCTATCCGCTCAAAGTGTTCGAAGAACGCCTCAGCTTCTTGTGGTTCGAACGTAGGTAAGTCACGTTCCCTTACCTTGAGGTCATCCCGCCGTGCAGGTAGTGAGGGCAGACCACGTTCAACGCGACGCAATTCGACTTCTTTCTTTGCCTTTATCTCCTCCAGTCGCAGTTGTCTCTCTCCTTCTTCTCGCTGCAGCTGCAGCCGTGCTTCTCGCTCACCTCGCTGCAGCTCAGCTGCACGTTCCTCTCGCTGCAGCTCAGCTGCACGTTCCTCTCGCTGCATTTGCGCTTCTCTTTCCTCTCGTCGCAGCTGGGCTTCCAGTTGCATCTTCATTATTTCCAGTTGCAGGCTCCTCTTACTACAGCTGGACCTTCCACTGCTCCCATGTTCACTGTGAATTCTCTCCACACTGGTAGGCGCTTGGGGTGGCCCTAGTCGGGACGGTTCACCTTGCGACGGCTCTCCTCGGGACGGCTCCTCTTGAGATGGCTCCTCTCCCGTCGCTTCCTCTCGAGCTGTGAGCTGTGCCATGATCTCTATCCTTCGCTCCGCTACCTTAGTCGTCCTCAACCTGATCCCAAAGTGGTTTGCCACTTGTTGGAGCTGGGCCTTGGTACACTCTTCTAAAATTCTCTCGTCCCTTGTGTCAATAAATTTCCTCACTTTGTCTTCCTCCATCTCTATATCATTGAGCATACACGACAGCACAGACAAGTTAGTAGGCACTAATTTCACCGTTTCAGTCCCTTAGCTGGTTGAGTAACAGTACCACCGAATTCACTGGCCACACTGTATTAGTACCCTGGCAACACTTGTCTTGCAATTTGGTCCACACTGTAGCTTGATCCACGCTTCCTGGCGAAGTTCCAAGTTCTTGGCTACTGGGGTTCGAATCCTGGCGAGGTCGCCAGTTCTCTTGTCACGTGGGGGGTGGGCGGTCCGGGGCTCTGCTAACACTCGGCTGCTAGGGGCTCTAAGGGCCCAAATACTCAGCCCCTCTGACTCCCTGGATTCACCGGAGTCTCCTTGGTCACACAAGATAGGACCAACAATGCCCACCTCCGCAGGTCTTTGCTTCCA